>NW_026970069.1:0-300000 GCF_028390025.1 Pseudophryne corroboree
CTGTCGATTTTGGTCAAAAATGAAAATTTCAAAAGTACCCCAATTTCTGCTTTAAACTTTAGGTACTATCCCAAAATGTATCACTGAGGTGACAGAAGTTGATTTCGGAGCATCATTTTTGAACAGGAGCTTCAACCGTTTTGTGGCATATGAGAAATTCCCTAAGCCCCGGACCTGTCGATTTTGGTCAAAAATGAAAATTTCAAAAGTGCCCCAATTTCTGCTTTAAACTTTAAGTACTATCCCAAAATGTATCACTGAGGTGACAGAAGTTGATTTCGGAGCATCATTTTTGAACAGGAGCTTCTACCGTTTTGTGGCATATGAGAAATTCCCTAAGCCCCGGACCTGTCGATTTTGGTCAAAAATGAAAATTTCAAAAGTGCCCCAATTTCTGCTTTAAACTTTAGGTACTATCCCAAAATGTATCACTGAAGTGACAGAAGTTGATTTCGGAGCATCATTTTTGAACAGGAGCTTCAACCATTTTGTGGCATATGAGAAATTCCCTAAGCCCCGGACCTGTCGATTTTGGTCAAAAATGAAAATTTCAAAAGTGCCCCAATTTCTGCTTTAAACTTTAGGTACTATCCCAAAATGTATCACTGAGGTGACAGAAGTTGATTTCGGAGCATCATTTTTGAACAGGAGCTTCAACCGTTTTGTGGCATATGAGAAATTCCCTAAGCCCCGGACCTGTCGATTTTGGTCAAAAATGAAAATTTCAAAAGTGCCCCAATTTCTGCTTTAAACTTTAGGTACTATCCCAAAATGTATCACTGAGGTGACAGTTGTTGATTTCGGAGCATCATTTTTGAACAGGAGCTTCTACCGTTTTGTGGCATATGAGAAATTCCCTAAGCCCCGGACCTGTCGATTTTGGTCAAAAATGAAAATTTCAAAAGTGCCCCAATTTCTGCTTTAAACTTTAGGTACTATCCCAAAATGTATCACTGAGGTGACAGAAGTTGATTTCGGAGCATCATTTTTGAACAGGAGCTTCTACCGTTTTGTGGCATATGAGAAATTCCCTAAGCCCCGGACCTGTCGATTTTGGTCAAAAATGAAAATTTCAAAAGTGCCCCAATTTCTGCTTTAAACTTTAGGTACTATCCCAAAATGTATCACTGAGGTGACAGTTGTTGATTTCGGAGCATCATTTTTTAACAGGAGCTTCTACCGTTTTGTGGCATATAAGAAATTCCCTAAGCCCCGGACCTGTCGATTTTGGTCAAAAATGAAAATTTCAAAAGTGCCCCAATTTCTGCTTTAAACTTTAGGTACTATCCCAAAATGTATCACTGAAGTGACAGAAGTTGATTTCGGAGCATCATTTTTGAACAGGAGCTTCAACCGTTTTGTGGCATATGAGAAATTCCTAAGCCCCGGACCTGTCGATTTTGGTCAAAAATGAAAATTTCAAAAGTGCCCCAATTTCTGCTTTAAACTTTAGGTACTATCCCAAAATGTATCACTGAGGTGACAGAAGTTGATTTCGGAGCATCATTTTTGAACAGGAGCTTCAACCGTTTTGTGGCATATGAGAAATTCCCTAAGCCCCGGACCTGTCGATTTTGGTCAAAAATGAAAATTTCAAAAGTGCCCAATTTCTGCTTTAAACTTTAGGTACTATCCCAAAATGTATCACTGAGGTGACAGAAGTTGATTTCGGAGCATCATTTTTGAACAGGAGCTTCTACCGTTTTGTGGCATATGAGAAATTCCCTAAGCCCCGGACCTGTCGATTTTGGTCAAAAATGAAAATTTCAAAAGTGCCCCAATTTCTGCTTTAAACTTTAGGTACTATCCCAAAATGTATCACTGAGGTGACAGAAGTTGATTTCGGAGCATCATTTTTGAACAGGAGCTTCAACCATTTTGTGGCATATGAGAAATTCCCTAAGCCCCTGACCTGTCGATTTTGGTCAAAAATGAAAATTTCAAAAGTGCCCCAATTTCTGCTTTAAACTTTAGGTACTATCCCAAAATGTATCACTGAGGTGACAGAAGTTGATTTCGGAGCATCATTTTTGAACAGGAGCTTCTACCGTTTTGTGGCATATGAGAAATTCCCTAAGCCCCGGACCTGTCGATTTTGGTCAAAAATGAAAATTTCAAAAGTGCCCCAATTTCTGCTTTAAACTTTAGGTACTATCCCAAAATGTATCACTGAGGTGACAGTTGTTGATTTCGGAGCATCATTTTTGAACAGGAGCTTCTACCGTTTTGTGGCATATGAGAAATTCCCTAAGCCCCGGACCTGTCGATTTTGGTCAAAAATGAAAATTTCAAAAGTGCCCCAATTTCTGCTTTAAACTTTAGGTACTATCCCAAAATGTATCACTGAGGTGACAGAAGTTGATTTCGGAGCATCATTTTTGAACAGGAGCTTCTACCGTTTTGTGGCATATGAGAAATTCCCTAAGCCCCGGACCTGTCGATTTTGGTCAAAAAAAAAAAAAAATTTCAAAAGTGCCCCAATTTCTGCTTTAAACTTTAGGTACTATCCCAAAATGTATCACTGAGGTGACAGAAGTTGATTTCGGAGCATCATTTTTGAACAGGAGCTTCAACCGTTTTGTGGCATATGAGAAATTCCCTAAGCCCCGGACCTGTCGATTTTGGTCAAAAATGAAAATTTCAAAAGTGCCCCAATTTCTGCTTTAAACTTTAGGTACTATCCCAAAATGTATCACTGAGTGACAGAAGTTGATTTCGGAGCATCATTTTTGAACAGGAGCTTCTACCGTTTTGTGGCATATGAGAAATTCCCTAAGCCCCGGACCTGTCGATTTTGGTCAAAAATGAAAATTTCAAAAGTGCCCCAATTTCTGCTTTAAACTTTAGGTACTATCCCAAAATGTATCACTAAGGTGACAGTTGTTGATTTCGGAGCATCATTTTTGAACAGGAGCTTCTACCGTTTTGTGGCATATGAGAAATTCCCTAAGCCCCGGACCTGTCGATTTTGGTCAAAAATGAAAATTTCAAAAGTGCCCCAATTTCTGCTTTAAACTTTAGGTACTATCCCAAAATGTATCACTGAGGTGACAGAAGTTGATTTCGGAGCATCATTTTTGAACAGGAGCTTCAACCGTTTTGTTGCATATGAGAAATTCCCTAAGCCCCGGACCTGTCGATTTTGGTCAAAAATGAAAATTTCAAAAGTGCCCCAATTTCTGCTTTAAACTTTAGGTACTATCCCAAAATGTATCACTGAAGTGACAGAAGTTGATTTCGGAGCATCATTTTTGAACAGGAGCTTCAACCATTTTGTGGCATATGAGAAATTCCCTAAGCCCCGGACCTGTCGATTTTGGTCAAAAATGAAAATTTCAAAAGTGCCCCAATTTCTGCTTTAAACTTTAGGTACTATCCCAAAATGTATCACTGAGGTGACAGAAGTTGATTTCGGAGCATCATTTTTGAACAGGAGCTTCAACCGTTTTGTGGCATATGAGAAATTCCCTAAGCCCCGGACCTGTCGATTTTGGTCAAAAATGAAAATTTCAAAGTGCCCCAATTTCTGCTTTAAACTTTAGGTACTATCCCAAAATGTATCACTGAGGTGACAGTTGTTGATTTCGGAGCATCATTTTTGAACAGGAGCTTCTACCGTTTTGTGGCATATGAGAAATTCCCTAAGCCCCGGACCTGTCGATTTTGGTCAAAAATGAAAATTTCAAAAGTGCCCCAATTTCTGCTTTAAACTTTAGGTACTATCCCAAAATGTATCACTGAGGTGACAGAAGTTGATTTCGGAGCATCATTTTTGAACAGGAGCTTCTACCGTTTTGTGGCATATGAGAAATTCCCTAAGCCCCGGACCTGTCGATTTTGGTCAAAAATGAAAATTTCAAAGTGCCCCAATTTCTGCTTTATACTTTAGGTACTATCCCAAAATGTATCACTGAGGTGACAGAAGTTGATTTCGGAGCATCATTTTTGAACAGGAGCTTCAACCGTTTTGTGGCATATGAGAAATTCCCTAAGCCCCGGACCTGTCGATTTTGGTCAAAAATGAAAATTTCAAAAGTGCCCCAATTTCTGCTTTAAACTTTAGGTACTATCCCAAAATGTATCACTGAGGTGACAGAAGTTGATTTCGGAGCATCATTTTTGAACAGGAGCTTCAACCGTTTTGTGGCATATGAGAAATTCCCTAAGCCCCGGACCTGTCGATTTTGGTCAAAAATGAAAATTTCAAAAGTGCCCCAATTTCTGCTTTAAACTTTAAGTACTATCCCAAAATGTATCACTGAGGTGACAGAAGTTGATTTCGGAGCATCATTTTGAACAGGAGCTTCTACCGTTTTGTGGCATATGAGAAATTCCCTAAGCCCCGGACCTGTCGATTTTGGTCAAAAATGAAAATTTCAAAAGTGCCCCAATTTCTGCTTTAAACTTTAGGTACTATCCCAAAATGTATCACTGAGGTGACAGAAGTTGATTTCGGAGCATCATTTTTGAACAGGAGCTTCTACCGTTTTGTGGCATATGAGAAATTCCCTAAGCCCCGGACCTGTCGATTTTGGTCAAAAATGAAAATTTCAAAAGTGCCCCAATTTCTGCTTTAAACTTTAGGTACTATCCCAAAATGTATCACTGAGGTGACAGAAGTTGATTTCGGAGCATCATTTTTGAACAGGAGCTTCAACCGTTTTGTGGCATATGAGAAATTCCCTAAGCCCCGGACCTGTCGATTTTGGTCAAAAATGAAAATTTCAAAAGTGCCCCAATTTCTGCTTTAAACTTTAGGTACTATCCCAAAATGTATCACTGAGGTGACAGAAGTTGATTTCGGAGCATCATTTTTGAACAGGAGCTTCTACCGTTTTGTGGCATATGAGAAATTCCCTAAGCCCCGGACCTGTCGATTTTGGTCAAAAATGAAAATTTCAAAAGTGCCCCAATTTCTGCTTTAAACTTTAGGTACTATCCCAAAATGTATCACTGAGGTGACAGAAGTTGATTTCGGAGCATCATTTTTGAACAGGAGCTTCTACCGTTTTGTGGCATATGAGAAATTCCCTAAGCCCCGGACCTGTCGATTTTGGTCAAAATGAAAATTTCAAAAGTGCCCCAATTTCTGCTTTAAACTTTAGGTACTATCCCAAAATGTATCACTGAGGTGACAGAAGTTGATTTCGGAGCATCATTTTTGAACAGGAGCTTCAACCGTTTTGTGGCATATGAGAAATTCCCTAAGCCCCGGACCTGTCGATTTTGGTCAAAAATGAAAATTTCAAAAGTGCCCCAATTTCTGCTTTAAACTTTAGGTACTATCCCAAAATGTATCACTGAGGTGACAGAAGTTGATTTCGGAGCATCATTTTTGAACAGGAGCTTCTACCATTTTGTGGCATATGAGAAATTCCCTAAGCCCCGGACCTGTCGATTTTGGTCAAAAATGAAAATTTCAAAAGTGCCCCAATTTCTGCTTTAAACTTTAGGTACTATCCCAAAATGTATCACTGAGGTGACAGAAGTTGATTTCGGAGCATCATTTTTGAACAGGAGCTTCAACCGTTTTGTGGCATATGAGAAATTCCCTAAGCCCCGGACCTGTCGATTTTGGTCAAAAATGAAAATTTCAAAAGTACCCCAATTTCTGCTTTAAACTTTAGGTACTATCCCAAAATGTATCACTGAGGTGACAGAAGTTGATTTCGGAGCATCATTTTTGAACAGGAGCTTCAACCGTTTTGTGGCATATGAGAAATTCCCTAAGCCCCGGACCTGTCGATTTTGGTCAAAAATGAAAATTTCAAAAGTGCCCCAATTTCTGCTTTAAACTTTAAGTACTATCCCAAAATGTATCACTGAGGTGACAGAAGTTGATTTCGGAGCATCATTTTTGAACAGGAGCTTCTACCGTTTTGTGGCATATGAGAAATTCCCTAAGCCCCGGACCTGTCGATTTTGGTCAAAAATGAAAATTTCAAAAGTGCCCCAATTTCTGCTTTAAACTTTAGGTACTATCCCAAAATGTATCACTGAAGTGACAGAAGTTGATTTCGGAGCATCATTTTTGAACAGGAGCTTCAACCATTTTGTGGCATATGAGAAATTCCCTAAGCCCCGGACCTGTCGATTTTGGTCAAAAATGAAAATTTCAAAAGTGCCCCAATTTCTGCTTTAAACTTTAGGTACTATCCCAAAATGTATCACTGAGGTGACAGAAGTTGATTTCGGAGCATCATTTTTGAACAGGAGCTTCAACCGTTTTGTGGCATATGAGAAATTCCCTAAGCCCCGGACCTGTCGATTTTGGTCAAAAATGAAAATTTCAAAAGTGCCCCAATTTCTGCTTTAAACTTTAGGTACTATCCCAAAATGTATCACTGAGGTGACAGTTGTTGATTTCGGAGCATCATTTTTGAACAGGAGCTTCTACCGTTTTGTGGCATATGAGAAATTCCCTAAGCCCCGGACCTGTCGATTTTGGTCAAAATGAAAATTTCAAAAGTGCCCCAATTTCTGCTTTAAACTTTAGGTACTATCCCAAAATGTATCACTGAGGTGACAGAAGTTGATTTCGGAGCATCATTTTTGAACAGGAGCTTCTACCGTTTTGTGGCATATGAGAAATTCCCTAAGCCCCGGACCTGTCGATTTTGGTCAAAAATGAAAATTTCAAAAGTGCCCCAATTTCTGCTTTAAACTTTAGGTACTATCCCAAAATGTATCACTGAGGTGACAGTTGTTGATTTCGGAGCATCATTTTTTAACAGGAGCTTCTACCGTTTTGTGGCATATAAGAAATTCCCTAAGCCCCGGACCTGTCGATTTTGGTCAAAAATGAAAATTTCAAAAGTGCCCCAATTTCTGCTTTAAACTTTAGGTACTATCCCAAAATGTATCACTGAAGTGACAGAAGTTGATTTCGGAGCATCATTTTTGAACAGGAGCTTCAACCGTTTTGTGGCATATGAGAAATTCCCTAAGCCCCGGACCTGTCGATTTTGGTCAAAAATGAAAATTTCAAAAGTGCCCCAATTTCTGCTTTAAACTTTAGGTACTATCCCAAAATGTATCACTGAGGTGACAGAAGTTGATTTCGGAGCATCATTTTTGAACAGGAGCTTCAACCGTTTTGTGGCATATGAGAAATTCCCTAAGCCCCGGACCTGTCGATTTTGGTCAAAAATGAAAATTTCAAAAGTGCCCCAATTTCTGCTTTAAACTTTAGGTACTATCCCAAAATGTATCACTGAGGTGACAGAAGTTGATTTCGGAGCATCATTTTTGAACAGGAGCTTCTACCGTTTTGTGGCATATGAGAAATTCCCTAAGCCCCGGACCTGTCGATTTTGGTCAAAAATGAAAATTTCAAAAGTGCCCCAATTTCTGCTTTAAACTTTAGGTACTATCCCAAAATGTATCACTGAGGTGACAGAAGTTGATTTCGGAGCATCATTTTTGAACAGGAGCTTCAACCATTTTGTGGCATATGAGAAATTCCCTAAGCCCCTGACCTGTCGATTTTGGTCAAAAATGAAAATTTCAAAAGTGCCCCAATTTCTGCTTTAAACTTTAGGTACTATCCCAAAATGTATCACTGAGGTGACAGAAGTTGATTTCGGAGCATCATTTTTGAACAGGAGCTTCTACCGTTTTGTGGCATATGAGAAATTCCCTAAGCCCCGGACCTGTCGATTTTGGTCAAAAATGAAAATTTCAAAAGTGCCCCAATTTCTGCTTTAAACTTTAGGTACTATCCCAAAATGTATCACTGAGGTGACAGTTGTTGATTTCGGAGCATCATTTTTGAACAGGAGCTTCTACCGTTTTGTGGCATATGAGAAATTCCCTAAGCCCCGGACCTGTCGATTTTGGTCAAAAATGAAAATTTCAAAAGTGCCCCAATTTCTGCTTTAAACTTTAGGTACTATCCCAAAATGTATCACTGAGGTGACAGAAGTTGATTTCGGAGCATCATTTTTGAACAGGAGCTTCAACCGTTTTGTGGCATATGAGAAATTCCCTAAGCCCCGGACCTGTCGATTTTGGTCAAAAATGAAAATTTCAAAAGTGCCCCAATTTCTGCTTTAAACTTTAGGTACTATCCCAAAATGTATCACTGAGGTGACAGAAGTTGATTTCGGAGCATACTTTTTGAACAGGAGCTTCTACTGTTTTGTGGCATATGAGAAATTCCCTAAGCCCCGGACCTGTCGATTTTGGTCAAAAATGAAAATTTCAAAAGTGCCCCAATTTCTGCTTTAAACTTTAGGTACTATCCCAAAATGTATCACTGAGGTGACAGAAGTTGATTTCGGAGCATCATTTTTGAACAGGAGCTTCAACCGTTTTGTGGCATATGAGAAATTCCCTAAGCCCCGGAACTGTCGATTTTGGTCAAAAATGAAAATTTCAAAAGTGCCCCAATTTCTGCTTTAAACTTTAGGTACTATCCCAAAATGTATCACTGAGGTGACAGAAGTTGATTTCGGAGCATCATTTTTGAACAGGAGCTTCTACCGTTTTGTGGCATATGAGAAATTCCCTAAGCCCCGGACCTGACGATTTTGGTCAAAAATGAAAATTTCAAAAGTGCCCCAATTTCTGCTTTAAACTTTAGGTACTATCCCAAAATGTATCACTGAGGTGACATAAGTTGATTTCGGAGCATCATTTTTGAACAGGAGCTTCAACCGTTTTGTGGCATATGAGAAATTCCCTAAGCCCCGGACCTGTCGATTTTGGTCAAAAATGAAAATTTCAAAAGTGCCCCAATTTCTGCTTTAAACTTTAGGTACTATCCCAAAATGTATCACTGAGGTGACAGAAGTTGATTTCGGAGCATCATTTTTGAACAGGAGCTTCTACCGTTTTGTGGCATATGAGAAATTCCCTAAGCCCCGGACCTGTCGATTTTGGTCAAAAATGAAAATTTCAAAAGTGCCCCAATTTCTGCTTTAAACTTTAGGTACTATCCCAAAATGTATCACTGACGTGACAGTTGTTGATTTCGGAGCATCATTTTTGAACAGGAGCTTCTACCGTTTTGTGGCATATGAGAAATTCCCTAAGCCCCGGACCTGTCGATTTTGGTCAAAAATGAAAATTTCAAAAGTGCCCCAATTTCTGCTTTAAACTTTAGGTACTATCCCAAAATGTATCACTGAGGTGACAGAAGTTGATTTCGGAGCATCATTTTTGAACAGGAGCTTCTACCGTTTTGTGGCATATGAGAAATTCCCTAAGCCCCGGACCTGTCGATTTTGGTCAAAAATGAAAATTTCAAAAGTGCCCCAATTTCTGCTTTAAACTTTAGGTACTATCCCAAAATGTATCACTGAGGTGACAGAAGTTGATTTCGGAGCATCATTTTTGAACAGGAGCTTCAACCGTTTTGTGGCATATGAGAAATTCCCTAAGCCCCGGACCTGTCGATTTTGGTCAAAAATGAAAATTTCAAAAGTGCCCCAATTTCTGCTTTAAACTTTAGGTACTATCCCAAAATGTATCACTGAGGTGACAGAAGTTGATTTCGGAGCATCATTTTTGAACAGGAGCTTCTACCGTTTTGTGGCATATGAGAAATTCCCTAAGCCCCGGACCTGTCGATTTTGGTCAAAAATGAAAATTTCAAAAGTGCCCCAATTTCTGCTTTAAACTTTAGGTACTATCCCAAAATGTATCACTGAGGTGACAGAAGTTGATTTCGGAGCATCATTTTTGAACAGGAGCTTCAACCGTTTTGTGGCATATGAGAAATTCCCTAAGCCCCGGACCTGTCGATTTTGGTCAAAAATGAAAATTTCAAAAGTGCCCCAATTTCTGCTTTAAACTTTAGGTACTATCCCAAAATGTATCACTGAGGTGACAGAAGTTGATTTCGGAGCATCATTTTTGAACAGGAGCTTCTACCGTTTTGTGGCATATGAGAAATTCCCTAAGCCCCGGACCTGTCGATTTTGGTCAAAAATGAAAATTTCAAAAGTGCCCCAATTTCTGCTTTAAACTTTAGGTACTATCCCAAAATGTATCACTGAGGTGACAGAAGTTGATTTCGGAGCATCATTTTTGAACAGGAGCTTCAACCGTTTTGTGGCATATGAGAAATTCCCTAAGCCCCGGACCTGTCGATTTTGGTCAAAAATGAAAATTTCAAAAGTGCCCTAATTTCTGCTTTAAACTTTAGGTACTATCCCAAAATGTATCACTGAGGTGACAGAAGTTGATTTCGGAGCATCATTTTTGAACAGGAGCTTCTACCGTTTTGTGGCATATGAGAAATTCCCTAAGCCCCGGACCTGTCGATTTTGGTCAAAAATGAAAATTTCAAAAGTGCCCCAATTTCTGCTTTAAACTTTAGGTACTATCCCAAAATGTATCACTGAGGTGACAGAAGTTGATTTCGGAGCATCATTTTTGAACAGGAGCTTCAACCGTTTTGTGGCATATGAGAAATTCCCTAAGCCCCGGACCTGTCGATTTTGGTCAAAAATGAAAATTTCAAAAGTGCCCCAATTTCTGCTTTAAACTTTAGGTACTATCCCAAAATGTATCACTGAGGTGACAGAAGTTGATTTCGGAGCATCATTTTTGAACAGGAGCTTCTACCGTTTTGTGGCATATGAGAAATTCCCTAAGCCCCGGTCCTGACGATTTTGGTCAAAAATGAAAATTTCAAAAGTGCCCCAATTTCTGCTTTAAACTTTAGGTACTATCCCAAAATGTATCACTGAGGTGACATAAGTTGATTTCGGAGCATCATTTTTGAACAGGAGCTTCAACCGTTTTGTGGCATATGAGAAATTCCCTAAGCCCCGGACCTGTCGATTTTGGTCAAAAATGAAAATTTCAAAAGTACCCCAATTTCTGCTTTAAACTTTAGGTACTATCCCAAAATGTATCACTGAGGTGACAGAAGTTGATTTCGGAGCATCATTTTTGAACAGGAGCTTCAACCATTTTGTGGCATATGAGAAATTCCCTAAGCCCCTGACCTGTCGATTTTGGTCAAAAATGAAAATTTCAAAAGTGCCCCAATTTCTGCTTTAAACTTTAGGTACTATCCCAAAATGTATCACTGAGGTGACAGAAGTTGATTTCGGAGCATCATTTTTGAACAGGAGCTTCTACCGTTTTGTGGCATATGAGAAATTCCCTAAGCCCCGGACCTGTCGATTTTGGTCAAAAATGAAAATTTCAAAAGTGCCCCAATTTCTGCTTTAAACTTTAGGTACTATCCCAAAATGTATCACTGAGGTGACAGTTGTTGATTTCGGAGCATCATTTTTGAACAGGAGCTTCTACCGTTTTGTGGCATATGAGAAATTCCCTAAGCCCCGGACCTGTCGATTTTGGTCAAAAATGAAAATTTCAAAAGTGCCCCAATTTCTGCTTTAAACTTTAGGTACTATCCCAAAATGTATCACTGAGGTGACAGAAGTTGATTTCGGAGCATCATTTTTGAACAGGAGCTTCAACCGTTTTGTGGCATATGAGAAATTCCCTAAGCCCCGGACCTGTCGATTTTGGTCAAAAATGAAAATTTCAAAAGTGCCCCAATTTCTGCTTTAAACTTTAGGTACTATCCCAAAATGTATCACTGAGGTGACAGAAGTTGATTTCGGAGCATACTTTTTGAACAGGAGCTTCTACTGTTTTGTGGCATATGAGAAATTCCCTAAGCCCCGGACCTGTCGATTTTGGTCAAAAATGAAAATTTCAAAAGTGCCCCAATTTCTGCTTTAAACTTTAGGTACTATCCCAAAATGTATCACTGAGGTGACAGAAGTTGATTTCGGAGCATCATTTTTGAACAGGAGCTTCAACCGTTTTGTGGCATATGAGAAATTCCCTAAGCCCCGGAACTGTCGATTTTGGTCAAAAATGAAAATTTCAAAAGTGCCCCAATTTCTGCTTTAAACTTTAGGTACTATCCCAAAATGTATCACTGAGGTGACAGAAGTTGATTTCGGAGCATCATTTTTGAACAGGAGCTTCTACCGTTTTGTGGCATATGAGAAATTCCCTAAGCCCCGGACCTGACGATTTTGGTCAAAAATGAAAATTTCAAAAGTGCCCCAATTTCTGCTTTAAACTTTAGGTACTATCCCAAAATGTATCACTGAGGTGACATAAGTTGATTTCGGAGCATCATTTTTGAACAGGAGCTTCAACCGTTTTGTGGCATATGAGAAATTCCCTAAGCCCCGGACCTGTCGATTTTGGTCAAAAATGAAAATTTCAAAAGTGCCCCAATTTCTGCTTTAAACTTTAGGTACTATCCCAAAATGTATCACTGAGGTGACAGAAGTTGATTTCGGAGCATCATTTTTGAACAGGAGCTTCTACCGTTTTGTGGCATATGAGAAATTCCCTAAGCCCCGGACCTGTCGATTTTGGTCAAAAATGAAAATTTCAAAAGTGCCCCAATTTCTGCTTTAAACTTTAGGTACTATCCCAAAATGTATCACTGACGTGACAGTTGTTGATTTCGGAGCATCATTTTTGAACAGGAGCTTCTACCGTTTTGTGGCATATGAGAAATTCCCTAAGCCCCGGACCTGTCGATTTTGGTCAAAAATGAAAATTTCAAAAGTGCCCCAATTTCTGCTTTAAACTTTAGGTACTATCCCAAAATGTATCACTGAGGTGACAGAAGTTGATTTCGGAGCATCATTTTTGAACAGGAGCTTCTACCGTTTTGTGGCATATGAGAAATTCCCTAAGCCCCGGACCTGTCGATTTTGGTCAAAAATGAAAATTTCAAAAGTGCCCCAATTTCTGCTTTAAACTTTAGGTACTATCCCAAAATGTATCACTGAGGTGACAGAAGTTGATTTCGGAGCATCATTTTTGAACAGGAGCTTCAACCGTTTTGTGGCATATGAGAAATTCCCTAAGCCCCGGACCTGTCGATTTTGGTCAAAAATGAAAATTTCAAAAGTGCCCCAATTTCTGCTTTAAACTTTAGGTACTATCCCAAAATGTATCACTGAGGTGACAGAAGTTGATTTCGGAGCATCATTTTTGAACAGGAGCTTCTACCGTTTTGTGGCATATGAGAAATTCCCTAAGCCCCGGACCTGTCGATTTTGGTCAAAAATGAAAATTTCAAAAGTGCCCCAATTTCTGCTTTAAACTTTAGGTACTATCCCAAAATGTATCACTGAGGTGACAGAAGTTGATTTCGGAGCATCATTTTTGAACAGGAGCTTCAACCGTTTTGTGGCATATGAGAAATTCCCTAAGCCCCGGACCTGTCGATTTTGGTCAAAAATGAAAATTTCAAAAGTGCCCCAATTTCTGCTTTAAACTTTAGGTACTATCCCAAAATGTATCACTGAGGTGACAGAAGTTGATTTCGGAGCATCATTTTTGAACAGGAGCTTCTACCGTTTTGTGGCATATGAGAAATTCCCTAAGCCCCGGACCTGTCGATTTTGGTCAAAAATGAAAATTTCAAAAGTGCCCCAATTTCTGCTTTAAACTTTAGGTACTATCCCAAAATGTATCACTGAGGTGACAGAAGTTGATTTCGGAGCATCATTTTTGAACAGGAGCTTCAACCGTTTTGTGGCATATGAGAAATTCCCTAAGCCCCGGACCTGTCGATTTTGGTCAAAAATGAAAATTTCAAAAGTGCCCTAATTTCTGCTTTAAACTTTAGGTACTATCCCAAAATGTATCACTGAGGTGACAGAAGTTGATTTCGGAGCATCATTTTTGAACAGGAGCTTCTACCGTTTTGTGGCATATGAGAAATTCCCTAAGCCCCGGACCTGTCGATTTTGGTCAAAAATGAAAATTTCAAAAGTGCCCCAATTTCTGCTTTAAACTTTAGGTACTATCCCAAAATGTATCACTGAGGTGACAGAAGTTGATTTCGGAGCATCATTTTTGAACAGGAGCTTCAACCGTTTTGTGGCATATGAGAAATTCCCTAAGCCCCGGACCTGTCGATTTTGGTCAAAAATGAAAATTTCAAAAGTGCCCCAATTTCTGCTTTAAACTTTAGGTACTATCCCAAAATGTATCACTGAGGTGACAGAAGTTGATTTCGGAGCATCATTTTTGAACAGGAGCTTCTACCGTTTTGTGGCATATGAGAAATTCCCTAAGCCCCGGTCCTGACGATTTTGGTCAAAAATGAAAATTTCAAAAGTGCCCCAATTTCTGCTTTAAACTTTAGGTACTATCCCAAAATGTATCACTGAGGTGACATAAGTTGATTTCGGAGCATCATTTTTGAACAGGAGCTTCAACCGTTTTGTGGCATATGAGAAATTCCCTAAGCCCCGGACCTGTCGATTTTGGTCAAAAATGAAAATTTCAAAAGTACCCCAATTTCTGCTTTAAACTTTAGGTACTATCCCAAAATGTATCACTGAGGTGACAGAAGTTGATTTCGGAGCATCATTTTTGAACAGGAGCTTCAACCATTTTGTGGCATATGAGAAATTCCCTAAGCCCCTGACCTGTCGATTTTGGTCAAAAATGAAAATTTCAAAAGTGCCCCAATTTCTGCTTTAAACTTTAGGTACTATCCCAAAATGTATCACTGAGGTGACAGAAGTTGATTTCGGAGCATCATTTTTGAACAGGAGCTTCAACCGTTTTGTGGCATATGAGAAATTCCCTAAGCCCCGGACCTGTCGATTTTGGTCAAAAATGAAAATTTCAAAAGTGCCCCAATTTCTGCTTTAAACTTTAGGTACTATCCCAAAATGTATCACTGAGGTGACAGAAGTTGATTTCGGAGCATCATTTTTGAACAGGAGCTTCTACCGTTTTGTGGCATATGAGAAATTCCCTAAGCCCCGGACCTGTCGATTTTGGTCAAAAATGAAAATTTCAAAAGTGCCCCAATTTCTGCTTTAAACTTTAGGTACTATCCCAAAATGTATCACTGAGGTGACAGTTGTTGATTTCGGAGCATCATTTTTGAACAGGAGCTTCTACCGTTTTGTGGCATATGAGAAATTCCCTAAGCCCCGGACCTGTCGATTTTGGTCAAAAATTAAAATTTCAAAAGTGCCCCAATTTCTGCTTTAAACTTTAGGTACTATCCCAAAATGTATCACTGAGGTGACAGAAGTTGATTTCGGAGCATCATTTTTGAACAGGAGCTTCAACCGTTTTGTGGCATATGAGAAATTCCCTAAGCCCCGGACCTGTCGATTTTGGTCAAAAATGAAAATTTCAAAAGTGCCCCAATTTCTGCTTTAAACTTTAGGTACTATCCCAAAATGTATCACTGAGGTGACAGAAGTTGATTTCGGAGCATAATTTTTGAACAGGAGCTTCTACTGTTTTGTGGCATATGAGAAATTCCCTAAGCCCCGGACCTGTCGATTTTGGTCAAAAATGAAAATTTCAAAAGTGCCCCAATTTCTGCTTTAAACTTTAGGTACTATCCCAAAATGTATCACTGAGGTGACAGAAGTTGATTTCGGAGCATCATTTTTGAACAGGAGCTTCAACCGTTTTGTGGCATATGAGAAATTCCCTAAGCCCCGGACCTGTCGATTTTGGTCAAAAATGAAAATTTCAAAAGTGCCCCAATTTCTGCTTTAAACTTTAGGTACTATCCCAAAATGTATCACTGAGGTGACAGAAGTTGATTTCGGAGCATCATTTTTGAACAGGAGCTTCTACCGTTTTGTGGCATATGAGAAATTCCCTAAGCCCCGGACCTGACGATTTTGGTCAAAAATGAAAATTTCAAAAGTGCCCCAATTTCTGCTTTAAACTTTAGGTACTATCCCAAAATGTATCACTGAGGTGACATAAGTTGATTTCGGAGCATCATTTTTGAACAGGAGCTTCAACCGTTTTGTGGCATATGAGAAATTCCCTAAGCCCCGGACCTGTCGATTTTGGTCAAAAATGAAAATTTCAAAAGTGCCCCAATTTCTGCTTTAAACTTTAGGTACTATCCCAAAATGTATCACTGAGGTGACAGAAGTTGATTTCGGAGCATCATTTTTGAACAGGAGCTTCTACCGTTTTGTGGCATATGAGAAATTCCCTAAGCCCCGGACCTGTCGATTTTGGTCAAAAATGAAAATTTCAAAAGTGCCCCAATTTCTGCTTTAAACTTTAGGTACTATCCCAAAATGTATCACTGACGTGACAGTTGTTGATTTCGGAGCATCATTTTTGAACAGGAGCTTCTACCGTTTTGTGGCATATGAGAAATTCCCTAAGCCCCGGACCTGTCGATTTTGGTCAAAAATGAAAATTTCAAAAGTGCCCCAATTTCTGCTTTAAACTTTAGGTACTATCCCAAAATGTATCACTGAGGTGACAGAAGTTGATTTCGGAGCATCATTTTTGAACAGGAGCTTCTACCGTTTTGTGGCATATGAGAAATTCCCTAAGCCCCGGACCTGTCGATTTTGGTCAAAAATGAAAATTTCAAAAGTGCCCCAATTTCTGCTTTAAACTTTAGGTACTATCCCAAAATGTATCACTGAGGTGACAGAAGTTGATTTCGGAGCATCATTTTTGAACAGGAGCTTCAACCGTTTTGTGGCATATGAGAAATTCCCTAAGCCCCGGACCTGTCGATTTTGGTCAAAAATGAAAATTTCAAAAGTGCCCCAATTTCTGCTTTAAACTTTAGGTACTATCCCAAAATGTATCACTGAGGTGACAGAAGTTGATTTCGGAGCATCATTTTTGAACAGGAGCTTCTACCGTTTTGTGGCATATGAGAAATTCCCTAAGCCCCGGACCTGTCGATTTTGGTCAAAAATGAAAATTTCAAAAGTGCCCCAATTTCTGCTTTAAACTTTAGGTACTATCCCAAAATGTATCACTGAGGTGACAGAAGTTGATTTCGGAGCATCATTTTTGAACAGGAGCTTCAACCGTTTTGTGGCATATGAGAAATTCCCTAAGCCCCGGACCTGTCGATTTTGGTCAAAAATGAAAATTTCAAAAGTGCCCCAATTTCTGCTTTAAACTTTAGGTACTATCCCAAAATGTATCACTGAGGTGACAGAAGTTGATTTCGGAGCATCATTTTTGAACAGGAGCTTCTACCGTTTTGTGGCATATGAGAAATTCCCTAAGCCCCGGACCTGTCGATTTTGGTCAAAAATGAAAATTTCAAAAGTGCCCCAATTTCTGCTTTAAACTTTAGGTACTATCCCAAAATGTATCACTGAGGTGACAGAAGTTGATTTCGGAGCATCATTTTTGAACAGGAGCTTCAACCGTTTTGTGGCATATGAGAAATTCCCTAAGCCCCGGACCTGTCGATTTTGGTCAAAAATGAAAATTTCAAAAGTGCCCTAATTTCTGCTTTAAACTTTAGGTACTATCCCAAAATGTATCACTGAGGTGACAGAAGTTGATTTCGGAGCATCATTTTTGAACAGGAGCTTCTACCGTTTTGTGGCATATGAGAAATTCCCTAAGCCCCGGACCTGTCGATTTTGGTCAAAAATGAAAATTTCAAAAGTGCCCCAATTTCTGCTTTAAACTTTAGGTACTATCCCAAAATGTATCACTGAGGTGACAGAAGTTGATTTCGGAGCATCATTTTTGAACAGGAGCTTCAACCGTTTTGTGGCATATGAGAAATTCCCTAAGCCCCGGACCTGTCGATTTTGGTCAAAAATGAAAATTTCAAAAGTGCCCCAATTTCTGCTTTAAACTTTAGGTACTATCCCAAAATGTATCACTGAGGTGACAGAAGTTGATTTCGGAGCATCATTTTTGAACAGGAGCTTCTACCGTTTTGTGGCATATGAGAAATTCCCTAAGCCCCGGTCCTGACGATTTTGGTCAAAAATGAAAATTTCAAAAGTGCCCCAATTTCTGCTTTAAACTTTAGGTACTATCCCAAAATGTATCACTGAGGTGACATAAGTTGATTTCGGAGCATCATTTTTGAACAGGAGCTTCAACCGTTTTGTGGCATATGAGAAATTCCCTAAGCCCCGGACCTGTCGATTTTGGTCAAAAATGAAAATTTCAAAAGTACCCCAATTTCTGCTTTAAACTTTAGGTACTATCCCAAAATGTATCACTGAGGTGACAGAAGTTGATTTCGGAGCATCATTTTTGAACAGGAGCTTCAACCGTTTTGTGGCATATGAGAAATTCCCTAAGCCCCGGACCTGTCGATTTTGGTCAAAAATGAAAATTTCAAAAGTGCCCCAATTTCTGCTTTAAACTTTAGGTACTATCCCAAAATGTATCACTGAGGTGACAGAAGTTGATTTCGGAGCATCATTTTTGAACAGGAGCTTCTACCGTTTTGTGGCATATGAGAAATTCCCTAAGCCCCGGACCTGTCGATTTTGGTCAAAAATGAAAATTTCAAAAGTGCCCCAATTTCTGCTTTAAACTTTAGGTACTATCCCAAAATGTATCACTGAGGTGACAGAAGTTGATTTCGGAGCATCATTTTTGAACAGGAGCTTCAACCGTTTTGTGGCATATGAGAAATTCCCTAAGCCCCGGACCTGTCGATTTTGGTAAAAAATGAAAATTTCAAAAGTGCCCCAATTTCTGCTTTAAACTTTAGGTACTATCCCAAAATGTATCACTGAGGTGACAGAAGTTGATTTCGGAGCATCATTTTTGAACAGGAGCTTCTACCGTTTTGTGGCATATGAGAAATTCCCTAAGCCCCGGACCTGTCGATTTTGGTCAAAAATGAAAATTTCAAAAGTGCCCCAATTTCTGCTTTAAACTTTAGGTACTATCCCAAAATGTATCACTAAGGTGACAGTTGTTGATTTCGGAGCATCATTTTTGAACAGGAGCTTCTACCGTTTTGTGGCATATGAGAAATTCCCTAAGCCCCGGACCTGTCGATTTTGGTCAAAAATGAAAATTTCAAAAGTGCCCCAATTTCTGCTTTAAACTTTAGGTACTATCCCAAAATGTATCACTGAGGTGACAGAAGTTGATTTCGGAGCATCATTTTTGAACAGGAGCTTCTACCGTTTTGTGGCATATGAGAAATTCCCTAAGCCCCGGACCTGTCGATTTTGGTCAAAAATGAAAATTTCAAAAGTGCCCCAATTTCTGCTTTAAACTTTAGGTACTATCCCAAAATGTATCACTGAGGTGACAGTTGTTGATTTCGGAGCATCATTTTTTAACAGGAGCTTCTACCGTATTGTGGCATATGAGAAATTCCCTAAGCCCCGGACCTGTCGATTTTGGTCAAAAAGGAAAATTTCAAAAGTGCCCCAATTTCTGTTTTAAACTTTAGGTACTATCCCAAAATGTATCACTGAGGTGACAGAAGTTGATTTCGGAGCATCATTTTTGAACAGGAGCTTCAACCGTTTTGTGGCATATAAGAAATTCCCTAAGCCCCGGACCTGTCGATTTTGGTCAAAAATGAAAATTTCAAAAGTGCCCCAATTTCTGCTTTAAACTTTAGGTACTATCCCAAAATGTATCACTGAGGTGACAGAAGTTGATTTCGGAGCATCATTTTTGAACAGGAGCTTCTACCGTTTTGTGGCATATGAGAAATTCCCTAAGCCCCGGACCTGTCGATTTTGGTCAAAAAAGAACATTTCAAAAGTGCCCCAATTTCTGCTTTAAACTTTAGGTACTATCCCAAAATGTATCACTGAGGTGACAGAAGTTGATTTCGGAGCATCATTTTTGAACAGGAGCTTCAACCGTTTTGTGGCATGAGAAATTCCCTAAGCCCCGGACCTGTCGATTTTGGTCAAAAATGAAAATTTCAAAAGTGCCCCAATTTCTGCTTTAAACTTTAGGTACTATCCCAAAATGTATCACTGAGGTGACAGTTGTTGATTTCGGAGCATCATTTTTTAACAGGAGCTTCTACCGTTTTGTGGCATATAAGAAATTCCCTAAGCCCCGGACCTGTCGATTTTGGTCAAAAATGAAAATTTCAAAAGTGCCCCAATTTCTGCTTTAAACTTTAGGTACTATCCCAAAATGTATCACTGAAGTGACAGAAGTTGATTTCGGAGCATCATTTTTGAACAGGAGCTTCAACCGTTTTGTGGCATATGAGAAATTCCCTAAGCCCCGGACCTGTCGATTTTGGTCAAAAATGAAAATTTCAAAAGTGCCCCAATTTCTGCTTTAAACTTTAGGTACTATCCCAAAATGTATCACTGAGGTGACAGAAGTTGATTTCGGAGCATCATTTTTGAACAGGAGCTTCAACCGTTTTGTGGCATATGAGAAATTCCCTAAGCCCCGGACCTGTCGATTTTGGTCAAAAATGAAAATTTCAAAAGTGCCCCAATTTCTGCTTTAAACTTTAGGTACTATCCCAAAATGTATCACTGAGGTGACAGAAGTTGATTTCGGAGCATCATTTTTGAACAGGAGCTTCTACCGTTTTGTGGCATATGAGAAATTCCCTAAGCCCCGGACCTGTCGATTTTGGTCAAAAATGAAAATTTCAAAAGTGCCCCAATTTCTGCTTTAAACTTTAGGTACTATCCCAAAATGTATCACTGAGGTGACAGAAGTTGATTTCGGAGCATCATTTTTGAACAGGAGCTTCAACCATTTTGTGGCATATGAGAAATTCCCTAAGCCCCTGACCTGTCGATTTTGGTCAAAAATGAAAATTTCAAAAGTGCCCCAATTTCTGCTTTAAACTTTAGGTACTATCCCAAAATGTATCACTGAGGTGACAGAAGTTGATTTCGGAGCATCATTTTTGAACAGGAGCTTCAACCGTTTTGTGGCATATGAGAAATTCCCTAAGCCCCGGACCTGTCGATTTTGGTCAAAAATGAAAATTTCAAAAGTGCCCCAATTTCTGCTTTAAACTTTAGGTACTATCCCAAAATGTATCACTGAGGTGACAGAAGTTGATTTCGGAGCATCATTTTTGAACAGGAGCTTCTACCGTTTTGTGGCATATGAGAAATTCCCTAAGCCCCGGACCTGTCGATTTTGGTCAAAAATGAAAATTTCAAAAGTGCCCCAATTTCTGCTTTAAACTTTAGGTACTATCCCAAAATGTATCACTGAGGTGACAGTTGTTGATTTCGGAGCATCATTTTTGAACAGGAGCTTCTACCGTTTTGTGGCATATGAGAAATTCCCTAAGCCCCGGACCTGTCGATTTTGGTCAAAAATGAAAATTTCAAAAGTGCCCCAATTTCTGCTTTAAACTTTAGGTACTATCCCAAAATGTATCACTGAGGTGACAGAAGTTGATTTCGGAGCATCATTTTTGAACAGGAGCTTCAACCGTTTTGTGGCATATGAGAAATTCCCTAAGCCCCGGACCTGTCGATTTTGGTCAAAAATGAAAATTTCAAAAGTGCCCCAATTTCTGCTTTAAACTTTAGGTACTATCCCAAAATGTATCACTGAGGTGACAGAAGTTGATTTCGGAGCATAATTTTTGAACAGGAGCTTCTACTGTTTTGTGGCATATGAGAAATTCCCTAAGCCCCGGACCTGTCGATTTTGGTCAAAAATGAAAATTTCAAAAGTGCCCCAATTTCTGCTTTAAACTTTAGGTACTATCCCAAAATGTATCACTGATGTGACAGAAGTTGATTTCGGAGCATCATTTTTGAACAGGAGCTTCAACCGTTTTGTGGCATATGAGAAATTCCCTAAGCCCCGGACCTGTCGATTTTGGTCAAAAATGAAAATTTCAAAAGTGCCCCAATTTCTGCTTTAAACTTTAGGTACTATCCCAAAATGTATCACTGAGGTGACAGAAGTTGATTTCGGAGCATCATTTTTGAACAGGAGCTTCTACCGTTTTGTGGCATATGAGAAATTCCCTAAGCCCCGGACCTGTCGATTTTGGTCAAAAATGAAAATTTCAAAAGTGCCCCAATTTCTGCTTTAAACTTTAGGTACTATCCCAAAATGTATCACTGAGGTGACAGAAGTTGATTTCGGAGCATCATTTTTGAACAGGAGCTTCTACCGTTTTGTGGCATATGAGAAATTCCCTAAGCCCCGGACCTGTCGATTTTGGTCAAAAATGAAAATTTCAAAAGTGCCCCAATTTCTGCTTTAAACTTTAGGTACTATCCCAAAATGTATCACTGAGGTGACAGAAGTTGATTTCGGAGCATCATTTTTGAACAGGAGCTTCAACCGTTTTGTGGCATATGAGAAATTCCCTAAGCCCCGGACCTGTCGATTTTGGTCAAAAATGAAAATTTCAAAAGTGCCCCAATTTCTGCTTTAAACTTTAGGTACTATCCCAAAATGTATCACTGAGGTGACAGAAGTTGATTTCGGAGCATCATTTTTGAACAGGAGCTTCTACCGTTTTGTGGCATATGAGAAATTCCCTAAGCCCCGGACCTGTCGATTTTGGTCAAAAATGAAAATTTCAAAAGTGCCCCAATTTCTGCTTTAAACTTTAGGTACTATCCCAAAATGTATCACTGAGGTGACAGAAGTTGATTTCGGAGCATCATTTTTGAACAGGAGCTTCAACCGTTTTGTGGCATATGAGAAATTCCCTAAGCCCCGGACCTGTCGATTTTGGTCAAAAATGAAAATTTCAAAAGTGCCCCAATTTCTGCTTTAAACTTTAGGTACTATCCCAAAATGTATCACTGAGGTGACAGAAGTTGATTTCGGAGCATCATTTTTGAACAGGAGCTTCTACCGTTTTGTGGCATATGAGAAATTCCCTAAGCCCCGGACCTGTCGATTTTGGTCAAAAATGAAAATTTCAAAAGTGCCCCAATTTCTGCTTTAAACTTTAGGTACTATCCCAAAATGTATCACTGAGGTGACAGAAGTTGATTTCGGAGCATCATTTTTGAACAGGAAATTCAACCGTTTTGTGGCATATGAGAAATTCCCTAAGCCCCGGACCTGTCGATTTTGGTCAAAAATGAAAATTTCAAAAGTGCCCTAATTTCTGCTTTAAACTTTAGGTACTATCCCAAAATGTATCACTGAGGTGACAGAAGTTGATTTCGGAGCATCATTTTTGAACAGGAGCTTCTACCGTTTTGTGGCATATGAGAAATTCCCTAAGCCCCGGACCTGTCGATTTTGGTCAAAAATGAAAATTTCAAAAGTGCCCCAATTTCTGCTTTAAACTTTAGGTACTATCCCAAAATGTATCACTGAGGTGACAGAAGTTGATTTCGGAGCATCATTTTTGAACAGGAGCTTCAACCGTTTTGTGGCATATGAGAAATTCCCTAAGCCCCGGACCTGTCGATTTTGGTCAAAAATGAAAATTTCAAAAGTGCCCCAATTTCTGCTTTAAACTTTAGGTACTATCCCAAAATGTATCACTGAGGTGACAGAAGTTGATTTCGGAGCATCATTTTTGAACAGGAGCTTCTACCGTTTTGTGGCATATGAGAAATTCCCTAAGCCCCGGTCCTGACGATTTTGGTCAAAAATGAAAATTTCAAAAGTGCCCCAATTTCTGCTTTAAACTTTAGGTACTATCCCAAAATGTATCACTGAGGTGACATAAGTTGATTTCGGAGCATCATTTTTGAACAGGAGCTTCAACCGTTTTGTGGCATATGAGAAATTCCCTAAGCCCCGGACCTGTCGATTTTGGTCAAAAATGAAAATTTCAAAAGTACCCCAATTTCTGCTTTAAACTTTAGGTACTATCCCAAAATGTATCACTGAGGTGACAGAAGTTGATTTCGGAGCATCATTTTTGAACAGGAGCTTCAACCGTTTTGTGGCATATGAGAAATTCCCTAAGCCCCGGACCTGTCGATTTTGGTCAAAAATGAAAATTTCAAAAGTGCCCCAATTTCTGCTTTAAACTTTAGGTACTATCCCAAAATGTATCACTGAGGTGACAGAAGTTGATTTCGGAGCATCATTTTTGAACAGGAGCTTCTACCGTTTTGTGGCATATGAGAAATTCCCTAAGCCCCGGACCTGTCGATTTTGGTCAAAAATGAAAATTTCAAAAGTGCCCCAATTTCTGCTTTAAACTTTAGGTACTATCCCAAAATGTATCACTGAGGTGACAGAAGTTGATTTCGGAGCATCATTTTTGAACAGGAGCTTCTACCGTTTTGTGGCATATGAGAAATTCCCTAAGCCCCGGACCTGTCGATTTTGGTCAAAAATGAAAATTTCAAAAGTGCCCCAATTTCTGCTTTAAACTTTAGGTACTATCCCAAAATGTATCACTGAGGTGACAGAAGTTGATTTCGGAGCATCATTTTTGAACAGGAGCTTCAACCGTTTTGTGGCATATGAGAAATTCCCTAAGCCCCGGACCTGTCGATTTTGGTAAAAAATGAAAATTTCAAAAGTGCCCCAATTTCTGCTTTAAACTTTAGGTACTATCCCAAAATGTATCACTGAGGTGACAGAAGTTGATTTCGGAGCATCATTTTTGAACAGGAGCTTCTACCGTTTTGTGGCATATGAGAAATTCCCTAAGCCCCGGACCTGTCGATTTTGGTCAAAAATGAAAATTTCAAAAGTGCCCCAATTTCTGCTTTAAACTTTAGGTACTATCCCAAAATGTATCACTAAGGTGACAGTTGTTGATTTCGGAGCATCATTTTTGAACAGGAGCTTCTACCGTTTTGTGGCATATGAGAAATTCCCTAAGCCCCGGACCTGTCGATTTTGGTCAAAAATGAAAATTTCAAAAGTGCCCCAATTTCTGCTTTAAACTTTAGGTACTATCCCAAAATGTATCACTGAGGTGACAGAAGTTGATTTCGGAGCATCATTTTTGAACAGGAGCTTCTACCATTTTGTGGCATATGAGAAATTCCCTAAGCCCCGGACCTGTCGATTTTGGTCAAAAATGAAAATTTCAAAAGTGCCCCAATTTCTGCTTTAAACTTTAGGTACTATCCCAAAATGTATCACTGAGGTGACAGAAGTTGATTTCGGAGCATCATTTTTGAACAGGAGCTTCTACCGTTTTGTGGCATATGAGAATTTCCCTAAGCCCCGGACCTGTCGATTTTGGTCAAAAATGAAAATTTCAAAAGTGCCCCAATTTCTGCTTTAAACTTTAGGTACTATCCCAAAATGTATCACTGAGGTGACAGAAGTTGATTTCGGAGCATCATTTTTGAACAGGAGCTTCAACCATTTTGTGGCATATGAGAAATTCCCTAAGCCCCTGACCTGTCGATTTTGGTCAAAAATGAAAATTTCAAAAGTGCCCCAATTTCTGCTTTAAACTTTAGGTACTATCCCAAAATGTATCACTGAGGTGACAGAAGTTGATTTCGGAGCATCATTTTTGAACAGGAGCTTCAACCGTTTTGTGGCATATGAGAAATTCCCTAAGCCCCGGACCTGTCGATTTTGGTCAAAAATGAAAATTTCAAAAGTGCCCCAATTTCTGCTTTAAACTTTAGGTACTATCCCAAAATGTATCACTGAGGTGACAGAAGTTGATTTCGGAGCATCATTTTTGAACAGGAGCTTCTACCGTTTTGTGGCATATGAGAAATTCCCTAAGCCCCGGACCTGTCGATTTTGGTCAAAAATGAAAATTTCAAAAGTGCCCCAATTTCTGCTTTAAACTTTAGGTACTATCCCAAAATGTATCACTGAGGTGACAGTTGTTGATTTCGGAGCATCATTTTTGAACAGGAGCTTCTACCGTTTTGTGGCATATGAGAAATTCCCTAAGCCCCGGACCTGTCGATTTTGGTCAAAAATGAAAATTTCAAAAGTGCCCCAATTTCTGCTTTAAACTTTAGGTACTATCCCAAAATGTATCACTGAGGTGACAGAAGTTGATTTCGGAGCATCATTTTTGAACAGGAGCTTCAACCGTTTTGTGGCATATGAGAAATTCCCTAAGCCCCGGACCTGTCGATTTTGGTCAAAAATGAAAATTTCAAAAGTGCCCCAATTTCTGCTTTAAACTTTAGGTACTATCCCAAAATGTATCACTGAGGTGACAGAAGTTGATTTCGGAGCATAATTTTTGAACAGGAGCTTCTACTGTTTTGTGGCATATGAGAAATTCCCTAAGCCCCGGACCTGTCGATTTTGGTCAAAAATGAAAATTTCAAAAGTGCCCCAATTTCTGCTTTAAACTTTAGGTACTATCCCAAAATGTATCACTGAGGTGACAGAAGTTGATTTCGGAGCATCATTTTTGAACAGGAGCTTCAACCGTTTTGTGGCATATGAGAAATTCCCTAAGCCCCGGACCTGTCGATTTTGGTCAAAAATGAAAATTTCAAAAGTGCCCCAATTTCTGCTTTAAACTTTAGGTACTATCCCAAAATGTATCACTGAGGTGACAGAAGTTGATTTCGGAGCATCATTTTTGAACAGGAGCTTCTACCGTTTTGTGGCATATGAGAAATTCCCTAAGCCCCGGACCTGTCGATTTTGGTCAAAAATGAAAATTTCAAAAGTGCCCCAATTTCTGCTTTAAACTTTAGGTACTATCCCAAAATGTATCACTGAGGTGACAGAAGTTGATTTCGGAGCATCATTTTTGAACAGGAGCTTCTACCGTTTTGTGGCATATGAGAAATTCCCTAAGCCCCGGACCTGTCGATTTTGGTCAAAAATGAAAATTTCAAAAGTGCCCCAATTTCTGCTTTAAACTTTAGGTACTATCCCAAAATGTATCACTGAGGTGACAGAAGTTGATTTCGGAGCATCATTTTTGAACAGGAGCTTCAACCGTTTTGTGGCATATGAGAAATTCCCTAAGCCCCGGACCTGTCGATTTTGGTCAAAAATGAAAATTTCAAAAGTGCCCCAATTTCTGCTTTAAACTTTAGGTACTATCCCAAAATGTATCACTGAGGTGACAGAAGTTGATTTCGGAGCATCATTTTTGAACAGGAGCTTCTACCGTTTTGTGGCATATGAGAAATTCCCTAAGCCCCGGACCTGTCGATTTTGGTCAAAAATGAAAATTTCAAAAGTGCCCCAATTTCTGCTTTAAACTTTAGGTACTATCCCAAAATGTATCACTGAGGTGACAGAAGTTGATTTCGGAGCATCATTTTTGAACAGGAAATTCAACCGTTTTGTGGCATATGAGAAATTCCCTAAGCCCCGGACCTGTCGATTTTGGTCAAAAATGAAAATTTCAAAAGTGCCCTAATTTCTGCTTTAAACTTTAGGTACTATCCCAAAATGTATCACTGAGGTGACAGAAGTTGATTTCGGAGCATCATTTTTGAACAGGAGCTTCTACCGTTTTGTGGCATATGAGAAATTCCCTAAGCCCCGGACCTGTCGATTTTGGTCAAAAATGAAAATTTCAAAAGTGCCCCAATTTCTGCTTTAAACTTTAGGTACTATCCCAAAATGTATCACTGAGGTGACAGAAGTTGATTTCGGAGCATCATTTTTGAACAGGAGCTTCAACCGTTTTGTGGCATATGAGAAATTCCCTAAGCCCCGGACCTGTCGATTTTGGTCAAAAATGAAAATTTCAAAAGTGCCCCAATTTCTGCTTTAAACTTTAGGTACTATCCCAAAATGTATCACTGAGGTGACAGAAGTTGATTTCGGAGCATCATTTTTGAACAGGAGCTTCTACCGTTTTGTGGCATATGAGAAATTCCCTAAGCCCCGGTCCTGACGATTTTGGTCAAAAATGAAAATTTCAAAAGTGCCCCAATTTCTGCTTTAAACTTTAGGTACTATCCCAAAATGTATCACTGAGGTGACATAAGTTGATTTCGGAGCATCATTTTTGAACAGGAGCTTCAACCGTTTTGTGGCATATGAGAAATTCCCTAAGCCCCGGACCTGTCGATTTTGGTCAAAAATGAAAATTTCAAAAGTACCCCAATTTCTGCTTTAAACTTTAGGTACTATCCCAAAATGTATCACTGAGGTGACAGAAGTTGATTTCGGAGCATCATTTTTGAACAGGAGCTTCAACCGTTTTGTGGCATATGAGAAATTCCCTAAGCCCCGGACCTGTCGATTTTGGTCAAAAATGAAAATTTCAAAAGTGCCCCAATTTCTGCTTTAAACTTTAGGTACTATCCCAAAATGTATCACTGAGGTGACAGAAGTTGATTTCGGAGCATCATTTTTGAACAGGAGCTTCTACCGTTTTGTGGCATATGAGAAATTCCCTAAGCCCCGGACCTGTCGATTTTGGTCAAAAATGAAAATTTCAAAAGTGCCCCAATTTCTGCTTTAAACTTTAGGTACTATCCCAAAATGTATCACTGAGGTGACAGAAGTTGATTTCGGAGCATCATTTTTGAACAGGAGCTTCTACCGTTTTGTGGCATATGAGAAATTCCCTAAGCCCCGGACCTGTCGATTTTGGTCAAAAATGAAAATTTCAAAAGTGCCCCAATTTCTGCTTTAAACTTTAGGTACTATCCCAAAATGTATCACTGAGGTGACAGAAGTTGATTTCGGAGCATCATTTTTGAACAGGAGCTTCAACCGTTTTGTGGCATATGAGAAATTCCCTAAGCCCCGGACCTGTCGATTTTGGTAAAAAATGAAAATTTCAAAAGTGCCCCAATTTCTGCTTTAAACTTTAGGTACTATCCCAAAATGTATCACTGAGGTGACAGAAGTTGATTTCGGAGCATCATTTTTGAACAGGAGCTTCTACCGTTTTGTGGCATATGAGAAATTCCCTAAGCCCCGGACCTGTCGATTTTGGTCAAAAATGAAAATTTCAAAAGTGCCCCAATTTCTGCTTTAAACTTTAGGTACTATCCCAAAATGTATCACTAAGGTGACAGTTGTTGATTTCGGAGCATCATTTTTGAACAGGAGCTTCTACCGTTTTGTGGCATATGAGAAATTCCCTAAGCCCCGGACCTGTCGATTTTGGTCAAAAATGAAAATTTCAAAAGTGCCCCAATTTCTGCTTTAAACTTTAGGTACTATCCCAAAATGTATCACTGAGGTGACAGAAGTTGATTTCGGAGCATCATTTTTGAACAGGAGCTTCTACCATTTTGTGGCATATGAGAAATTCCCTAAGCCCCGGACCTGTCGATTTTGGTCAAAAATGAAAATTTCAAAAGTGCCCCAATTTCTGCTTTAAACTTTAGGTACTATCCCAAAATGTATCACTGAGGTGACAGAAGTTGATTTCGGAGCATCATTTTTGAACAGGAGCTTCTACCGTTTTGTGGCATATGAGAAATTCCCTAAGCCCCGGACCTGTCGATTTTGGTCAAAAATGAAAATTTCAAAAGTGCCCCAATTTCTGCTTTAAACTTTAGGTACTATCCCAAAATGTATCACTGAGGTGACAGAAGTTGATTTCGGAGCATCATTTTTGAACAGGAGCTTCAACCATTTTGTGGCATATGAGAAATTCCCTAAGCCCCTGACCTGTCGATTTTGGTCAAAAATGAAAATTTCAAAAGTGCCCCAATTTCTGCTTTAAACTTTAGGTACTATCCCAAAATGTATCACTGAGGTGACAGAAGTTGATTTCGGAGCATCATTTTTGAACAGGAGCTTCAACCGTTTTGTGGCATATGAGAAATTCCCTAAGCCCCGGACCTGTCGATTTTGGTCAAAAATGAAAATTTCAAAAGTGCCCCAATTTCTGCTTTAAACTTTAGGTACTATCCCAAAATGTATCACTGAGGTGACAGAAGTTGATTTCGGAGCATCATTTTTGAACAGGAGCTTCTACCGTTTTGTGGCATATGAGAAATTCCCTAAGCCCCGGACCTGTCGATTTTGGTCAAAAATGAAAATTTCAAAAGTGCCCCAATTTCTGCTTTAAACTTTAGGTACTATCCCAAAATGTATCACTGAGGTGACAGTTGTTGATTTCGGAGCATCATTTTTGAACAGGAGCTTCTACCGTTTTGTGGCATATGAGAAATTCCCTAAGCCCCGGACCTGTCGATTTTGGTCAAAAATGAAAATTTCAAAAGTGCCCCAATTTCTGCTTTAAACTTTAGGTACTATCCCAAAATGTATCACTGAGGTGACAGAAGTTGATTTCGGAGCATCATTTTTGAACAGGAGCTTCAACCGTTTTGTGGCATATGAGAAATTCCCTAAGCCCCGGACCTGTCGATTTTGGTCAAAAATGAAAATTTCAAAAGTGCTCCAATTTCTGCTTTAAACTTTAGGTACTATCCCAAAATGTATCACTGAGGTGACAGAAGTTGATTTCGGAGCATAATTTTTGAACAGGAGCTTCTACTGTTTTGTGGCATATGAGAAATTCCCTAAGCCCCGGACCTGTCGATTTTGGTCAAAAATGAAAATTTCAAAAGTGCCCCAATTTCTGCTTTAAACTTTAGGTACTATCCCAAAATGTATCACTGAGGTGACAGAAGTTGATTTCGGAGCATCATTTTTGAACAGGAGCTTCAACCGTTTTGTGGCATATGAGAAATTCCCTAAGCCCCGGACCTGTCGATTTTGGTCAAAAATGAAAATTTCAAAAGTGCCCCAATTTCTGCTTTAAACTTTAGGTACTATCCCAAAATGTATCACTGAGGTGACAGAAGTTGATTTCGGAGCATCATTTTTGAACAGGAGCTTCTACCGTTTTGTGGCATATGAGAAATTCCCTAAGCCCCGGACCTGTCGATTTTTGTCAAAAATGAAAATTTCAAAAGTGCCCCAATTTCTGCTTTAAACTTTAGGTACTATCCCAAAATGTATCACTGAGGTGACAGAAGTTGATTTCGGAGCATCATTTTTGAACAGGAGCTTCTACCGTTTTGTGGCATATGAGAAATTCCCTAAGCCCCGGACCTGTCGATTTTGGTCAAAAATGAAAATTTCAAAAGTGCCCCAATTTCTGCTTTAAACTTTAGGTACTATCCCAAAATGTATCACTGAGGTGACAGAAGTTGATTTCGGAGCATCATTTTTGAACAGGAGCTTCAACCGTTTTGTGGCATATGAGAAATTCCCTAAGCCCCGGACCTGTCGATTTTGGTCAAAAATGAAAATTTCAAAAGTGCCCCAATTTCTGCTTTAAACTTTAGGTACTATCCCAAAATGTATCACTGAGGTGACAGAAGTTGATTTCGGAGCATCATTTTTGAACAGGAGCTTCTACCGTTTTGTGGCATATGAGAAATTCCCTAAGCCCCGGACCTGTCGATTTTGGTCAAAAATGAAAATTTCAAAAGTGCCCCAATTTCTGCTTTAAACTTTAGGTACTATCCCAAAATGTATCACTGAGGTGACAGAAGTTGATTTCGGAGCATCATTTTTGAACAGGAGCTTCAACCGTTTTGTGGCATATGAGAAATTCCCTAAGCCCCGGACCTGTCGATTTTGGTCAAAAATGAAAATTTCAAAAGTGCCCCAATTTCTGCTTTAAACTTTAGGTACTATCCCAAAATGTATCACTGAGGTGACAGAAGTTGATTTCGGAGCATCATTTTTGAACAGGAGCTTCTACCGTTTTGTGGCATATGAGAAATTCCCTAAGCCCCGGACCTGTCGATTTTGGTCAAAAATGAAAATTTCAAAAGTGCCCCAATTTCTGCTTTAAACTTTAGGTACTATCCCAAAATGTATCACTGAGGTGACAGAAGTTGATTTCGGAGCATCATTTTTGAACAGGAAATTCAACCGTTTTGTGGCATATGAGAAATTCCCTAAGCCCCGGACCTGTCGATTTTGGTCAAAAATGAAAATTTCAAAAGTGCCCTAATTTCTGCTTTAAACTTTAGGTACTATCCCAAAATGTATCACTGAGGTGACAGAAGTTGATTTCGGAGCATCATTTTTGAACAGGAGCTTCTACCGTTTTGTGGCATATGAGAAATTCCCTAAGCCCCGGACCTGTCGATTTTGGTCAAAAATGAAAATTTCAAAAGTGCCCCAATTTCTGCTTTAAACTTTAGGTACTATCCCAAAATGTATCACTGAGGTGACAGAAGTTGATTTCGGAGCATCATTTTTGAACAGGAGCTACAACCGTTTTGTGGCATATGAGAAATTCCCTAAGCCCCGGACCTGTCGATTTTGGTCAAAAATGAAAATTTCAAAAGTGCCCCAATTTCTGCTTTAAACTTTAGGTACTATCCCAAAATGTATCACTGAGGTGACAGAAGTTGATTTCGGAGCATCATTTTTGAACAGGAGCTTCTACCGTTTTGTGGCATATGAGAAATTCCCTAAGCCCCGGTCCTGACGATTTTGGTCAAAAATGAAAATTTCAAAAGTGCCCCAATTTCTGCTTTAAACTTTAGGTACTATCCCAAAATGTATCACTGAGGTGACATAAGTTGATTTCGGAGCATCATTTTTGAACAGGAGCTTCAACCGTTTTGTGGCATATGAGAAATTCCCTAAGCCCCGGACCTGTCGATTTTGGTCAAAAATGAAAATTTCAAAAGTACCCCAATTTCTGCTTTAAACTTTAGGTACTATCCCAAAATGTATCACTGAGGTGACAGTTGTTGATTTCGGAGCATCATTTTTGAACAGGAGCTTCAACCGTTTTGTGGCATATGAGAAATTCCCTAAGCCCCGGACCTGTCGATTTTGGTCAAAAATGAAAATTTCAAAAGTGCCCCAATTTCTGCTTTAAACTTTAGGTACTATCCCAAAATGTATCACTGAGGTGACAGAAGTTGATTTCGGAGCATCATTTTTGAACAGGAGCTTCTACCGTTTTGTGGCATATGAGAAATTCCCTAAGCCCCGGACCTGTCGATTTTGGTCAAAAATGAAAATTTCAAAAGTGCCCCAATTTCTGCTTTAAACTTTAGGTACTATCCCAAAATGTATCACTGAGGTGACAGAAGTTGATTTCGGAGCATCATTTTTGAACAGGAGCTTCTACCGTTTTGTGGCATATGAGAAATTCCCTAAGCCCCGGACCTGTCGATTTTGGTCAAAAATGAAAATTTCAAAAGTGCCCCAATTTCTGCTTTAAACTTTAGGTACTATCCCAAAATGTATCACTGAGGTGACAGAAGTTGATTTCGGAGCATCATTTTTGAACAGGAGCTTCAACCGTTTTGTGGCATATGAGAAATTCCCTAAGCCCCGGACCTGTCGATTTTGGTAAAAAATGAAAATTTCAAAAGTGCCCCAATTTCTGCTTTAAACTTTAGGTACTATCCCAAAATGTATCACTGAGGTGACAGAAGTTGATTTCGGAGCATCATTTTTGAACAGGAGCTTCTACCGTTTTGTGGCATATGAGAAATTCCCTAAGCCCCGGACCTGTCGATTTTGGTCAAAAATGAAAATTTCAAAAGTGCCCCAATTTCTGCTTTAAACTTTAGGTACTATCCCAAAATGTATCACTAAGGTGACAGTTGTTGATTTCGGAGCATCATTTTTGAACAGGAGCTTCTACCGTTTTGTGGCATATGAGAAATTCCCTAAGCCCCGGACCTGTCGATTTTGGTCAAAAATGAAAATTTCAAAAGTGCCCCAATTTCTGCTTTAAACTTTAGGTACTATCCCAAAATGTATCACTGAGGTGACAGAAGTTGATTTCGGAGCATCATTTTTGAACAGGAGCTTCTACCATTTTGTGGCATATGAGAAATTCCCTAAGCCCCGGACCTGTCGATTTTGGTCAAAAATGAAAATTTCAAAAGTGCCCCAATTTCTGCTTTAAACTTTAGGTACTATCCCAAAATGTATCACTGAGGTGACAGTTGTTGATTTCGGAGCATCATTTTTTAACAGGAGCTTCTACCGTATTGTGGCATATGAGAAATTCCCTAAGCCCCGGACCTGTCGATTTTGGTCAAAAAGGAAAATTTCAAAAGTGCCCCAATTTCTGTTTTAAACTTTAGGTACTATCCCAAAATGTATCACTGAGGTGACAGAAGTTGATTTCGGAGCATCATTTTTGAACAGGAGCTTCAACCGTTTTGTGGCATATAAGAAATTCCCTAAGCCCCGGACCTGTCGATTTTGGTCAAAAATGAAAATTTCAAAAGTGCCCCAATTTCTGCTTTAAACTTTAGGTACTATCCCAAAATGTATCACTGAGGTGACAGAAGTTGATTTCGGAGCATCATTTTTGAACAGGAGCTTCTACCGTTTTGTGGCATATGAGAAATTCCCTAAGCCCCGGACCTGTCGATTTTGGTCAAAAAAGAACATTTCAAAAGTGCCCCAATTTCTGCTTTAAACTTTAGGTACTATCCCAAAATGTATCACTGAGGTGACAGAAGTTGATTTCGGAGCATCATTTTTGAACAGGAGCTTCAACCGTTTTGTGGCATATGAGAATTCCATAAGCCCCGGACCTGTCGATTTTGGTCAAAAATGAAAATTTCAAAAGTGCCCCAATTTCTGCTTTAAACTTTAGGTACTATCCCAAAATGTATCACTGAGGTGACAGAAGTTGATTTCGGAGCATCATTTTTGAACAGGAGCTTCAACCGTTTTGTGGCATGAGAAATTCCCTAAGCCCCGGACCTGTCGATTTTGGTCAAAAATGAAAATTTCAAAAGTGCCCCAATTTCTGCTTTAAACTTTAGGTACTATCCCAAAATGTATCACTGAGGTGACAGAAGTTGATTTCGGAGCATCATTTTTGAACAGGAGCTTCTACCGTTTTGTGGCATGTGAGAAATTCCCTAAGCCCCGGACCTGTCGATTTTGGTCAAAAATGAACATTTCAAAAGTGCCCCAATTTCTGCTTTAAACTTTAGGTACTATCCCAAAATGTATCACTGAGGTGACAGAAGTTGATTTCGGAGCATCATTTTTGAACAGGAGCTTCTACCGTTTTGTGGCATGTGAGAAATTCCCTAAGCCCCGGACCTGTCGATTTTGGTCAAAAATGAAAATTTCAAAAGTGCCCCAATTTCTGCTTTAAACTTTAGGTACTATCCCAAAATGTATCATTGAGGTGACAGAAGTTGATATCGGAGCATCATTTTTGAACAGGAGCTTCAACCGTTTTGTGGCATATGAGAAATTCCCTAAGCCCCGGACCTGTCGATTTTGGTCAAAAATGAAAATTTCAAAAGTGCCCCAATTTCTGCTTTAAACTTTAGGTACTATCCCAAAATGTATCACTGAGGTGACAGAAGTTGATTTCGGAGCATCATTTTTGAACAGGAGCTTCAACTGTTTTGTGGCATATGAGAAATTCCCTAAGCCCCGGACCTGTCGATTTTGGTCAAAAATGAAAATTTCAAAAGTGCCCCAATTTCTGCTTTAAACTTTAGGTACTATCCCAAAATGTATCACTGAGGTGACAGAAGTTGATTTCGGAGCATCATTTTTGAACAGGAGCTTCTACCGTTTTGTGGCATGTGAGAAATTCCCTAAGCCCCGGACCTGTCGATTTTGGTCAAAAATGAAAATTTCAAAAGTGCCCCAATTTCTGCTTTAAACTTTAGGTACTATCCCAAAATGTATCACTGAGGTGACAGAAGTTGATTTCGGAGCATCATTTTTGAACAGGAGCTTCTACCGTTTTGTGGCATGTGAGAAATTCCCTAAGCCCCGGACCTGTCGATTTTGGTCAAAAATGAAAATTTCAAAAGTGCCCCAATTTCTGCTTTAAACTTTAGGTACTATCCCAAAATGTATCACTGAGGTGACAGAAGTTGATTTCGGAGCATCATTTTTGAACAGGAGCTTCTACCGTTTTGTGGCATGTGAGAAATTCCCTAAGCCCCGGACCTGTCGATTTTGGTCAAAAATGAAAATTTCAAAAGTGCCCCAATTTCTGCTTTAAACTTTAGGTACTATCCCAAAATGTATCACTGAGGTGACAGAAGTTGATTTCGGAGCATCATTTTTGAACAGGAGCTTCAACCGTTTTGTGGCATGTGAGAAATTCCCTAAGCCCCGGACCTGTCGATTTTGGTCAAAAAAGAACATTTCAAAAGTGCCCCAATTTCTGCTTTAAACTTTAGGTACTATCCCAAAATGTATCACTGAGGTGACAGAAGTTGATTTCGGAGCATCATTTTTGAACAGGAGCTTCAACCGTTTTGTGGCATATGAGAAATTCCCTAAGCCCCGGACCTGTCGATTTTGGTCAAAAATGAAAATTTCAAAAGTGCCCCAATTTCTGCTTTAAACTTTAGGTACTATCCCAAAATGTATCACTGAGGTGACAGAAGTTGATTTCGGAGCATCATTTTTGAACAGGAGCTTCAACCGTTTTGTGGCATATGAGAAATTCCCTAAGCCGCGGACCTGCCGATTTTGGTCAAAAATGAAAATTTCAAAAGTGCCCCAATTTCTGCTTTAAACTTTAGGTACTATCCCAAAATGTATCACTGAGGTGACAGAAGTTGATTTCGGAGCATCATTTTTGAACAGGAGCTTCAACCGTTTTGTGGCATGTGAGAAATTCCCTAAGCCCCGGACCTGTCGATTTTGGTCAAAAATGAAAATTTCAAAAGTGCCCCAATTTCTGCTTTAAACTTTAGGTACTATCCCAAAATGTATCACTGAGGTAACAGAAGTTGATTTCGGAGCATCATTTTTGAACAGGAGCTTCTACCGTTTTGTGGCATGTGAGAAATTCCCTAAGCCCCGGACCTGTCGATTTTGGTCAAAAATGAAAATTTCAAAAGTGCCCCAATTTCTGCTTTAAACTTTAGGTACTATCCCAAAATGTATCACTGAGGTGACAGAAGTTGATTTCGGAGCATCATTTTTGAACAGGAGCTTCAACCGTTTTGTGGCATGTGAGAAATTCCCTAAGCCCCGGACCTGTCGATTTTGGTCAAAAAAGAACATTTCAAAAGTGCCCCAATTTCTGCTTTAAACTTTAGGTACTATCCCAAAATGTATCACTGAGGTGACAGAAGTTGATTTCGGAGCATCATTTTTGAACAGGAGCTTCAACCGTTTTGTGGCATATGAGAAATTCCCTAAGCCCCGGACCTGTCGATTTTGGTCAAAAATGAAAATTTCAAAAGTGCCCCAATTTCTGCTTTAAACTTTAGGTACTATCCCAAAATGTATCACTGAGGTGACAGAAGTTGATTTCGGAGCATCATTTTTGAACAGGAGCTTCAACCGTTTTGTGGCATATGAGAAATTCCCTAAGCCCCGGACCTGTCGATTTTGGTCAAAAATGAAAATTTCAAAAGTGCCCCAATTTCTGCTTTAAACTTTAAGTACTATCCCAAAATGTATCACTGAGGTGACAGAAGTTGATTTCGGAGCATCATTTTTGAACAGGAGCTTCTACCGTTTTGTTGCATATGAGAAATTCCCTAAGCCCCGGACCTGTCGATTTTGGTCAAAAATGAAAATTTCAAAAGTGCCCCAATTTCTGCTTTAAACTTTAGGTACTATCCCAAAATGTATCACTAAGGTGACAGTTGTTGATTTCGGAGCATCATTTTTGAACAGGAGCTTCTACCGTTTTGTGGCATATGAGAAATTCCCTAAGCCCCGGACCTGTCGATTTTGGTCAAAAATGAAAATTTCAAAAGTGCCCCAATTTCTGCTTTAAACTTTAAGTACTATCCCAAAATGTATCACTGAGGTGACAGAAGTTGATTTCGGAGCATCATTTTTGAACAGGAGCTTCTACCGTTTTGTTGCATATGAGAAATTCCCTAAGCCCCGGACCTGTCGATTTTGGTCAAAAATGAAAATTTCAAAAGTGCCCCAATTTCTGCTTTAAACTTTAGGTACTATCCCAAAATGTATCACTGAGGTGACAGAAGTTGATTTCGGAGCATCATTTTTGAACAGGAGCTTCTACCGTTTTGTGGCATATGAGAAATTCCCTAAGCCCCGGACCTGTCGATTTTGGTCAAAAATGAAAATTTCAAAAGTGCCCCAATTTCTGCTTTAAACTTTAGGTACTATCCCAAAATGTATCACTGAGGTGACAGAAGTTGATTTCGGAGCATCATTTTTGAACAGGAGCTTCAACCGTTTTGTGGCATATGAGAAATTCCCTAAGCCCCGGACCTGTCGATTTTGGTCAAAAATGAAAATTTCAAAAGTGCCCCAATTTCTGCTTTAAACTTTAGGTACTATCCCAAAATGTATCACTGAGGTAACAGAAGTTGATTTCGGAGCATCATTTTTGAACAGGAGCTTCTACCGTTTTGTGGCATGTGAGAAATTCCCTAAGCCCCGGACCTGTCGATTTTGGTCAAAAATGAAAATTTCAAAAGTGCCCCAATTTCTGCTTTAAACTTTAGGTACTATCCCAAAATGTATCACTGAGGTAACAGAAGTTGATTTCGGAGCATCATTTTTGAACAGGAGCTTCTACCGTTTTGTGGCATGTGAGAAATTCCCTAAGCCCCGGACCTGTCGATTTTGGTCAAAAATGAAAATTTCAAAAGTGCCCCAATTTCTGCTTTAAACTTTAGGTACTATCCCAAAATGTATCACTGAGGTGACAGAAGTTGATTTCGGAGCATCATTTTTGAACAGGAGCTTCAACCGTTTTGTGGCATATGAGAAATTCCCTAAGCCCCGGACCTGTCGATTTTGGTCAAAAATGAAAATTTCAAAAGTGCCCCAATTTCTGCTTTAAACTTTAGGTACTATCCCAAAATGTATCACTGAGGTAACAGAAGTTGATTTCGGAGCATCATTTTTGAACAGGAGCTTCTACCGTTTTGTGGCATGTGAGAAATTCCCTAAGCCCCGGACCTGTCGATTTTGGTCAAAAATGAAAATTTCAAAAGTGCCCCAATTTCTGCTTTAAACTTTAGGTACTATCCCAAAATGTATCACTGAGGTGACAGAAGTTGATTTCGGAGCATCATTTTTGAACAGGAGCTTCAACCGTTTTGTGGCATATGAGAAATTCCCTAAGCCCCGGACCTGTCGATTTTGGTCAAAAATGAAAATTTCCAAAGTGCCCCAATTTCTGCTTTAAACTTTAGGTACTATCCCAAAATGTATCACTGAGGTGACAGTTGTTGATTTCGGAGAATCATTTTTGAACAGGAGCTTCTACCGTTTTGTGGCATATGAGAAATTCCCTAAGCCCCGGACCTGTCGATTTTGGTCAAAAATGAAAATTTCAAAAGTGCCCCAATTTCTGCTTTAAACTTTAGGTACTATCCCAAACTGTATCACTGAGGTGACAGAAGTTGATTTCGGAGCATCATTTTTGAACAGGAGCTTCTACCGTTTTGTGGCATATGAGAAATTCCCTAAGCCCCGGACCTGTCGATTTTGGTCAAAAATGAAAATTTCAAAAGTGCCCCAATTTCTGCTTTAAACTTTAGGTACTATCCCAAAATGTATCACTGAGGTGACAGAAGTTGATTTCGGAGCATCATTTTTGAACAGGAGCTTCAACCGTTTTGTGGCATATGAGAAATTCCCTAAGCCCCGGACCTGCCGATTTTGGTCAAAAATGAAAATTTCAAAAGTGCCCCAATTTCTGCTTTAAACTTTAGGTACTATCCCAAAATGTATCACTGAGGTGACAGAAGTTGATTTCGGAGCATCATTTTTGAACAGGAGCTTCAACCGTTTTGTGGCATATGAGAAATTCCCTAAGCCCCGGACCTGTCGATTTTGGTCAAAAATGAAAATTTCAAAAGTGCCCCAATTTCTGCTTTAAACTTTAGGTACTATCCCAAAATGTATCAATGAGGTGACAGAAGTTGATTTCGGAGCATTATTTTTTAACAGGAGCTTCAACCGTTTTGTGGCATATGAGAAATTCCCTAAGCCCCGGACCTGTCGATTTTGGTCAAAAATGAAAATTTCAAAAGTGCCCCAATTTCTGCTTTAAACTTTAGGTACTATCCCAAAATGTATCACTGAGGTGACAGAAGTTGATTTCGGAGCATCATTTTTGAACAGGAGCTTCTACCGTTTTGTGGCATGTGAGAAATTCCCTAAGCCCCGGACCTGTCGATTTTGGTCAAAAATGAAAATTTCAAAAGTGCCCCAATTTCTGCTTTAAACTTTAGGTACTATCCCAAAATGTATCACTTAGGTGACAGAAGTTGATTTCGGAGCATCATTTTTGAACAGGAGCTTCAACCGTTTTGTGGCATGTGAGAAATTCCCTAAGCCCCGGACCTGTCGATTTTGGTCAAAAATGAAAATTTCAAAAGTGCCCCAATTTCTGCTTTAAACTTTAGGTACTATCCCAAAATGTATCACTGAGGTAACAGAAGTTGATTTCGGAGCATCATTTTTGAACAGGAGCTTCTACCGTTTTGTGGCATGTGAGAAATTCCCTAAGCCCCGGACCTGTCGATTTTGGTCAAAAATGAAAATTTCAAAAGTGCCCCAATTTCTGCTTTAAACTTTAGGTACTATCCCAAAATGTATCACTGAGGTGACAGAAGTTGATTTCGGAGCATCATTTTTGAACAGGAGCTTCAACCGTTTTGTGGCATATGAGAAATTCCCTAAGCCCCGGACCTGTCGATTTTGGTCAAAAATGAAAATTTCCAAAGTGCCCCAATTTCTGCTTTAAACTTTAGGTACTATCCCAAAATGTATCACTGAAGTGACAGAAGTTGATTTCGGAGCATCATTTTTGAACAGGAGCTTCAACCGTTTTGTGGCATATGAGAAATTCCCTAAGCCCCGGACCTGTCGATTTTGGTCAAAAATGAAAATTTCAAAAGTGCCCCAATTTCTGCTTTAAACTTTAGGTACTATCCCAAAATGTATCACTGAGGTGACAGAAGTTGATTTCGGAGCATCATTTTTGAACAGGAGCTTCAACCGTTTTGTGGCATATGAGAAATTCCCTAAGCCCCGGACCTGTCGATTTTGGTCAAAAATGAAAATTTCAAAAGTGCCCCAATTTCTGCTTTAAACTTTAGGTACTATCCCAAAATGTATCACTGAGGTGACAGAAGTTGATTTCGGAGCATCATTTTTGAACAGGAGCTTCTACCGTTTTGTGGCATATGAGAAATTCCCTAAGCCCCGGACCTGTCGATTTTGGTCAAAAATGAAAATTTCAAAAGTGCCCCAATTTCTGCTTTAAACTTTAGGTACTATCCCAAAATGTATCACTGAGGTGACAGAAGTTGATTTCGGAGCATCATTTTTGAACAGGAGCTTCAACCATTTTGTGGCATATGAGAAATTCCCTAAGCCCCTGACCTGTCGATTTTGGTCAAAAATGAAAATTTCAAAAGTGCCCCAATTTCTGCTTTAAACTTTAGGTACTATCCCAAAATGTATCACTGAGGTGACAGAAGTTGATTTCGGAGCATCATTTTTGAACAGGAGCTTCAACCGTTTTGTGGCATATGAGAAATTCCCTAAGCCCCGGACCTGTCGATTTTGGTCAAAAATGAAAATTTCAAAAGTGCCCCAATTTCTGCTTTAAACTTTAGGTACTATCCCAAAATGTATCACTGAGGTGACAGAAGTTGATTTCGGAGCATCATTTTTGAACAGGAGCTTCTACCGTTTTGTGGCATATGAGAAATTCCCTAAGCCCCGGACCTGTCGATTTTGGTCAAAAATGAAAATTTCAAAAGTGCCCCAATTTCTGCTTTAAACTTTAGGTACTATCCCAAAATGTATCACTGAGGTGACAGTTGTTGATTTCGGAGCATCATTTTTGAACAGGAGCTTCTACCGTTTTGTGGCATATGAGAAATTCCCTAAGCCCCGGACCTGTCGATTTTGGTCAAAAATGAAAATTTCAAAAGTGCCCCAATTTCTGCTTTAAACTTTAGGTACTATCCCAAAATGTATCACTGAGGTGACAGAAGTTGATTTCGGAGCATCATTTTTGAACAGGAGCTTCAACCGTTTTGTGGCATATGAGAAATTCCCTAAGCACCGGACCTGTCGATTTTGGTCAAAAATGAAAATTTCAAAAGTGCCCCAATTTCTGCTTTAAACTTTAGGTACTATCCCAAAATGTATCACTGAGGTGACAGAAGTTGATTTCGGAGCATAATTTTTGAACAGGAGCTTCTACTGTTTTGTGGCATATGAGAAATTCCCTAAGCCCCGGACCTGTCGATTTTGGTCAAAAATGAAAATTTCAAAAGTGCCCCAATTTCTGCTTTAAACTTTAGGTACTATCCCAAAATGTATCACTGAGGTGACAGAAGTTGATTTCGGAGCATCATTTTTGAACAGGAGCTTCAACCGTTTTGTGGCATATGAGAAATTCCCTAAGCCCCGGACCTGTCGATTTTGGTCAAAAATGAAAATTTCAAAAGTGCCCCAATTTCTGCTTTAAACTTTAGGTACTATCCCAAAATGTATCACTGAGGTGACAGAAGTTGATTTCGGAGCATCATTTTTGAACAGGAGCTTCTACCGTTTTGTGGCATATGAGAAATTCCCTAAGCCCCGGACCTGACGATTTTGGTCAAAAATGAAAATTTCAAAAGTGCCCCAATTTCTGCTTTAAACTTTAGGTACTATCCCAAAATGTATCACTGAGGTGACATAAGTTGATTTCGGAGCATCATTTTTGAACAGGAGCTTCAACCGTTTTGTGGCATATGAGAAATTCCCTAAGCCCCGGACCTGTCGATTTTGGTCAAAAATGAAAATTTCAAAAGTGCCCCAATTTCTGCTTTAAACTTTAGGTACTATCCCAAAATGTATCACTGAGGTGACAGAAGTTGATTTCGGAGCATCATTTTTGAACAGGAGCTTCTACCGTTTTGTGGCATATGAGAAATTCCCTAAGCCCCGGACCTGTCGATTTTGGTCAAAAATGAAAATTTCAAAAGTGCCCCAATTTCTGCTTTAAACTTTAGGTACTATCCCAAAATGTATCACTGACGTGACAGTTGTTGATTTCGGAGCATCATTTTTGAACAGGAGCTTCTACCGTTTTGTGGCATATGAGAAATTCCCTAAGCCCCGGACCTGTCGATTTTGGTCAAAAATGAAAATTTCAAAAGTGCCCCAATTTCTGCTTTAAACTTTAGGTACTATCCCAAAATGTATCACTGAGGTGACAGAAGTTGATTTCGGAGCATCATTTTTGAACAGGAGCTTCTACCGTTTTGTGGCATATGAGAAATTCCCTAAGCCCCGGACCTGTCGATTTTGGTCAAAAATGAAAATTTCAAAAGTGCCCCAATTTCTGCTTTAAACTTTAGGTACTATCCCAAAATGTATCACTGAGGTGACAGAAGTTGATTTCGGAGCATCATTTTTGAACAGGAGCTTCAACCGTTTTGTGGCATATGAGAAATTCCCTAAGCCCCGGACCTGTCGATTTTGGTCAAAAATGAAAATTTCAAAAGTGCCCCAATTTCTGCTTTAAACTTTAGGTACTATCCCAAAATGTATCACTGAGGTGACAGAAGTTGATTTCGGAGCATCATTTTTGAACAGGAGCTTCTACCGTTTTGTGGCATATGAGAAATTCCCTAAGCCCCGGACCTGTCGATTTTGGTCAAAAATGAAAATTTCAAAAGTGCCCCAATTTCTGCTTTAAACTTTAGGTACTATCCCAAAATGTATCACTGAGGTGACAGAAGTTGATTTCGGAGCATCATTTTTGAACAGGAGCTTCAACCGTTTTGTGGCATATGAGAAATTCCCTAAGCCCCGGACCTGTCGATTTTGGTCAAAAATGAAAATTTCAAAAGTGCCCCAATTTCTGCTTTAAACTTTAGGTACTATCCCAAAATGTATCACTGAGGTGACAGAAGTTGATTTCGGAGCATCATTTTTGAACAGGAGCTTCTACCGTTTTGTGGCATATGAGAAATTCCCTAAGCCCCGGTCCTGACGATTTTGGTCAAAAATGAAAATTTCAAAAGTGCCCCAATTTCTGCTTTAAACTTTAGGTACTATCCCAAAATGTATCACTGAGGTGACATAAGTTGATTTCGGAGCATCATTTTTGAACAGGAGCTTCAACCGTTTTGTGGCATATGAGAAATTCCCTAAGCCCCGGACCTGTCGATTTTGGTCAAAAATGAAAATTTCAAAAGTACCCCAATTTCTGCTTTAAACTTTAGGTACTATCCCAAAATGTATCACTGAGGTGACAGAAGTTGATTTCGGAGCATCATTTTTGAACAGGAGCTTCAACCGTTTTGTGGCATATGAGAAATTCCCTAAGCCCCGGACCTGTCGATTTTGGTCAAAAATGAAAATTTCAAAAGTGCCCCAATTTCTGCTTTAAACTTTAGGTACTATCCCAAAATGTATCATTGAGGTGACAGAAGTTGATTTCGGAGCATCATTTTTGAACAGGAGCTTCTACCGTTTTGTGGCATATGAGAAATTCCCTAAGCCCCGGACCTGTCGATTTTGGTCAAAAATGAAAATTTCAAAAGTGCCCCAATTTCTGCTTTAAACTTTAGGTACTATCCCAAAATGTATCACTGAGGTGACAGAAGTTGATTTCGGAGCATCATTTTTGAACAGGAGCTTCTACCGTTTTGTGGCATATGAGAAATTCCCTAAGCCCCGGACCTGTCGATTTTGGTCAAAAATGAAAATTTCAAAAGTGCCCCAATTTCTGCTTTAAACTTTAGGTACTATCCCAAAATGTATCACTGAGGTGACAGAAGTTGATTTCGGAGCATCATTTTTGAACAGGAGCTTCAACCGTTTTGTGGCATATGAGAAATTCCCTAAGCCCCGGACCTGTCGATTTTGGTAAAAAATGAAAATTTCAAAAGTGCCCCAATTTCTGCTTTAAACTTTAGGTACTATCCCAAAATGTATCACTGAGGTGACAGAAGTTGATTTCGGAGCATCATTTTTGAACAGGAGCTTCTACCGTTTTGTGGCATATGAGAAATTCCCTAAGCCCCGGACCTGTCGATTTTGGTCAAAAATGAAAATTTCAAAAGTGCCCCAATTTCTGCTTTAAACTTTAGGTACTATCCCAAAATGTATCACTAAGGTGACAGTTGTTGATTTCGGAGCATCATTTTTGAACAGGAGCTTCTACCGTTTTGTGGCATATGAGAAATTCCCTAAGCCCCGGACCTGTCGATTTTGGTCAAAAATGAAAATTTCAAAAGTGCCCCAATTTCTGCTTTAAACTTTAGGTACTATCCCAAAATGTATCACTGAGGTGACAGAAGTTGATTTCGGAGCATCATTTTTGAACAGGAGCTTCTACCGTTTTGTGGCATATGAGAAATTCCCTAAGCCCCGGACCTGTCGATTTTGGTCAAAAATGAAAATTTCAAAAGTGCCCCAATTTCTGCTTTAAACTTTAGGTACTATCCCAAAATGTATCACTGAGGTGACAGTTGTTGATTTCGGAGCATCATTTTTTAACAGGAGCTTCTACCGTATTGTGGCATATGAGAAATTCCCTAAGCCCCGGACCTGTCGATTTTGGTCAAAAAGGAAAATTTCAAAAGTGCCCCAATTTCTGTTTTAAACTTTAGGTACTATCCCAAAATGTATCACTGAGGTGACAGAAGTTGATTTCGGAGCATCATTTTTGAACAGGAGCTTCAACCGTTTTGTGGCATATAAGAAATTCCCTAAGCCCCGGACCTGTCGATTTTGGTCAAAAATGAAAATTTCAAAAGTGCCCCAATTTCTGCTTTAAACTTTAGGTACTATCCCAAAATGTATCACTGAGGTGACAGAAGTTGATTTCGGAGCATCATTTTTGAACAGGAGCTTCTACCGTTTTGTGGCATATGAGAAATTCCCTAAGCCCCGGACCTGTCGATTTTGGTCAAAAAAGAACATTTCAAAAGTGCCCCAATTTCTGCTTTAAACTTTAGGTACTATCCCAAAATGTATCACTGAGGTGACAGAAGTTGATTTCGGAGCATCATTTTTGAACAGGAGCTTCAACCGTTTTGTGGCATATGAGAATTCCATAAGCCCCGGACCTGTCGATTTTGGTCAAAAATGAAAATTTCAAAAGTGCCCCAATTTCTGCTTTAAACTTTAGGTACTATCCCAAAATGTATCACTGAGGTGACAGAAGTTGATTTCGGAGCATCATTTTTGAACAGGAGCTTCAACCGTTTTGTGGCATGAGAAATTCCCTAAGCCCCGGACCTGTCGATTTTGGTCAAAAATGAAAATTTCAAAAGTGCCCCAATTTCTGCTTTAAACTTTAGGTACTATCCCAAAATGTATCACTGAGGTGACAGAAGTTGATTTCGGAGCATCATTTTTGAACAGGAGCTTCTACCGTTTTGTGGCATGTGAGAAATTCCCTAAGCCCCGGACCTGTCGATTTTGGTCAAAAATGAACATTTCAAAAGTGCCCCAATTTCTGCTTTAAACTTTAGGTACTATCCCAAAATGTATCACTGAGGTGACAGAAGTTGATTTCGGAGCATCATTTTTGAACAGGAGCTTCTACCGTTTTGTGGCATGTGAGAAATTCCCTAAGCCCCGGACCTGTCGATTTTGGTCAAAAATGAAAATTTCAAAAGTGCCCCAATTTCTGCTTTAAACTTTAGGTACTATCCCAAAATGTATCATTGAGGTGACAGAAGTTGATATCGGAGCATCATTTTTGAACAGGAGCTTCAACCGTTTTGTGGCATATGAGAAATTCCCTAAGCCCCGGACCTGTCGATTTTGGTCAAAAATGAAAATTTCAAAAGTGCCCCAATTTCTGCTTTAAACTTTAGGTACTATCCCAAAATGTATCACTGAGGTGACAGAAGTTGATTTCGGAGCATCATTTTTGAACAGGAGCTTCAACCGTTTTGTGGCATATGAGAAATTCCCTAAGCCCCGGACCTGTCGATTTTGGTCAAAAATGAAAATTTCAAAAGTGCCCCAATTTCTGCTTTAAACTTTAGGTACTATCCCAAAATGTATCACTGAGGTGACAGAAGTTGATTTCGGAGCATCATTTTTGAACAGGAGCTTCTACCGTTTTGTGGCATGTGAGAAATTCCCTAAGCCCCGGACCTGTCGATTTTGGTCAAAAATGAAAATTTCAAAAGTGCCCCAATTTCTGCTTTAAACTTTAGGTACTATCCCAAAATGTATCACTGAGGTGACAGAAGTTGATTTCGGAGCATCATTTTTGAACAGGAGCTTCTACCGTTTTGTGGCATGTGAGAAATTCCCTAAGCCCCGGACCTGTCGATTTTGGTCAAAAATGAAAATTTCAAAAGTGCCCCAATTTCTGCTTTAAACTTTAGGTACTATCCCAAAATGTATCACTGAGGTGACAGAAGTTGATTTCGGAGCATCATTTTTGAACAGGAGCTTCTACCGTTTTGTGGCATGTGAGAAATTCCCTAAGCCCCGGACCTGTCGATTTTGGTCAAAAATGAAAATTTCAAAAGTGCCCCAATTTCTGCTTTAAACTTTAGGTACTATCCCAAAATGTATCACTGAGGTGACAGAAGTTGATTTCGGAGCATCATTTTTGAACAGGAGCTTCAACCGTTTTGTGGCATGTGAGAAATTCCCTAAGCCCCGGACCTGTCGATTTTGGTCAAAAAAGAACATTTCAAAAGTGCCCCAATTTCTGCTTTAAACTTTAGGTACTATCCCAAAATGTATCACTGAGGTGACAGAAGTTGATTTCGGAGCATCATTTTTGAACAGGAGCTTCAACCGTTTTGTGGCATATGAGAAATTCCCTAAGCCCCGGACCTGTCGATTTTGGTCAAAAATGAAAATTTCAAAAGTGCCCCAATTTCTGCTTTAAACTTTAGGTACTATCCCAAAATGTATCACTGAGGTGACAGAAGTTGATTTCGGAGCATCATTTTTGAACAGGAGCTTCAACCGTTTTGTGGCATATGAGAAATTCCCTAAGCCGCGGACCTGCCGATTTTGGTCAAAAATGAAAATTTCAAAAGTGCCCCAATTTCTGCTTTAAACTTTAGGTACTATCCCAAAATGTATCACTGAGGTGACAGAAGTTGATTTCGGAGCATCATTTTTGAACAGGAGCTTCAACCGTTTTGTGGCATGTGAGAAATTCCCTAAGCCCCGGACCTGTCGATTTTGGTCAAAAATGAAAATTTCAAAAGTGCCCCAATTTCTGCTTTAAACTTTAGGTACTATCCCAAAATGTATCACTGAGGTAACAGAAGTTGATTTCGGAGCATCATTTTTGAACAGGAGCTTCTACCGTTTTGTGGCATGTGAGAAATTCCCTAAGCCCCGGACCTGTCGATTTTGGTCAAAAATGAAAATTTCAAAAGTGCCCCAATTTCTGCTTTAAACTTTAGGTACTATCCCAAAATGTATCACTGAGGTGACAGAAGTTGATTTCGGAGCATCATTTTTGAACAGGAGCTTCAACCGTTTTGTGGCATATGAGAAATTCCCTAAGCCCCGGACCTGTCGATTTTGGTCAAAAATGAAAATTTCCAAAGTGCCCCAATTTCTGCTTTAAACTTTAGGTACTATCCCAAAATGTATCACTGAGGTGACAGTTGTTGATTTCGGAGAATCATTTTTGAACAGGAGCTTCTACCGTTTTGTGGCATATGAGAAATTCCCTAAGCCCCGGACCTGTCGATTTTGGTCAAAAATAAAAATTTCAAAAGTGCCCCAATTTCTGCTTTAAACTTTAGGTACTATCCCAAAATGTATCACTGAGGTGACAGAAGTTGATTTCGGAGCATCATTTTTGAACAGGAGCTTCTACCGTTTTGTGGCATGTGAGAAATTCCCTAAGCCCCGGACCTGTCGATTTTGGTCAAAAATGAAAATTTCAAAAGTGCCCCAATTTCTGCTTTAAACTTTAGGTACTATCCCAAAATGTATCACTGAGGTGACAGAAGTTGATTTCGGAGCATCATTTTTGAACAGGAGCTTCTACCGTTTTGTGGCATGTGAGAAATTCCCTAAGCCCCGGACCTGTCGATTTTGGTCAAAAATGAAAATTTCAAAAGTGCCCCAATTTCTGCTTTAAACTTTAGGTACTATCCCAAAATGTATCACTGAGGTGACAGAAGTTGATTTCGGAGCATCATTTTTGAACAGGAGCTTCAACCGTTTTGTGGCATGTGAGAAATTCCCTAAGCCCCGGACCTGTCGATTTTGGTCAAAAAAGAACATTTCAAAAGTGCCCCAATTTCTGCTTTAAACTTTAGGTACTATCCCAAAATGTATCACTGAGGTGACAGAAGTTGATTTCGGAGCATCATTTTTGAACAGGAGCTTCAACCGTTTTGTGGCATGTGAGAAATTCCCTAAGCCCCAGACCTGTCGATTTTGGTCAAAAAAGAACATTTCAAAAGTGCCCCAATTTCTGCTTTAAACTTTAGGTACTATCCCAAAATGTATCACTGAGGTGACAGAAGTTGATTTCGGAGCATCATTTTTGAACAGGAGCTTCAACCGTTTTGTGGCATATGAGAAATTCCCTAAGCCCCGGACCTGTCGATTTTGGTCAAAAATGAAAATTTCAAAAGTGCCCCAATTTCTGCTTTAAACTTTAGGTACTATCCCAAAATGTATCACTGAGGTGACAGAAGTTGATTTCGGAGCATCATTTTTGAACAGGAGCTTCAACCGTTTTGTGGCATATGAGAAATTCCCTAAGCCGCGGACCTGCCGATTTTGGTCAAAAATGAAAATTTCAAAAGTGCCCCAATTTCTGCTTTAAACTTTAGGTACTATCCCAAAATGTATCACTTGAGGTGACAGAAGTTGATTTCGGAGCATCATTTTTGAACAGGAGCTTCAACCGTTTTGTGGCATGTGAGAAATTCCCTAAGCCCCGGACCTGTCGATTTTGGTCAAAAATGAAAATTTCAAAAGTGCCCCAATTTCTGCTTTAAACTTTAGGTACTATCCCAAAATGTATCACTGAGGTAACAGAAGTTGATTTCGGAGCATCATTTTTGAACAGGAGCTTCTACCGTTTTGTGGCATGTGAGAAATTCCCTAAGCCCCGGACCTGTCGATTTTGGTCAAAAATGAAAATTTCAAAAGTGCCCCAATTTCTGCTTTAAACTTTAGGTACTATCCCAAAATGTATCACTGAGGTGACAGAAGTTGATTTCGGAGCATCATTTTTGAACAGGAGCTTCAACCGTTTTGTGGCATATGAGAAATTCCCTAAGCCCCGGACCTGTCGATTTTGGTCAAAAATGAAAATTTCCAAAGTGCCCCAATTTCTGCTTTAAACTTTAGGTACTATCCCAAAATGTATCACTGAGGTGACAGTTGTTGATTTCGGAGAATCATTTTTGAACAGGAGCTTCTACCGTTTTGTGGCATATGAGAAATTCCCTAAGCCCCGGACCTGTCGATTTTGGTCAAAAATAAAAATTTCAAAAGTGCCCCAATTTCTGCTTTAAACTTTAGGTACTATCCCAAAATGTATCACTGAGGTGACAGAAGTTGATATCGGAGCATCATTTTTGAACAGGAGCTTCAACCGTTTTGTGGCATATGAGAAATTCCCTAAGCCCCGGACCTGTCGATTTTGGTCAAAAATGAAAATTTCAAAAGTGCCCCAATTTCTGCTTTAAACTTTAGGTACTATCCCAAACTGTATCACTGAGGTGACAGAAGTTGATTTCGGAGCATCATTTTTGAACAGGAGCTTCTACCGTTTTGTGGCATATGAGAAATTCCCTAAGCCCCGGACCTGTCGATTTTGGTCAAAAATGAAAATTTCAAAAGTGCCCCAATTTCTGCTTTAAACTTTAGGTACTATCCCAAAATGTATCACTGAGGTGACAGAAGTTGATTTCGGAGCATCATTTTTGAACAGGAGCTTCAACCGTTTTGTGGCATATGAGAAATTCCCTAAGCCCCGGACCTGCCGATTTTGGTCAAAAATGAAAATTTCAAAAGTGCCCCAATTTCTGCTTTAAACTTTAGGTACTATCCCAAAATGTATCACTGAGGTGACAGAAGTTGATTTCGGAGCATCATTTTTGAACAGGAGCTTCAACCGTTTTGTGGCATATGAGAAATTCCCTAAGCCCCGGACCTGTCGATTTTGGTCAAAAATGAAAATTTCAAAAGTGCCCCAATTTCTGCTTTAAACTTTAGGTACTATCCCAAAATGTATCAATGAGGTGACAGAAGTTGATTTCGGAGCATTATTTTTTAACAGGAGCTTCAACCGTTTTGTGGCATATGAGAAATTCCCTAAGCCCCGGACCTGTCGATTTTGGTCAAAAATGAAAATTTCAAAAGTGCCCCAATTTCTGCTTTAAACTTTAGGTACTATCCCAAAATGTATCACTGAGGTGACAGAAGTTGATTTCGGAGCATCATTTTTGAACAGGAGCTTCTACCGTTTTGTGGCATGTGAGAAATTCCCTAAGCCCCGGACCTGTCGATTTTGGTCAAAAATGAAAATTTCAAAAGTGCCCCAATTTCTGCTTTAAACTTTAGGTACTATCCCAAAATGTATCACTTAGGTGACAGAAGTTGATTTCGGAGCATCATTTTTGAACAGGAGCTTCAACCGTTTTGTGGCATGTGAGAAATTCCCTAAGCCCCGGACCTGTCGATTTTGGTCAAAAATGAAAATTTCAAAAGTGCCCCAATTTCTGCTTTAAACTTTAGGTACTATCCCAAAATGTATCACTGAGGTAACAGAAGTTGATTTCGGAGCATCATTTTTGAACAGGAGCTTCTACCGTTTTGTGGCATGTGAGAAATTCCCTAAGCCCCGGACCTGTCGATTTTGGTCAAAAATGAAAATTTCAAAAGTGCCCCAATTTCTGCTTTAAACTTTAGGTACTATCCCAAAATGTATCACTGAGGTGACAGAAGTTGATTTCGGAGCATCATTTTTGAACAGGAGCTTCAACCGTTTTGTGGCATATGAGAAATTCCCTAAGCCCCGGACCTGTCGATTTTGGTCAAAAATGAAAATTTCCAAAGTGCCCCAATTTCTGCTTTAAACTTTAGGTACTATCCCAAAATGTATCACTGAGGTGACAGTTGTTGATTTCGGAGCATCATTTTTGAACAGGAGCTTCTACCGTTTTGTTGCATATGAGAAATTCCCTAAGCCCCGGACCTGTCGATTTTGGTCAAAAATGAAAATTTCAAAAGTGCCCCAATTTCTGCTTTAAACTTTAGGTACTATCCCAAAATGTATCACTGAGGTGACAGAAGTTGATATCGGAGCATCATTTTTGAACAGGAGCTTCAACCGTTTTGTGGCATATGAGAAATTCCCTAAGCCCCGGACCTGTCGATTTTGGTCAAAAATGAAAATTTCAAAAGTGCCCCAATTTCTGCTTTAAACTTTAGGTACTATCCCAAACTGTATCACTGAGGTGACAGAAGTTGATTTCGGAGCATCATTTTTGAACAGGAGCTTCTACCGTTTTGTGGCATATGAGAAATTCCCTAAGCCCCGGACCTGTCGATTTTGGTCAAAAATTAAAATTTCAAAAGTGCCCCAATTTCTGCTTTAAACTTTAGGTACTATCCCAAAATGTATCACTGAGGTGACAGAAGTTGATTTCGGAGCATCATTTTTGAACAGGAGCTTCAACCGTTTTGTGGCATATGAGAAATTCCCTAAGCCCCGGACCTGCCGATTTTGGTCAAAAATGAAAATTTCAAAAGTGCCCCAATTTCTGCTTTAAACTTTAGGTACTATCCCAAAATGTATCACTGAGGTGACAGAAGTTGATTTCGGAGCATCATTTTTGAACAGGAGCTTCAACCGTTTTGTGGCATATGAGAAATTCCCTAAGCCCCGGACCTGTCGATTTTGGTCAAAAATGAAAATTTCAAAAGTGCCCCAATTTCTGCTTTAAACTTTAGGTACTATCCCAAAATGTATCAATGAGGTGACAGTTGTTGATTTCGGAGCATCATTTTTGAACAGGAGCTTCTACCGTTTTGTTGCATATGAGAAATTCCCTAAGCCCCGGACCTGTCGATTTTGGTCAAAAATGGAAATTTCAAAAGTGCCCCAATTTCTGCTTTAAACTTTAGGTACTATCCCAAAATGTATCACTGAGGTGACAGAAGTTGATATCGGAGCATCATTTTTGAACAGGAGCTTCAACCGTTTTGTGGCATATGAGAAATTCCCTAAGCCCCGGACCTGTCGATTTTGGTCAAAAATGAAAATTTCAAAAGTGCCCCAATTTCTGCTTTAAACTTTAGGTACTATCCCAAACTGTATCACTGAGGTGACAGAAGTTGATTTCGGAGCATCATTTTTGAACAGGAGCTTCTACCGTTTTGTGGCATATGAGAAATTCCCTAAGCCCCGGACCTGTCGATTTTGGTCAAAAATGAAAATTTCAAAAGTGCCCCAATTTCTGCTTTAAACTTTAGGTACTATCCCAAAATGTATCACTGAGGTGACAGAAGTTGATTTCGGAGCATCATTTTTGAACAGGAGCTTCTACCGTTTTGTGGCATATGAGAAATTCCCTAAGCCCCGGTCCTGTCGATTTTGGTCAAAAATGAAAATTTCAAAAGTGCCCCAATTTCTGCTTTAAACTTTAGGTACTATCCCAAAATGTATCACTGAGGTGACAGAAGTTGATTTCGGAGCATCATTTTTGAACAGGAGCTTCAACCGTTTTGTGGCATATGAGAAATTCCCTAAGCCCCGGACCTGCCGATTTTGGTCAAAAATGAAAATTTCAAAAGTGCCCCAATTTCTGCTTTAAACTTTAGGTACTATCCCAAAATGTATCACTGAGGTGACAGAAGTTGATTTCGGAGCATCATTTTTGAACAGGAGCTTCAACCGTTTTGTGGCATATGAGAAATTCCCTAAGCCCCGGACCTGTCGATTTTGGTCAAAAATGAAAATTTCAAAAGTGCCCCAATTTCTGCTTTAAACTTTAGGTACTATCCCAAAATGTATCAATGAGGTGACAGAAGTTGATTTCGGAGCATCATTTTTGAACAGGAGCTTCAACCGTTTTGTGGCATATGAGAAATTCCCTAAGCCCCGGACCTGTCGATTTTGGTCAAAAATGAAAATTTCAAAAGTGCCCCAATTTCTGCTTTAAACTTTAGGTACTATCCCAAAATGTATCACTGAGGTGACAGAAGTTGATTTCGGAGCATCATTTTTGAACAGGAGCTTCTACCGTTTTGTGGCATGTGAGAAATTCCCTAAGCCCCGGACCTGTCGATTTTGGTCAAAAATGAAAATTTCAAAAGTGCCCCAATTTCTGCTTTAAACTTTAGGTACTATCCCAAAATGTATCACTGAGGTGACAGAAGTTGATTTCGGAGCATCATTTTTGAACAGGAGCTTCAACCGTTTTGTGGCATATGAGAAATTCCCTAAGCCCCGGACCTGTCGATTTTGGTCAAAAATGAAAATTTCAAAAGTGCCCCAATTTCTGCTTTAAACTTTAGGTACTATCCCAAAATGTATCACTGAGGTGACAGAAGTTGATTTCGGAGCATCATTTTTGAACAGGAGCTTCTACCGTTTTGTGGCATATGAGAAATTCCCTAAGCCCCGGACCTGTCGATTTTGGTCAAAAATGAAAATTTCAAAAGTGCCCCAATTTCTGCTTTAAACTTTAGGTACTATCCCAAAATGTATCACTGAGGTGACAGAAGTTGATTTCGGAGCATCATTTTTGAACAGGAGCTTCAACCGTTTTGTGGCATATGAGAAATTCCCTAAGCCCCGGACCTGTCGATTTTGGTCAAAAATGAAAATTTCAAAAGTGCCCCAATTTCTGCTTTAAACTTTAGGTACTATCCCAAAATGTATCACTGAGGTGACAGAAGTTGATTTCTGAGCATCATTTTTGAACAGGAGCTTCAACCGTTTTGTGGCATATGAGAAATTCCCTAAGCCCCGGACCTGTCGATTTTGGTCAAAAATGAAAATTTCAAAAGTGCCCCAATTTCTGCTTTAAACTTTAGGTACTATCCCAAAATGTATCACTGAGGTGACAGAAGTTGATTTCGGAGCATCATTTTTGAACAGGAGCTTCAACCGTTTTGTGGCATATGAGAAATTCCCTAAGCCCCGGACCTGCCGATTTTGGTCAAAAATGAAAATTTCAAAAGTGCCCCAATTTCTGCTTTAAACTTTAGGTACTATCCCAAAATGTATCACTGAAGTGACAGAAGTTGATTTCGGAGCATCATTTTTGAACAGGAGCTTCAACCGTTTTGTGGCATATGAGAAATTCCCTAAGCCCCGGACCTGTCGATTTTGGTCAAAAATGAAAATTTCAAAAGTGCCCCAATTTCTGCTTTAAACTTTAGGTACTATCCCAAAATGTATCACTGAGGTGACAGTTGTTGATTTCGGAGCATCATTTTTGAACAGGAGCTTCTACCGTTTTGTGGCATATGAGAAATTCCCTAAGCCCCGGACCTGTCGATTTTGGTCAAAAATGAAAATTTCAAAAGTGCCCCAATTTCTGCTTTAAACTTTAGGTACTATCCCAAAACGTATCACTGAGGTGACAGAAGTTGATTTCGGAGCATCATTTTTGAACAGGAGCTTCAACCGTTGTGTGGCATATGAGAAATTCCCTAAGCCCCGGACCTGTCGATTTTGGTCAAAAATGAAAATTTCAAAAGTGCCCCAATTTCTGCTTTAAACTTTATGTACTATCCCAAAATGTATCACTGAGGTGACAGAAGTTGATTTCGGAGCATCATTTTTGAACAGGAGCTTCTACCGTTTTGTGGCATATGAGAAATTCCCTATGCCCCGGACCTGTCGATTTTGGTCAAAAATGAACATTTCAAAAGTGCCCCAATTTCTGCTTTAAACTTTAGGTACTATCCCAAAATGTATCACTGAGGTGACAGAAGTTGATTTCGGAGCATCATTTTTGAACAGGAGCTTCAACCGTTTTGTGGCATATGAGAAATTCCCTAAGCCCCGGACCTGTCGATTTTGGTCAAAAATGAAAATTTCAAAAGTGCCCCAATTTCTGCTTTAAACTTTAGGTACTATCCCAAAATGTATCACTGAGGTGACAGAAGTTGATTTCTGAGCATCATTTTTGAACAGGAGCTTCAACCGTTTTGTGGCATATGAGAAATTCCCTAAGCCCCGGACCTGTCGATTTTGGTCAAAAATGAAAATTTCAAAAGTGCCCCAATTTCTGCTTTAAACTTTAGGTACTATCCCAAAATGTATCACTGAGGTGACAGAAGTTGATTTCGGAGCATCATTTTTGAACAGGAACTTCTACCGTTTTGTGGCATATGAGAAATTCCCTACGCCCCGGACCTGTCGATTTTGGTCAAAAATGAAAATTTCAAAAGTGCCCCAATTTCTGCTTTAAACTTTAGGTACTATCCCAAAATGTATCACTGAAGTGACAGAAGTTGATTTCGGAGCATCATTTTTGAACAGGAGCTTCAACCGTTTTGTGGCATATGAGAAATTCCCTAAGCCCCGGACCTGTCGATTTTGGTCAAAAATGAAAATTTCAAAAGTGCCCCAATTTCTGCTTTAAACTTTAGGTACTATCCCAAAATGTATCACTGAGGTGACAGAAGTTGATTTCGGAGCATCATTTTTGAACAGGAGCTTCAACCGTTTTGTGGCATATGAGAAATTCCCTAAGCCCCGGACCTGCCGATTTTGGTCAAAAATGAAAATTTCAAAAGTGCCCCAATTTCTGCTTTAAACTTTAGGTACTATCCCAAAATGTATCACTGAAGTGACAGAAGTTGATTTCGGAGCATCATTTTTGAACAGGAGCTTCAACCGTTTTGTGGCATATGAGAAATTCCCTAAGCCCCGGACCTGCCGATTTTGGTCAAAAATGAAAATTTCAAAAGTGCCCCAATTTCTGCTTTAAACTTTAGGTACTATCCCAAAATGTATCACTGAAGTGACAGAAGTTGATTTCGGAGCATCATTTTTGAACAGGAGCTTCAACCGTTTTGTGGCATATGAGAAATTCCCTAAGCCCCGGACCTGTCGATTTTGGTCAAAAATGAAAATTTCAAAAGTGCCCCAATTTCTGCTTTAAACTTTAGGTACTATCCCAAAATGTATCACTGAAGTGACAGAAGTTGATTGCGGAGCATCATTTTTGAACAGGAGCTTCAACCGTTTTGTGGCATATGAGAAATTCCCTAAGCCCCGGACCTGTCGATTTTGGTCAAAAATGAAAATTTCAAAAGTGCCCCAATTTCTGCTTTAAACTTTAGGTACTATCCCAAAATGTATCACTGAGTGACAGAAGTTGATTTCGGAGCATCATTTTTGAACAGGAGCTTCTACCGTTTTGTGGCATATGAGAAATTCCCTAAGCCCCGGACCTGTCGATTTTGGTCAAAAATGAAAATTTCAAAAGTGCCCCAATTTCTGCTTTAAACTTTAGGTACTATCCCAAAATGTATCACTGAGGTGACAGAAGTTGATTTCGGAGCATCATTTTTGAACAGGAGCTTCTACCGTTTTGTGGCATGTGAGAAATTCCCTAAGCCCCGGACCTGTCGATTTTGGTCAAAAATGAAAATTTCAAAAGTGCCCCAATTTCTGCTTTAAACTTTAGGTACTATCCCAAAATGTATCACTGAAGTGACAGAAGTTGATTTCGGAGCATCATTTTTGAACAGGAGCTTCAACCGTTTTGTGGCATATGAGAAATTCCCTAAGCCCCGGACCTGTCGATTTTGGTCAAAAATGAAAATTTCAAAAGTGCCCCAATTTCTGCTTTAAACTTTAGGTACTATCCCAAAATGTATCACTGAGGTGACAGAAGTTGATTTCGGAGCATCATTTTTGAACAGGAGCTTCAACCGTTTTGTCGCATATGAGAAATTCCCTAAGCCCCGGACCTGCCGATTTTGGTCAAAAATGAAAATTTCAAAAGTGCCCCAATTTCTGCTTTAAACTTTAGGTACTATCCCAAAATGTATCACTGATGACAGAAGTTGATTTCGGAGCATCATTTTTGAACAGGAGCTTCAACCGTTTTGTGGCATATGAGAAATTCCCTAAGCCCCGGACCTGCCGATTTTGGTCAAAAATGAAAATTTCAAAAGTGCCCCAATTTCTGCTTTAAACTTTAGGTACTATCCCAAAATGTATCACTGAAGTGACAGAAGTTGATTTCGGAGCATCATTTTTGAACAGGAGCTTCAACCGTTTTGTGGCATATGAGAAATTCCCTAAGCCCCGGACCTGTCGATTTTGGTCAAAAATGAAAATTTCAAAAGTGCCCCAATTTCTGCTTTAAACTTTAGGTACTATCCCCAAAATGTATCACTGAAGTGACAGAAGTTGATTGCGGAGCATCATTTTTGAACAGGAGCTTCAACCGTTTTGTGGCATATGAGAAAATTCCCTAAGCCCCGGACCTGTCGATTTTGGTCAAAAATGAAAATTTCAAAAGTGCCCCAATTTCTGCTTTAAACTTTAGGTACTATCCCAAAATGTATCACTGAGTGACAGAAGTTGATTCGGAGCATCATTTTTGAACAGGAGCTTCTACCGTTTTGTGGCATATGAGAAATTCCCTAAGCCCCGGACCTGTCGATTTTGGTCAAAAATGAAAATTTCAAAAGTGCCCCAATTTCTGCTTTAAACTTTAGGTACTATCCCAAAATGTATCACTGAGGTGACAGAAGTTGATTTCGGAGCATCATTTTTGAACAGGAGCTTCTACCGTTTTGTGGCATGTGAGAAATTCCCTAAGCCCCGGACCTGTCGATTTTGGTCAAAAATGAAAATTCAAAAGTGCCCCAATTTCTGCTTTAAACTTTAGGTACTATCCCAAAATGTATCATTGAGGTGACAGAAGTTGATTTCGGAGCATCATTTTTGAACAGGAGCTTCAACCGTTTTGTGGCATATGAGAAATTCCCTAAGCCCCGGACCTGTCGATTTTGGTCAAAAATGAAAATTTCAAAAGTGCCCCAATTTCTGCTTTAAACTTTAGGTACTATCCCAAAATGTATCACTGAGGTGACAGAAGTTGATTTCGGAGCATCATTTTTGAACAGGAGCTTCAACCGTTTTGTCGCATATGAGAAATTCCCTAAGCCCCGGACCTGTCGATTTTGGTCAAAAATTAAAATTTCAAAAGTGCCCCAATTTCTGCTTTAAACTTTAGGTACTATCCCAAAATGTATCACTGAGGTGACAGAAGTTGATTTCGGAGCATCATTTTTGAACAGGAGCTTCAACCGTTTTGTGGCATATGAGAAATTCCCTAAGCCCCGGACCTGCCGATTTTGGTCAAAAATGAAAATTTCAAAAGTGCCCCAATTTCTGCTTTAAACTTTAGGTACTATCCCAAAATGTATCACTGAGGTGACAGAAGTTGATTTCGGAGCATCATTTTTGAACAGGAGCTTCAACCGTTTTGTGGCATATGAGAAATTCCCTAAGCCCCGGACCTGCCGATTTTGGTCAAAAATGAAAATTTCAAAAGTGCCCCAATTTCTGCTTTAAACTTTAGGTACTATCCCAAAATGTATCACTGAGGTGACAGAAGTTGATTTCGGAGCATCATTTTTGAACAGGAGCTTCAACCGTTTTGTGGCATATGAGAAATTCCCTAAGCCCCGGACCTGTCGATTTTGGTCAAAAATGAAAATTTCAAAAGTGCCCCAATTTCTGCTTTAAACTTTAGGTACTATCCCAAAATGTATCACTGAGGTGACAGAAGTTGATTTCGGAGCATCATTTTTGAACAGGAGCTTCTACCGTTTTGTGGCATGTGAGAAATTCCCTAAGCCCCGGACCTGTCGATTTTGGTCAAAAATGAAAATTTCAAAAGTGCCCCAATTTCTGCTTTAAACTTTAGGTACTATCCCAAAATGTATCACTGAGGTGACAGAAGTTGATTTCGGAGCATCATTTTTGAACAGGAGCTTCAACCGTTTTGTGGCATATGAGAAATTCCCTAAGCCCCGGACCTGTCGATTTTGGTCAAAAATGAAAATTTCAAAAGTGCCCCAATTTCTGCTTTAAACTTTAGGTACTATCCCAAAATGTATCACTGAGGTGACAGAAGTTGATTTCGGAGCATCATTTTTGAACAGGAGCTTCAACCGTTTTGTGGCATATGAGAAATTCCCTAAGCCCCGGACCTGTCGATTTTGGTCAAAAATGAAAATTTCAAAAGTGCCCCAATTTCTGCTTTAAACTTTAGGTACTATCCCAAAATGTATCACTGAGGTGACAGAAGTTGATTTCGGAGCATCATTTTTGAACAGGAGCTTCTACCGTTTTGTGGCATATGAGAAATTCCCTAAGCCCCGGACCTGTCGATTTTGGTCAAAAATGAAAATTTCAAAAGTGCCCCAATTTCTGCTTTAAACTTTAGGTACTATCCCAAAATGTATCACTGAGGTGACAGAAGTTGATTTCGGAGCATCATTTTTGAACAGGAGCTTCAACCGTTTTGTGGCATATGAGAAATTCCCTAAGCCCCGGACCTGTCGATTTTGGTCAAAAATGAAAATTTCAAAAGTGCCCCAATTTCTGCTTTAAACTTTAGGTACTATCCCAAAATGTATCACTGAGGTGACAGAAGTTGATTTCGGAGCATCATTTTTGAACAGGAGCTTCAACCGTTTTGTGGCATATGAGAAATTCCCTAAGCCCCGGACCTGCCGATTTTGGTCAAAAATGAAAATTTCAAAAGTGCCCCAATTTCTGCTTTAAACTTTAGGTACTATCCCAAAATGTATCACTGAGGTGACAGAAGTTGATTTCGGAGCATCATTTTTGAACAGGAGCTTCAACCGTTTTGTGGCATATGAGAAATTCCCTAAGCCCCGGACCTGTCGATTTTGGTCAAAAATGAAAATTTCAAAAGTGCCCCAATTTCTGCTTTAAACTTTAGGTACTATCCCAAAATGTATCACTGAGGTGACAGAAGTTGATTTCGGAGCATCATTTTTGAACAGGAGCTTCTACCGTTTTGTGGCATGTGAGAAATTCCCTAAGCCCCGGACCTGTCGATTTTGGTCAAAAATGAAAATTTCAAAAGTGCCCCAATTTCTGCTTTAAACTTTAGGTACTATCCCAAAATGTATCACTGAGGTGACAGAAGTTGATTTCGGAGCATCATTTTTGAACAGGAGCTTCAACCGTTTTGTGGCATATGAGAAATTCCCTAAGCCCCGGACCTGCCGATTTTGGTCAAAAATGAAAATTTCAAAAGTGCCCCAATTTCTGCTTTAAACTTTAGGTACTATCCCAAAATGTATCACTGAGGTGACAGAAGTTGATTTCGGAGCATCATTTTTGAACAGGAGCTTCAACCGTTTTGTGGCATATGAGAAATTCCCTAAGCCCCGGACCTGCCGATTTTGGTCAAAAATGAAAATTTCAAAAGTGCCCCAATTTCTGCTTTAAACTTTAGGTACTATCCCAAAATGTATCACTGAGGTGACAGAAGTTGATTTCGGAGCATCATTTTTGAACAGGAGCTTCAACCGTTTTGTGGCATATGAGAAATTCCCTAAGCCCCGGACCTGTCGATTTTGGTCAAAAATGAAAATTTCAAAAGTGCCCCAATTTCTGCTTTAAACTTTAGGTACTATCCCAAAATGTATCACTGAGGTGACAGAAGTTGATTTCGGAGCATCATTTTTGAACAGGAGCTTCTACCGTTTTGTGGCATGTGAGAAATTCCCTAAGCCCCGGACCTGTCGATTTTGGTCAAAAATGAAAATTTCAAAAGTGCCCCAATTTCTGCTTTAAACTTTAGGTACTATCCCAAAATGTATCACTGAGGTGACAGAAGTTGATTTCGGAGCATCATTTTTGAACAGGAGCTTCAACCGTTTTGTGGCATATGAGAAATTCCCTAAGCCCCGGACCTGTCGATTTTGGTCAAAAATGAAAATTTCAAAAGTGCCCCAATTTCTGCTTTAAACTTTAGGTACTATCCCAAAATGTATCACTGAGGTGACAGAAGTTGATTTCGGAGCATCATTTTTGAACAGGAGCTTCAACCGTTTTGTGGCATATGAGAAATTCCCTAAGCCCCGGACCTGTCGATTTTGGTCAAAAATGAAAATTTCAAAAGTGCCCCAATTTCTGCTTTAAACTTTAGGTACTATCCCAAAATGTATCACTGAGGTGACAGAAGTTGATTTCGGAGCATCATTTTTGAACAGGAGCTTCTACCGTTTTGTGGCATATGAGAAATTCCCTAAGCCCCGGACCTGTCGATTTTGGTCAAAAATGAAAATTTCAAAAGTGCCCCAATTTCTGCTTTAAACTTTAGGTACTATCCCAAAATGTATCACTGAGGTGACAGAAGTTGATTTCGGAGCATCATTTTTGAACAGGAGCTTCAACCGTTTTGTGGCATATGAGAAATTCCCTAAGCCCCGGACCTGTCGATTTTGGTCAAAAATGAAAATTTCAAAAGTGCCCCAATTTCTGCTTTAAACTTTAGGTACTATCCCAAAATGTATCACTGAGGTGACAGAAGTTGATTTCGGAGCATCATTTTTGAACAGGAGCTTCAACCGTTTTGTGGCATATGAGAAATTCCCTAAGCCCCGGACCTGCCGATTTTGGTCAAAAATGAAAATTTCAAAAGTGCCCCAATTTCTGCTTTAAACTTTAGGTACTATCCCAAAATGTATCACTGAGGTGACAGAAGTTGATTTCGGAGCATCATTTTTGAACAGGAGCTTCAACCGTTTTGTGGCATATGAGAAATTCCCTAAGCCCCGGACCTGTCGATTTTGGTCAAAAATGAAAATTTCAAAAGTGCCCCAATTTCTGCTTTAAACTTTAGGTACTATCCCAAAATGTATCACTGAGGTGACAGAAGTTGATTTCGGAGCATCATTTTTGAACAGGAGCTTCTACCGTTTTGTGGCATGTGAGAAATTCCCTAAGCCCCGGACCTGTCGATTTTGGTCAAAAATGAAAATTTCAAAAGTGCCCCAATTTCTGCTTTAAACTTTAGGTACTATCCCAAAATGTATCACTGAGGTGACAGAAGTTGATTTCGGAGCATCATTTTTGAACAGGAGCTTCAACCGTTTTGTGGCATATGAGAAATTCCCTAAGCCCCGGACCTGTCGATTTTGGTCAAAAATGAAAATTTCAAAAGTGCCCCAATTTCTGCTTTAAACTTTAGGTACTATCCCAAAATGTATCACTGAGGTGACAGAAGTTGATTTCGGAGCATCATTTTTGAACAGGAGCTTCTACCGTTTTGTGGCATATGAGAAATTCCCTAAGCCCCGGACCTGTCGATTTTGGTCAAAAATGAAAATTTCAAAAGTGCCCCAATTTCTGCTTTAAACTTTAGGTACTATCCCAAAATGTATCACTGAGGTGACAGAAGTTGATTTCGGAGCATCATTTTTGAACAGGAGCTTCAACCGTTTTGTGGCATATGAGAAATTCCCTAAGCCCCGGACCTGTCGATTTTGGTCAAAAATGAAAATTTCAAAAGTGCCCCAATTTCTGCTTTAAACTTTAGGTACTATCCCAAAATGTATCACTGAGGTGACAGAAGTTGATTTCGGAGCATCATTTTTGAACAGGAGCTTCAACCGTTTTGTGGCATATGAGAAATTCCCTAAGCCCCGGACCTGTCGATTTTGGTCAAAAATGAAAATTTCAAAAGTGCCCCAATTTCTGCTTTAAACTTTAGGTACTATCCCAAAATGTATCACTGAGGTGACAGAAGTTGATTTCGGAGCATCATTTTTGAACAGGAGCTTCTACCGTTTTGTGGCATATGAGAAATTCCCTAAGCCCCGGACCTGTCGATTTTGGTCAAAAATGAAAATTTCAAAAGTGCCCCAATTTCTGCTTTAAACTTTAGGTACTATCCCAAAATGTATCACTGAGGTGACAGAAGTTGATTTCGGAGCATCATTTTTGAACAGGAGCTTCAACCGTTTTGTGGCATATGAGAAATTCCCTAAGCCCCGGACCTGTCGATTTTGGTCAAAAATGAACATTTCAAAAGTGCCCCAATTTCTGCTTTAAACTTTAGGTACTATCCCAAAATGTATCACTGAGGTGACAGAAGTTGATTTCGGAGCATCATTTTTGAACAGGAGCTTCTACCGTTTTGTGGCATATGAGAAATTCCCTAAGCCCCGGACCTGTCGATTTTGGTCAAAAATGAAAATTTCAAAAGTGCCCCAATTTCTGCTTTAAACTTTAGGTACTATCCCAAAATGTATCACTGAGGTGACAGAAGTTGATTTCTGAGCATCATTTTTGAACAGGAGCTTCAACCGTTTTGTGGCATATGAGAAATTCCCTAAGCCCCGGACCTGCCGATTTTGGTCAAAAATGAAAATTTCAAAAGTGCCCCAATTTCTGCTTTAAACTTTAGGTACTATCCCAAAATGTATCACTGAAGTGACAGAAGTTGATTTCGGAGCATCATTTTTGAACAGGAGCTTCAACCGTTTTGTGGCATATGAGAAATTCCCTAAGCCCCGGACCTGTCGATTTTGGTCAAAAATGAAAATTTCAAAAGTGCCCCAATTTCTGCTTTAAACTTTAGGTACTATCCCAAAATGTATCACTGAGGTGACAGAAGTTGATTTCGGAGCATCATTTTTGAACAGGAGCTTCAACCGTTTTGTGGCATATGAGAAATTCCCTAAGCCCCGGACCTGCCGATTTTGGTCAAAAATGAAAATTTCAAAAGTGCCCCAATTTCTGCTTTAAACTTTAGGTACTATCCCAAAATGTATCACTGAAGTGACAGAAGTTGATTTCGGAGCATCATTTTTGAACAGGAGCTTCAACCGTTTTGTGGCATATGAGAAATTCCCTAAGCCCCGGACCTGTCGATTTTAGTCAAAAATGAAAATTTCAAAAGTGCCCCAATTTCTGCTTTAAACTTTAGGTACTATCCCAAAATGTATCACTGAGGTGACAGTTGTTGATTTCGGAGCATCATTTTTGAACAGGAGCTTCTACCGTTTTGTGGCATATGAGAAATTCCCTAAGCCCCGGACCTGTCGATTTTGGTCAAAAATGAAAATTTCAAAAGTGCCCCAATTTCTGCTTTAAACTTTAGGTACTATCCCAAAACGTATCACTGAGGTGACAGAAGTTGATTTCGGAGCATCATTTTTGAACAGGAGCTTCAACCGTTGTGTGGCATATGAGAAATTCCCTAAGCCCCGGACCTGTTGATTTTGGTCAAAAATGAAAATTTCAAAAGTGCCCCAATTTCTGCTTTAAACTTTATGTACTATCCCAAAATGTATCACTGAGGTGACAGAAGTTGATTTCGGAGCATCATTTTTGAACAGGAGCTTCAACCGTTTTGTGGCATATGAGAAATTCCCTAAGCCCCGGACCTGTCGATTTTGGTCAAAAGTGAAAATTTCAAAAGTGCCCCAATTTCTGCTTTAAACTTTAGGTACTATCCCAAAATGTATCACTGAGGTGACAGAAGTTGATTTCGGAGCATCATTTTTGAACAGGAGCTTCTACCGTTTTGTGGCATATGAGAAATTCCCTAAGCCCCGGACCTGTCGATTTTGGTCAAAAATGAAAATTTCAAAAGTGCCCCAATTTCTGCTTTAAACTTTAGGTACTATCCCAAAATGTATCACTGAGGTGACAGAAGTTGATTTCGGAGCATCATTTTTGAACAGGAGCTTCAACCGTTTTGTGGCATATGAGAAATTCCCTAAGCCCCGGACCTGTCGATTTTGGTCAAAAATGAACATTTCAAAAGTGCCCCAATTTCTGCTTTAAACTTTAGGTACTATCCCAAAATGTATCACTGAGGTGACAGAAGTTGATTTCGGAGCATCATTTTTGAACAGGAGCTTCTACCGTTTTGTGGCATATGAGAAATTCCCTAAGCCCCGGACCTGCCGATTTTGGTCAAAAATGAAAATTTCAAAAGTGCCCCAATTTCTGCTTTAAACTTTAGGTACTATCCCAAAATGTATCACTGAAGTGACAGAAGTTGATTTCGGAGCATCATTTTTGAACAGGAGCTTCTACCGTTTTGTGGCATATGAGAAATTCCCTAAGCCCCGGACCTGTCGATTTTGGTCAAAAATGAAAATTTCAAAAGTGCCCCAATTTCGGCTTTAAACTTTAGATACTATCCCAAAATGCATCACTGAGGTGACAGAAGTTGATTTCGGAGCATCATTTTTGAACAGGAGCTTCAACCGTTTTGTGGCATATGAGAAATTCCCTAAGCCCCGGACCTGTCGATTTTGGTCAAAAATGAAAATTTCAAAAGTGCCCCAATTTCTGCTTTAAACTTTAGGTACTATCCCAAAATGTATCACTGAGGTGACAGAAGTTGATTTCGGAGCATCATTTTTGAACAGGAGCTTCAACCGTTTTGTGGCATATGAGAAATTCCCTAAGCCCCGGACCTGTCGATTTTGGTCAAAAATGAAAATTTCAAAAGTGCCCCAATTTCTGCTTTAAACTTTAGGTACTATCCCAAAATGCATCACTGAGGTGACAGAAGTTGATTTCGGAGCATCATTTTTGAACAGGAGCTTCTACCGTTTTGTGGCATATGAGAAATTCCCTAAGCCCCGGACCTGTCGATTTTGGTCAAAAATGAAAATTTCAAAAGTGCCCCAATTTCTGCTTTAAACTTTAGATAATATCCCAAAATGTATCACTGAGGTGACAGAAGTTGATTTCGGAGCATCATTTTTGAACAGGAGCTTCAACCGTTTTGTGGCATATGAGAAATTCCCTAAGCCCCGGACCTGTCGATTTTGGTCAAAAATTAAAATTTCAAAAGTGCCCCAATTTCTGCTTTAAACTTTAGGTACTATCCCAAAATGTATCACTGAGGTGACAGAAGTTGATTTCGGAGCATCATTTTTGAACAGGAGCTTCAACCGTTTTGTGGCATATGAGAAATTCCCTAAGCCCGGAACCTGTCGATTTTGGTCAAAAATGAAAATTTCAAAAGTGCCCCAGTTTCTGCTTTAAACTTTAGGTACTATCCCAAAATGTATCACTGAGGTGACAGAAGTTGATTTCGGAGCATCATTTTTGAACAGGAGCTTCAACCGTTTTGTGGCATATGAGAAGTTCCCTAAGCCCCGGACCTGTCGATTTTGGTCAAAAATGAAAATTTCAAAAGTGCCCCAGTTTCTGCTTTAAACTTTAGGTACTATCCCAAAATGTATCACTGAGGTGACAGAAGTTGATTTCGGAGCATCATTTTTGAACAGGAGCCTCAACCGTTTTGTGGCATATGAGAAATTCCCTAAGCCCCGGACCTGTCGATTTTGGTCAAAAATGAAAATTTCAAAAGTGCCCCAATTTCTGCTTTAAACTTTAGGTACTATCCCAAAATGCATCACTGAGGTGACAGAAGTTGATTTCGGAGCATCATTTTTGAACAGGAGCTTCTACCGTTTTGTGGCATATGAGAAATTCCCTAAGCCCCAGACCTGTCGATTTTGGTCAAAAATGAAAATTTCAAAAGTGCCCCAATTTCTGCTTTAAACTTTAGGTACTATCCCAAAATGTATCACTGAGGTGACAGAAGTTGATTTCGGAGCATCATTTTTGAACAGGAGCTTCAACCGTTTTGTGGCATATGAGAAATTCCCTAAGCCCCGGACCTGTCGATTTTGGTCAAAAATGAAAATTTCAAAAGTGCCCCAATTTCTGCTTTAAACTTTAGGTACTATCCCAAAATGTATCACTGAGGTGACAGAAGTTGATTTCGGAGCATCATTTTTGAACAGGAGCTTCAACCGTTTTGTGGCATATGAGAAATTCCCTAAGCCCCGGACCTGTCGATTTTTGTCAAAAATGAAAATTTCAAAAGTGCCCCAATTTCTGCTTTAAACTTTAGGTACTATCCCAAAATGTATCACTGAGGTGACAGAAGTTGATTTCGGAGCATCATTTTTGAACAGGAGCTTCAACCATTTTGTGGCATATGAGAAATTCCCTAAGCCCCGGACCTGTCGATTTTGGTCAAAAATGAAAATTTAAAAAGTGCCCCAATTTCTGCTTTAAACTTTAGGTACTATCCCAAAATGTATCACTGAGGTGACAGAAGTGGATTTCGGAGCATCATTTTTGAACAGGAGCTTCAACCGTTTTGTGGCATATGAGAAATTCGCTAAGCCCCGGACCTGTCGATTTTGGTCAAAAATGAAAATTTCAAAAGTGCCCCAATTTCTGCTTTAAACTTTAGGTACTATCCCAAAATGTATCACTGAGGTGACAGAAGTTGATTTCGGAGCATCATTTTTGAACAGGAGCTTCAACCGTTTTGTGGCATATGAGAAATTCCCTAAGCCCCGGACCTGTCGATTTTGGTCAAAAATGAAAATTTCAAAAGTGCCCCAATTTCTGCTTTAAACTTTAGGTACTATCCCAAAATGTATCACTGAGGTGACAGAAGTTGATTTCGGAGCATCATTTTTGAACAGGAGCTTCTACCGTTTTGTGGCATATGAGAAATTCCCTAAGCCCCGGACCTGTCGATTTTGGTCAAAAATGAAAATTTCAAAAGTGCCCCAGTTTCTGCTTTAAACTTTAGGTACTATCCCAAAATGTATCACTGAGGTGACAGAAGTTGATTTCGGAGCATCATTTTTGAACAGGAGCTTCTACCGTTTTGTGGCATATGAGAAATTCCCTAAGCCCCAGACCTGTCGATTTTGGTCAAAAATGAAAATTTCAAAAGTGCCCCAATTTCTGCTTTAAACTTTAGATACTATCCCAAAATGTATCACTGAGGTGACAGAAGTTGATTTCGGAGCATCATTTTTGAACAGGAGCTTCAACCGTTTTGTGGCATATGAGAAATTCCCTAAGCCCCGGACCTGTCGATTTTGGTCAAAAATTAAAATTTCAAAAGTGCCCCAATTTCTGCTTTAAACTTTAGGTACTATCCCAAAATGTATCACTGAGGTGACAGAAGTTGATTTCGGAGCATCATTTTTGAACAGGAGCTTCAACCGTTTTGTGGCATATGAGAAATTCCCTAAGCCCCGGACCTGTCGATTTTGGTCAAAAATGAAAATTTCAAAAGTGCCCCAGTTTCTGCTTTAAACTTTAGGTACTATCCCAAAATGTATCACTGAGGTGACAGAAGTTGATTTCGGAGCATCATTTTTGAACAGGAGCTATAACCGTTTTGTGGCATATGAGAAATTCCCTAAGCCCCGGACCTGTCGATTTTGGTCAAAAATGAAAATTTCAAAAGTGCCCCAGTTTCTGCTTTAAACTTTAGGTACTATCCCAAAATGTATCACTGAGGTGACAGAAGTTGATTTCGGAGCATCATTTTTGAACAGGAGCTTCTACCGTTTTGTGGCATATGAGAAATTCCCTAAGCCCCAGACCTGTCGATTTTGGTCAAAAATGAAAATTTCAAAAGTGCCCCAATTTCTGCTTTAAACTTTAGGTACTATCCCAAAATGTATCACTGAGGTGACAGAAGTTGATTTCGGAGCATCATTTTTGAACAGGAGCTTCAACCGTTTTGTGGCATATGAGAAATTCCCTAAGCCCCGGACCTGTCGATTTTGGTCAAAAATGAAAATTTCAAAAGTGCCCCAATTTCTGCTTTAAACTTTAGGTACTATCCCAAAATGTATCACTGAGGTGACAGAAGTTGATTTCGGAGCATCATTTTTGAACAGGAGCTTCAACCGTTTTGTGGCATATGAGAAATTCCCTAAGCCCCCGGACCTGTCGATTTTGGTCAAAAATGAAAATTTCAAAAGTGCCCCAATTTCTGCTTTAAACTGTAGGTACTATCCCAAAATGTATCACTGAGGTGACAGAAGTTGATTTCGGAGCATCATTTTTTAACAGGAGCATCGACCGTTTTGTGGCATATGAGAAATTCCCTAAGCCCCGGACCTGTCGATTTTTGTCAAAAATGAAAATTTCAAAAGTGCCCCAATTTCTGCTTTAAACTTTAGGTACTATCCCAAAATGTATCACTGAGGTGACAGAAGTTGATTTCGGAGCATCATTTTTGAACAGGAGCTTCAACCGTTTTGTGGCATATGAGAAATTCCCTAAGCCCCGGACCTGTCGATTTTGGTCAAAAATGAAAATTTAAAAAGTGCCCCAATTTCTGCTTTAAACTTTAGGTACTATCCCAAAATGTATCACTGAGGTGACAGAAGTGGATTTCGGAGCATCATTTTTGAACAGGAGCTTCAACCGTTTTGTGGCATATGAGAAATTCCCTAAGCCCCGGACCTGTCGATTTTGGTCAAAAATGAAAATTTCAAAAGTGCCCCAATTTCTGCTTTAAACTGTAGGTACTATCCCAAAATGTATCACTGAGGTGACAGAAGTTGATTTCGGAGCATCATTTTTTAACAGGAGCATCGACCGTTTTGTGGCATATGAGAAATTCCCTAAGCCCCGGACCTGTCGATTTTTGTCAAAAATGAAAATTTCAAAAGTGCCCCAATTTCTGCTTTAAACTTTAGGTACTATCCCAAAATGTATCACTGAGGTGACAGAAGTTGATTTCGGAGCATCATTTTTGAACAGGAGCTTCAACCGTTTTGTGGCATATGAGAAATTCCCTAAGCCCCGGACCTGTCGATTTTGGTCAAAAATGAAAATTTAAAAAGTGCCCCAATTTCTGCTTTAAACTTTAGGTACTATCCCAAAATGTATCACTGAGGTGACAGAAGTGGATTTCGGAGCATCATTTTTGAACAGGAGCTTCAACCGTTTTGTGGCATATGAGAAATTCCCTAAACCCCGGACCTGTCGATTTTGGTCAAAAATGAAAATTTCAAAAGTGCCCCAATTTCTGCTTTAAACTGTAGGTACTATCCCAAAATGTATCACTGAGGTGACAGAAGTTGATTTCGGAGCATCATTTTTTAACAGGAGCATCGACCGTTTTGTGGCATATGAGAAATTCCCTAAGCCCCGGACCTGTCGATTTTGGTCAAAAATGAAAATTTCAAAAGTGCCCCAATTTCTGCTTTAAACTTTAGGTACTATCCCAAAATGTATCACTGAGGTGACAGAAGTTGATTTCGGAGCATCATTTTTGAACAGGAGCTTCAACCGTTTTGTGGCATATGAGAAATTCCCTAAGCCCCGGACCTGTCGATTTTGGTCAAAAATGAAAATTTCAAAAGTGCCCCAATTTCTGCTTTAAACTTTAGGTACTATCCCAAAATGTATCACTGAGGTGACAGAAGTTGATTTCGGAGCATCATTTTTGAACAGGAGCTTCAACCGTTTTGTGGCATATGAGAAATTCCCTAAGCCCCGGACCTGCCGATTTTGGTCAAAAATGAAAATTTCAAAAGTGCCCCAATTTCTGCTTTAAACTTTAGGTACTATCCCAAAATGTATCACTGAGGTGACAGAAGTTGATTTCGGAGCATCATTTTTGAACAGGAGCTTCAACCGTTTTGTGGCATATGAGAAATTCCCTAAGCCCCCGGACCTGTCGATTTTGGTCAAAAATGAAAATTTCAAAAGTGCCCCAATTTCTGCTTTAAACTTTAGGTACTATCCCAAAATGTATCACTGAGGTGACAGAAGTTGATTTCGGAGCATCATTTTTGAACAGGAGCTTCTACCGTTTTGTGGCATATGAGAAATTCCCTAAGCCCCGGACCTGTCGATTTTGGTCAAAAATGAAAATTTCAAAAGTGCCCCAGTTTCTGCTTTAAACTTTAGGTACTATCCCAAAATGTATCACTGAGGTGACAGAAGTTGATTTCGGAGCATCATTTTTGAACAGGAGCTTCAACCGTTTTGTGGCATATGAGAAATTCCCTAAGCCCCGGACCTGTCGATTTTGGTCAAAAATGAAAATTTCAAAAGTGCCCCAATTTCTGCTTTAAACTTTAGGTACTATCCCAAAATGTATCACTGAGGTGACAGAAGTTGATTTCGGAGCATCATTTTTGAACAGGAGCTTCTACCGTTTTGTGGCATGTGAGAAATTCCCTAAGCCCCGGACCTGTCGATTTTGGTCAAAAATGAAAATTTCAAAAGTGCCCCAATTTCTGCTTTAAACTTTAGGTACTATCCCAAAATGTATCATTGAGGTGACAGAAGTTGATTTCGGAGCATCATTTTTGAACAGGAGCTTCAACCGTTTTGTGGCATATGAGAAATTCCCTAAGCCCCGGACCTGTCGATTTTGGTCAAAAATGAAAATTTCAAAAGTGCCCCAATTTCTGCTTTAAACTTTAGGTACTATCCCAAAATGTATCACTGAGGTGACAGAAGTTGATTTCGGAGCATCATTTTTGAACAGGAGCTTCAACCGTTTTGTGGCATATGAGAAATTCCCTAAGCCCCGGACCTGTCGATTTTGGTCAAAAATGAAAATTTCAAAAGTGCCCCAATTTCTGCTTTAAACTTTAGGTACTATCCCAAAATGTATCACTGAGGTGACAGAAGTTGATTTCGGAGAATCATTTTTGAACAGGAGCTTCAACCGTTTTGTGGCATATGAGAAATTCCCTAAGCCCCGGACCTGCCGATTTTGGTCAAAAATGAAAATTTCAAAAGTGCCCCAATTTCTGCTTTAAACTTTAGGTACTATCCCAAAATGTATCACTGAGGTGACAGAAGTTGATTTCGGAGCATCATTTTTGAACAGGAGCTTCAACCGTTTTGTGGCATATGAGAAATTCCCTAAGCCCCCGGACCTGTCGATTTTGGTCAAAAATGAAAATTTCAAAAGTGCCCCAATTTCTGCTTTAAACTGTAGGTACTATCCCAAAATGTATCACTGAGGTGACAGAAGTTGATTTCGGAGCATCATTTTTTAACAGGAGCATCGACCGTTTTGTGGCATATGAGAAATTCCCTAAGCCCCGGACCTGTCGATTTTTGTCAAAAATGAAAATTTCAAAAGTGCCCCAATTTCTGCTTTAAACTTTAGGTACTATCCCAAAATGTATCACTGAGGTGACAGAAGTTGATTTCGGAGCATCATTTTTGAACAGGAGCTTCAACCGTTTTGTGGCATATGAGAAATTCCCTAAGCCCCGGACCTGTCGATTTTGGTCAAAAATGAAAATTTAAAAAGTGCCCCAATTTCTGCTTTAAACTTTAGGTACTATCCCAAAATGTATCACTGAGGTGACAGAAGTGGATTTCGGAGCATCATTTTTGAACAGGAGCTTCAACCGTTTTGTGGCATATGAGAAATTCGCTAAGCCCCGGACCTGTCGATTTTGGTCAAAAATGAAAATTTCAAAAGTGCCCCAATTTCTGCTTTAAACTTTAGGTACTATCCCAAAATGTATCACTGAGGTGACAGAAGTTGATTTCGGAGCATCATTTTTGAACAGGAGCTTCAACCGTTTTGTGGCATATGAGAAATTCCCTAAGCCCCGGACCTGTCGATTTTGGTCAAAAATGAAAATTTCAAAAGTGCCCCAATTTCTGCTTTAAACTTTAGGTACTATCCCAAAATGTATCACTGAGGTGACAGAAGTTGATTTCGGAGCATCATTTTTGAACAGGAGCTTCAACCGTTTTGTGGCATATGAGAAATTCCCTAAGCCCCGGACCTGTCGATTTTGGTCAAAAATGAAAATTTCAAAAGTGCCCCAATTTCTGCTTTAAACTTTAGGTACTATCCCAAAATGTATCACTGAGGTGACAGAAGTTGATTTCGGAGCATCATTTTTGAACAGGAGCTTCAACCGTTTTGTGGCATATGAGAAATTCCCTAAGCCCCGGACCTGTCGATTTTGGTCAAAAATGAAAATTTCAAAAGTGCCCCAATTTCTGCTTTAAACTGTAGGTACTATCCCAAAATGTATCACTGAGGTGACAGAAGTTGATTTCGGAGCATCATTTTTTAACAGGAGCATCGACCGTTTTGTGGCATATGAGAAATTCCCTAAGCCCCGGACCTGTCGATTTTTGTCAAAAATGAAAATTTCAAAAGTGCCCCAATTTCTGCTTTAAACTTTAGGTACTATCCCAAAATGTATCACTGAGGTGACAGAAGTTGATTTCGGAGCATCATTTTTGAACAGGAGCTTCAACCGTTTTGTGGCATATGAGAAATTCCCTAAGCCCCGGACCTGTCGATTTTGGTCAAAAATGAAAATTTAAAAAGTGCCCCAATTTCTGCTTTAAACTTTAGGTACTATCCCAAAATGTATCACTGAGGTGACAGAAGTTGATTTCGGAGCATCATTTTTGAACAGGAGCTTCAACCGTTTTGTGGCATATGAGAAATTCGCTAAGCCCCGGACCAGTCGATTTTGGTCAAAAATGAAAATTTCAAAAGTGCCCCAATTTCTGCTTTAAACTTTAGGTACTATCCCAAAATGTATCACTGAGGTGACAGAAGTTGATTTCGGAGCATCATTTTTGAACAGGAGCTTCAACCGTTTTGTGGCATATGAGAAATTCCCTAAGCCCCGGACCTGTCGATTTTGGTCAAAAATGAAAATTTCAAAAGTGCCCCAATTTCTGCTTTAAACTTTAGGTACTATCCCAAAATGTATCACTGAGGTGACAGAAGTTGATTTCGGAGCATCATTTTTGAACAGGAGCTTCAACCGTTTTGTGGCATATGAGAAATTCCCTAAGCCCCGGACCTGTCGATTTTGGTCAAAAATGAAAATTTCAAAAGTGCCCCAATTTCTGCTTTAAACTTTAGGTACTATCCCAAAATGTATCACTGAGGTGACAGAAGTTGATTTCGGAGCATCATTTTTGAACAGGAGCTTCTACCGTTTTGTGGCATATGAGAAATTCCCTAAGCCCCGGACCTGTCGATTTTGGTCAAAAATGAAAATTTCAAAAGTGCCCCAGTTTCTGCTTTAAACTTTAGGTACTATCCCAAAATGTATCACTGAGGTGACAGAAGTTGATTTCGGAGCATCATTTTTGAACAGGAGCTTCAACCGTTTTGTGGCATATGAGAAATTCCCTAAGCCCCGGACCTGTCGATTTTGGTCAAAAATGAAAATTTCAAAAGTGCCCCAATTTCTGCTTTAAACTTTAGGTACTATCCCAAAATGTATCACTGAGGTGACAGAAGTTGATTTCGGAGCATCATTTTTGAACAGGAGCTTCTACCGTTTTGTGGCATGTGAGAAATTCCCTAAGCCCCGGACCTGTCGATTTTGGTCAAAAATGAAAATTTCAAAAGTGCCCCAATTTCTGCTTTAAACTTTAGGTACTATCCCAAAATGTATCATTGAGGTGACAGAAGTTGATTTCGGAGCATCATTTTTGAACAGGAGCTTCAACCGTTTTGTGGCATATGAGAAATTCCCTAAGCCCCGGACCTGTCGATTTTGGTCAAAAATGAAAATTTCAAAAGTGCCCCAATTTCTGCTTTAAACTTTAGGTACTATCCCAAAATGTATCACTGAGGTGACAGAAGTTGATTTCGGAGCATCATTTTTGAACAGGAGCTTCAACCGTTTTGTGGCATATGAGAAATTCCCTAAGCCCCGGACCTGTCGATTTTGGTCAAAAATGAAAATTTCAAAAGTGCCCCAATTTCTGCTTTAAACTTTAGGTACTATCCCAAAATGTATCACTGAGGTGACAGAAGTTGATTTCGGAGAATCATTTTTGAACAGGAGCTTCAACCGTTTTGTGGCATATGAGAAATTCCCTAAGCCCCGGACCTGCCGATTTTGGTCAAAAATGAAAATTTCAAAAGTGCCCCAATTTCTGCTTTAAACTTTAGGTACTATCCCAAAATGTATCACTGAGGTGACAGAAGTTGATTTCGGAGCATCATTTTTTAACAGGAGCATCGACCGTTTTGTGGCATATGAGAAATTCCCTAAGCCCCGGACCTGTCGATTTTTGTCAAAAATGAAAATTTCAAAAGTGCCCCAATTTCTGCTTTAAACTTTAGGTACTATCCCAAAATGTATCACTGAGGTGACAGAAGTTGATTTCGGAGCATCATTTTTGAACAGGAGCTTCAACCGTTTTGTGGCATATGAGAAATTCCCTAAGCCCCGGACCTGTCGATTTTGGTCAAAAATGAAAATTTAAAAAGTGCCCCAATTTCTGCTTTAAACTTTAGGTACTATCCCAAAATGTATCACTGAGGTGACAGAAGTGGATTTCGGAGCATCATTTTTGAACAGGAGCTTCAACCGTTTTGTGGCATATGAGAAATTCGCTAAGCCCCGGACCTGTCGATTTTGGTCAAAAATGAAAATTTCAAAAGTGCCCCAATTTCTGCTTTAAACTTTAGGTACTATCCCAAAATGTATCACTGAGGTGACAGAAGTTGATTTCGGAGCATCATTTTTGAACAGGAGCTTCAACCGTTTTGTGGCATATGAGAAATTCCCTAAGCCCCGGACCTGTCGATTTTGGTCAAAAATGAAAATTTCAAAAGTGCCCCAATTTCTGCTTTAAACTTTAGGTACTATCCCAAAATGTATCACTGAGGTGACAGAAGTTGATTTCGGAGCATCATTTTTGAACAGGAGCTTCAACCGTTTTGTGGCATATGAGAAATTCCCTAAGCCCCGGACCTGTCGATTTTGGTCAAAAATGAAAATTTCAAAAGTGCCCCAATTTCTGCTTTAAACTTTAGGTACTATCCCAAAATGTATCACTGAGGTGACAGAAGTTGATTTCGGAGCATCATTTTTGAACAGGAGCTTCAACCGTTTTGTGGCATATGAGAAATTCCCTAAGCCCCGGACCTGTCGATTTTGGTCAAAAATGAAAATTTCAAAAGTGCCCCAATTTCTGCTTTAAACTGTAGGTACTATCCCAAAATGTATCACTGAGGTGACAGAAGTTGATTTCGGAGCATCATTTTTTAACAGGAGCATCGACCGTTTTGTGGCATATGAGAAATTCCCTAAGCCCCGGACCTGTCGATTTTTGTCAAAAATGAAAATTTCAAAAGTGCCCCAATTTCTGCTTTAAACTTTAGGTACTATCCCAAAATGTATCACTGAGGTGACAGAAGTTGATTTCGGAGCATCATTTTTGAACAGGAGCTTCAACCGTTTTGTGGCATATGAGAAATTCCCTAAGCCCCGGACCTGTCGATTTTGGTCAAAAATGAAAATTTCAAAAGTGCCCCAATTTCTGCTTTAAACTTTAGGTACTATCCCAAAATGTATCACTGAGGTGACAGAAGTGGATTTCGGAGCATCATTTTTGAACAGGAGCTTCAACCGTTTTGTGGCATATGAGAAATTCGCTAAGCCCCGGACCAGTCGATTTTGGTCAAAAATGAAAATTTCAAAAGTGCCCCAATTTCTGCTTTAAACTTTAGGTACTATCCCAAAATGTATCACTGAGGTGACAGAAGTTGATTTCGGAGCATCATTTTTGAACAGGAGCTTCAACCGTTTTGTGGCATATGAGAAATTCCCTAAGCCCCGGACCTGTCGATTTTGGTCAAAAATGAAAATTTCAAAAGTGCCCCAATTTCTGCTTTAAACTTTAGGTACTATCCCAAAATGTATCACTGAGGTGACAGAAGTTGATTTCGGAGCATCATTTTTGAACAGGAGCTTCAACCGTTTTGTGGCATATGAGAAATTCCCTAAGCCCCGGACCTGTCGATTTTGGTCAAAAATGAAAATTTCAAAAGTGCCCCAATTTCTGCTTTAAACTTTAGGTACTATCCCAAAATGTATCACTGAGGTGACAGAAGTTGATTTCGGAGCATCATTTTTGAACAGGAGCTTCTACCGTTTTGTGGCATATGAGAAATTCCCTAAGCCCCGGACCTGTCGATTTTGGTCAAAAATGAAAATTTCAAAAGTGCCCCAGTTTCTGCTTTAAACTTTAGGTACTATCCCAAAATGTATCACTGAGGTGACAGAAGTTGATTTCGGAGCATCATTTTTGAACAGGAGCTTCAACCGTTTTGTGGCATATGAGAAATTCCCTAAGCCCCGGACCTGTCGATTTTGGTCAAAAATGAAAATTTCAAAAGTGCCCCAATTTCTGCTTTAAACTTTAGGTACTATCCCAAAATGTATCACTGAGGTGACAGAAGTTGATTTCGGAGCATCATTTTTGAACAGGAGCTTCTACCGTTTTGTGGCATGTGAGAAATTCCCTAAGCCCCGGACCTGTCGATTTTGGTCAAAAATGAAAATTTCAAAAGTGCCCCAATTTCTGCTTTAAACTTTAGGTACTATCCCAAAATGTATCATTGAGGTGACAGAAGTTGATTTCGGAGCATCATTTTTGAACAGGAGCTTCAACCGTTTTGTGGCATATGAGAAATTCCCTAAGCCCCGGACCTGTCGATTTTGGTCAAAAATGAAAATTTCAAAAGTGCCCCAATTTCTGCTTTAAACTTTAGGTACTATCCCAAAATGTATCACTGAGGTGACAGAAGTTGATTTCGGAGCATCATTTTTGAACAGGAGCTTCAACCGTTTTGTGGCATATGAGAAATTCCCTAAGCCCCGGACCTGTCGATTTTGGTCAAAAATGAAAATTTCAAAAGTGCCCCAATTTCTGCTTTAAACTTTAGGTACTATCCCAAAATGTATCACTGAGGTGACAGAAGTTGATTTCGGAGCATCATTTTTGAACAGGAGCTTCAACCGTTTTGTGGCATATGAGAAATTCCCTAAGCCCCGGACCTGCCGATTTTGGTCAAAAATGAAAATTTCAAAAGTGCCCCAATTTCTGCTTTAAACTTTAGGTACTATCCCAAAATGTATCACTGAGGTGACAGAAGTTGATTTCGGAGCATCATTTTTGAACAGGAGCTTCAACCGTTTTGTGGCATATGAGAAATTCCCTAAGCCCCGGACCTGTCGATTTTGGTCAAAAATGAAAATTTCAAAAGTGCCCCAATTTCTGCTTTAAACTTTAGGTACTATCCCAAAATGTATCACTGAGGTGACAGAAGTTGATTTCGGAGCATCATTTTTGAACAGGAGCTTCAACCGTTTTGTGGCATATGAGAAATTCCCTAAGCCCCGGACCTGCCGATTTTGGTCAAAAATGAAAATTTCAAAAGTGCCCCAATTTCTGCTTTAAACTTTAGGTACTATCCCAAAATGTATCACTGAGGTGACAGAAGTTGATTTCGGAGCATCATTTTTGAACAGGAGCTTCAACCGTTTTGTGGCATATGAGAAATTCCCTAAGCCCCGGACCTGTCGATTTTGGTCAAAAATGAAAATTTCAAAAGTGCCCCAATTTCTGCTTTAAACTTTAGGTACTATCCCAAAATGTATCACTGAGGTGACAGAAGTTGATTTCGGAGCATCATTTTTGAACAGGAGCTTCTACCGTTTTGTGGCATATGAGAAATTCCCTAAGCCCCAGACCTGTCGATTTTGGTCAAAAATGAAAATTTCAAAAGTGCCCCAATTTCTGCTTTAAACTTTAGGTACTATCCCAAAATGTATCACTGAGGTGACAGAAGTTGATTTCGGAGCATCATTTTTGAACAGGAGCTTCAACCGTTTTGTGGCATATGAGAAATTCCCTAAGCCCCGGACCTGTCGATTTTGGTCAAAAATGAAAATTTCAAAAGTGCCCCAATTTCTGCTTTAAACTTTAGGTACTATCCCAAAATGTATCACTGAGGTGACAGAAGTTGATTTCGGAGCATCATTTTTGAACAGGAGCTTCAACCGTTTTGTGGCATATGAGAAATTCCCTAAGCCCCCGGACCTGTCGATTTTGGTCAAAAATGAAAATTTCAAAAGTGCCCCAATTTCTGCTTTAAACTGTAGGTACTATCCCAAAATGTATCACTGAGGTGACAGAAGTTGATTTCGGAGCATCATTTTTTAACAGGAGCATCGACCGTTTTGTGGCATATGAGAAATTCCCTAAGCCCCGGACCTGTCGATTTTTGTCAAAAATGAAAATTTCAAAAGTGCCCCAATTTCTGCTTTAAACTTTAGGTACTATCCCAAAATGTATCACTGAGGTGACAGAAGTTGATTTCGGAGCATCATTTTTGAACAGGAGCTTCAACCGTTTTGTGGCATATGAGAAATTCCCTAAGCCCCGGACCTGTCGATTTTGGTCAAAAATGAAAATTTAAAAAGTGCCCCAATTTCTGCTTTAAACTTTAGGTACTATCCCAAAATGTATCACTGAGGTGACAGAAGTGGATTTCGGAGCATCATTTTTGAACAGGAGCTTCAACCGTTTTGTGGCATATGAGAAATTCGCTAAGCCCCGGACCTGTCGATTTTGGTCAAAAATGAAAATTTCAAAAGTGCCCCAATTTCTGCTTTAAACTTTAGGTACTATCCCAAAATGTATCACTGAGGTGACAGAAGTTGATTTCGGAGCATCATTTTTGAACAGGAGCTTCAACCGTTTTGTGGCATATGAGAAATTCCCTAAGCCCCGGACCTGTCGATTTTGGTCAAAAATGAAAATTTCAAAAGTGCCCCAATTTCTGCTTTAAACTTTAGGTACTATCCCAAAATGTATCACTGAGGTGACAGAAGTTGATTTCGGAGCATCATTTTTGAACAGGAGCTTCAACCGTTTTGTGGCATATGAGAAATTCCCTAAGCCCCGGACCTGTCGATTTTGGTCAAAAATGAAAATTTCAAAAGTGCCCCAATTTCTGCTTTAAACTTTAGGTACTATCCCAAAATGTATCACTGAGGTGACAGAAGTTGATTTCGGAGCATCATTTTTGAACAGGAGCTTCAACCGTTTTGTGGCATATGAGAAATTCCCTAAGCCCCGGACCTGTCGATTTTGGTCAAAAATGAAAATTTCAAAAGTGCCCCAATTTCTGCTTTAAACTGTAGGTACTATCCCAAAATGTATCACTGAGGTGACAGAAGTTGATTTCGGAGCATCATTTTTTAACAGGAGCATCGACCGTTTTGTGGCATATGAGAAATTCCCTAAGCCCCGGACCTGTCGATTTTTGTCAAAAATGAAAATTTCAAAAGTGCCCCAATTTCTGCTTTAAACTTTAGGTACTATCCCAAAATGTATCACTGAGGTGACAGAAGTTGATTTCGGAGCATCATTTTTGAACAGGAGCTTCAACCGTTTTGTGGCATATGAGAAATTCCCTAAGCCCCGGACCTGTCGATTTTGGTCAAAAATGAAAATTTAAAAAGTGCCCCAATTTCTGCTTTAAACTTTAGGTACTATCCCAAAATGTATCACTGAGGTGACAGAAGTGGATTTCGGAGCATCATTTTTGAACAGGAGCTTCAACCGTTTTGTGGCATATGAGAAATTCGCTAAGCCCCGGACCAGTCGATTTTGGTCAAAAATGAAAATTTCAAAAGTGCCCCAATTTCTGCTTTAAACTTTAGGTACTATCCCAAAATGTATCACTGAGGTGACAGAAGTTGATTTCGGAGCATCATTTTTGAACAGGAGCTTCAACCGTTTTGTGGCATATGAGAAATTCCCTAAGCCCCGGACCTGTCGATTTTGGTCAAAAATGAAAATTTCAAAAGTGCCCCAATTTCTGCTTTAAACTTTAGGTACTATCCCAAAATGTATCACTGAGGTGACAGAAGTTGATTTCGGAGCATCATTTTTGAACAGGAGCTTCAACCGTTTTGTGGCATATGAGAAATTCCCTAAGCCCCGGACCTGTCGATTTTGGTCAAAAATGAAAATTTCAAAAGTGCCCCAATTTCTGCTTTAAACTTTAGGTACTATCCCAAAATGTATCACTGAGGTGACAGAAGTTGATTTCGGAGCATCATTTTTGAACAGGAGCTTCTACCGTTTTGTGGCATATGAGAAATTCCCTAAGCCCCGGACCTGTCGATTTTGGTCAAAAATGAAAATTTCAAAAGTGCCCCAGTTTCTGCTTTAAACTTTAGGTACTATCCCAAAATGTATCACTGAGGTGACAGAAGTTGATTTCGGAGCATCATTTTTGAACAGGAGCTTCAACCGTTTTGTGGCATATGAGAAATTCCCTAAGCCCCGGACCTGTCGATTTTGGTCAAAAATGAAAATTTCAAAAGTGCCCCAATTTCTGCTTTAAACTTTAGGTACTATCCCAAAATGTATCACTGAGGTGACAGAAGTTGATTTCGGAGCATCATTTTTGAACAGGAGCTTCTACCGTTTTGTGGCATGTGAGAAATTCCCTAAGCCCCGGACCTGTCGATTTTGGTCAAAAATGAAAATTTCAAAAGTGCCCCAATTTCTGCTTTAAACTTTAGGTACTATCCCAAAATGTATCATTGAGGTGACAGAAGTTGATTTCGGAGCATCATTTTTGAACAGGAGCTTCAACCGTTTTGTGGCATATGAGAAATTCCCTAAGCCCCGGACCTGTCGATTTTGGTCAAAAATGAAAATTTCAAAAGTGCCCCAATTTCTGCTTTAAACTTTAGGTACTATCCCAAAATGTATCACTGAGGTGACAGAAGTTGATTTCGGAGCATCATTTTTGAACAGGAGCTTCAACCGTTTTGTGGCATATGAGAAATTCCCTAAGCCCCGGACCTGTCGATTTTGGTCAAAAATGAAAATTTCAAAAGTGCCCCAATTTCTGCTTTAAACTTTAGGTACTATCCCAAAATGTATCACTGAGGTGACAGAAGTTGATTTCGGAGAATCATTTTTGAACAGGAGCTTCAACCGTTTTGTGGCATATGAGAAATTCCCTAAGCCCCGGACCTGCCGATTTTGGTCAAAAATGAAAATTTCAAAAGTGCCCCAATTTCTGCTTTAAACTTTAGGTACTATCCCAAAATGTATCACTGAGGTGACAGAAGTTGATTTCGGAGCATCATTTTTGAACAGGAGCTTCAACCGTTTTGTGGCATATGAGAAATTCCCTAAGCCCCGGACCTGTCGATTTTGGTCAAAAATGAAAATTTCAAAAGTGCCCCAATTTCTGCTTTAAACTTTAGGTACTATCCCAAAATGTATCACTGAGGTGACAGAAGTTGATTTCGGAGCATCATTTTTGAACAGGAGCTTCAACCGTTTTGTGGCATATGAGAAATTCCCTAAGCCCCGGACCTGTCGATTTTGGTCAAAAATTAAAATTTCAAAAGTGCCCCAATTTCTGCTTTAAACTTTAGGTACTATCCCAAAATGTATCACTGAGGTGACAGAAGTTGATTTCGGAGCATCATTTTTGAACAGGAGCTTCAACCGTTTTGTGGCATATGAGAAATTCCCTAAGCCCCGGACCTGCCGATTTTGGTCAAAAATTAAAATTTCAAAAGTGCCCCAATTTCTGCTTTAAACTTTAGGTACTATCCCAAAATGTATCACTGAGGTGACAGAAGTTGATTTCGGAGCATCATTTTTGAACAGGAGCTTCAACCGTTTTGTGGCATATGAGAAATTCCCTAAGCCCCGGACCTGTCGATTTTGGTCAAAAATGAAAATTTCAAAAGTGCCCCAATTTCTGCTTTAAACTTTAGGTACTATCCCAAAATGTATCACTGAGGTGACAGAAGTTGATTTCGGAGCATCATTTTTGAACAGGAGCTTCAACCGTTTTGTGGCATGTGAGAAATTCCCTAAGCCCCGGACCTGTCGATTTTGGTCAAAAATGAACATTTCAAAAGTGCCCCAATTTCTGCTTTAAACTTTAGGTACTATCCCAAAATGTATCACTGAGGTGACAGAAGTTGATTTCGGAGCATCATTTTTGAACAGGAGCCTCAACCGTTTTGTGGCATATGAGAAATTCCCTAAGCCCCGGACCTGTCGATTTTGGTCAAAAATGAAAATTTCAAAAGTGCCCCAATTTCTGCTTTAAACTTTAGGTACTATCCCAAAATGTATCACTGAGGTGACAGAAGTTGATTTCGGAGCATCATTTTTGAACAGGAGCTTCTACCGTTTTGTGGCATGTGAGAAATTCCCTAAGCCCCGGACCTGTCGATTTTGGTCAAAAATGAAAATTTCAAAAGTGCCCCAATTTCTGCTTTAAACTTTAGGTACTATCCCAAAATGTATCACTGAGGTGACAGAAGTTGATTTCGGAGCATCATTTTTGAACAGGAGCTTCAACCGTTTTGTGGCATATGAGAAATTCCCTAAGCCCCGGACCTGTCGATTTTGGTCAAAAATGAAAATTTCAAAAGTGCCCCAGTTTCTGCTTTAAACTTTAGGTACTATCCCAAAATGTATCACTGAGGTGACAGAAGTTGATTTCGGAGCATCATTTTTGAACAGGAGCTTCAACCGTTTTGTGGCATATGAGAAATTCCCTAAGCCCCGGACCTGTCGATTTTGGTCAAAAATGAAAATTTCAAAAGTGCCCCAATTTCTGCTTTAAACTTTAGGTACTATCCCAAAATGTATCACTGAGGTGACAGAAGTTGATTTCGGAGCATCATTTTTGAACAGGAGCTTCTACCGTTTTGTGGCATATGAGAAATTCCCTAAGCCCCAGACCTGTCGATTTTGGTCAAAAATGAAAATTTCAAAAGTGCCCCAATTTCTGCTTTAAACTTTAGGTACTATCCCAAAATGTATCACTGAGGTGACAGAAGTTGATTTCGGAGCATCATTTTTGAACAGGAGCTTCAACCGTTTTGTGGCATATGAGAAATTCCCTAAGCCCCGGACCTGTCGATTTTGGTCAAAAATGAAAATTTCAAAAGTGCCCCAATTTCTGCTTTAAACTTTAGGTACTATCCCAAAATGTATCACTGAGGTGACAGAAGTTGATTTCGGAGCATCATTTTTTAACAGGAGCTTCAACCGTTTTGTGGCATATGAGAAATTCCCTAAGCCCCGGACCTGTCGATTTTGGTCAAAAATGAAAATTTCAAAAGTGCCCCAATTTCTGCTTTAAACTTTAGGTACTATCCCAAAATGTATCACTGAGGTGACAGAAGTTGATTTCGGAGCATCATTTTTTAACAGGAGCATCGACCGTTTTGTGGCATATGAGAAATTCCCTAAGCCCCGGACCTGTCGATTTTGGTCAAAAATGAAAATTTCAAAAGTGCCCCAATTTCTGCTTTAAACTTTAGGTACTATCCCAAAATGTATCACTGAGGTGACAGAAGTTGATTTCGGAGCATCATTTTTGAACAGGAGCTTCTACCGTTTTGTGGCATATGAGAAATTCCCTAAGCCCCGGACCTGTCGATTTTGGTCAAAAATGAAAATTTCAAAAGTGCCCCAATTTCTGCTTTAAACTTTAGGTACTATCCCAAAATGTATCACTGAGGTGACAGAAGTTGATTTCGGAGCATCATTTTTGAACAGGAGCTTCAACCATTTTGTGGCATATGAGAAATTTCCTAAGCCCCGGACCTGTCGATTTTGGTCAAAAATGAAAATTTAAAAAGTGCCCCAATTTCTGCTTTAAACTTTAGGTACTATCCCAAAATGTATCACTGAGGTGACAGAAGTGGATTTCGGAGCATCATTTTTGAACAGGAGCTTCAACCGTTTTGTGGCATATGAGAAATTCTCTAAGCCCCGGACCTGTCGATTTTGGTCAAAAATGAAAATTTCAAAAGTGCCCCAGTTTCTGCTTTAAACTTTAGGTACTATCCCAAAATGTATCACTGAGGTGACAGAAGTTGATTTCGGAGCATCATTTTTGAACAGGAGCTTCAACCGTTTTGTGGCATATGAGAAATTCCCTAAGCCCCGGACCTGTCGATTTTGGTCAAAAATGAAAATTTCAAAAGTGCCCCAATTTCTGCTTTAAACTTTAGGTACTATCCCAAAATGTATCACTGAGGTGACAGAAGTTGATTTCGGAGAATCATTTTTGAACAGGAGCTTCAACCGTTTTGTGGCATATGAGAAATTCCCTAAGCCCCGGACCTGCCGATTTTGGTCAAAAATGAAAATTTCAAAAGTGCCCCAATTTCTGCTTTAAACTTTAGGTACTATCCCAAAATGTATCACTGAGGTGACAGAAGTTGATTTCGGAGCATCATTTTTGAACAGGAGCTTCAACCGTTTTGTGGCATATGAGAAATTCCCTAAGCCCCGGACCTGTCGATTTTGGTCAAAAATGAAAATTTCAAAAGTGCCCCAATTTCTGCTTTAAACTTTAGGTACTATCCCAAAATGTATCATTGAGGTGACAGAAGTTGATTTCGGAGCATCATTTTTGAACAGGAGCTTCAACCGTTTTGTGGCATATGAGAAATTCCCTAAGCCCCGGACCTGTCGATTTTGGTCAAAAATGAAAATTTCAAAAGTGCCCCACTTTCTGCTTTAAACTTTAGGTACTATCCCAAAATGTATCACTGAGGTGACAGAAGTTGATTTCGGAGCATCATTTTTGAACAGGAGCTTCAACCGTTTTGTGGCATATGAGAAATTCCCTAAGCCCCGGACCTGTCGATTTTGGTCAAAAATGAAAATTTCAAAAGTGCCCCAATTTCTGCTTTAAACTTTAGGTACTATCCCAAAATGTATCACTGAGGTGACAGAAGTTGATTTCGGAGCATCATTTTTGAACAGGAGCTTCAACCGTTTTGTGGCATATGAGAAATTCCCTAAGCCCCGGACCTGCCGATTTTGGTCAAAAATTAAAATTTCAAAAGTGCCCCAATTTCTGCTTTAAACTTTAGGTACTATCCCAAAATGTATCACTGAGGTGACAGAAGTTGATTTCGGAGCATCATTTTTGAACAGGAGCTTCAACCGTTTTGTGGCATATGAGAAATTCCCTAAGCCCCGGACCTGTCGATTTTGGTCAAAAATGAAAATTTCAAAAGTGCCCCAATTTCTGCTTTAAACTTTAGGTACTATCCCAAAATGTATCACTGAGGTGACAGAAGTTGATTTCGGAGCATCATTTTTGAACAGGAGCTTCTACCGTTTTGTGGCATATGAGAAATTCCCTAAGCCCCAGACCTGTCGATTTTGGTCAAAAATGAAAATTTCAAAAGTGCCCCAATTTCTGCTTTAAACTTTAGGTACTATCCCAAAATGTATCACTGAGGTGACAGAAGTTGATTTCGGAGCATCATTTTTGAACAGGAGCTTCAACCGTTTTGTGGCATATGAGAAATTCCCTAAGCCCCGGACCTGTCGATTTTGGTCAAAAATGAAAATTTCAAAAGTGCCCCAATTTCTGCTTTAAACTTTAGGTACTATCCCAAAATGTATCACTGAGGTGACAGAAGTTGATTTCGGAGCATCATTTTTTAACAGGAGCTTCAACCGTTTTGTGGCATATGAGAAATTCCCTAAGCCCCGGACCTGTCGATTTTGGTCAAAAATGAAAATTTCAAAAGTGCCCCAATTTCTGCTTTAAACTTTAGGTACTATCCCAAAATGTATCACTGAGGTGACAGAAGTTGATTTCGGAGCATCATTTTTTAACAGGAGCATCGACCGTTTTGTGGCATATGAGAAATTCCCTAAGCCCCGGACCTGTCGATTTTGGTCAAAAATGAAAATTTCAAAAGTGCCCCAATTTCTGCTTTAAACTTTAGGTACTATCCCAAAATGTATCACTGAGGTGACAGAAGTTGATTTCGGAGCATCATTTTTGAACAGGAGCTTCTACCGTTTTGTGGCATATGAGAAATTCCCTAAGCCCCGGACCTGTCGATTTTGGTCAAAAATGAAAATTTCAAAAGTGCCCCAATTTCTGCTTTAAACTTTAGGTACTATCCCAAAATGTATCACTGAGGTGACAGAAGTTGATTTCGGAGCATCATTTTTGAACAGGAGCTTCAACCATTTTGTGGCATATGAGAAATTTCCTAAGCCCCGGACCTGTCGATTTTGGTCAAAAATGAAAATTTAAAAAGTGCCCCAATTTCTGCTTTAAACTTTAGGTACTATCCCAAAATGTATCACTGAGGTGACAGAAGTGGATTTCGGAGCATCATTTTTGAACAGGAGCTTCAACCGTTTTGTGGCATATGAGAAATTCCCTAAGCCCCGGACCTGTCGATTTTGGTCAAAAATGAAAATTTCAAAAGTGCCCCAGTTTCTGCTTTAAACTTTAGGTACTATCCCAAAATGTATCACTGAGGTGACAGAAGTTGATTTCGGAGCATCATTTTTGAACAGGAGCTTCAACCGTTTTGTGGCATATGAGAAATTCCCTAAGCCCAGGACCTGTCGATTTTGGTCAAAAATGAAAATTTCAAAAGTGCCCCAATTTCTGCTTTAAACTTTAGGTACTATCCCAAAATGTATCACTGAGGTGACAGAAGTTGATTTCGGAGCATCATTTTTGAACAGGAGCTTCAACCGTTTTGTGGCATATGAGAAATTCCCTAAGCCCCGGACCTGTCGATTTTGGTCAAAAATGAAAATTTCAAAAGTGCCCCAATTTCTGCTTTAAACTTTAGGTACTATCCCAAAATGTATCACTGAGGTGACAGAAGTTGATTTCGGAGCATCATTTTTGAACAGGAGCTTCAACCGTTTTGTGGCATATGAGAAATTCCCTAAGCCCCGGACCTGTCGATTTTGGTCAAAAATGAAAATTTCAAAAGTGCCCCAATTTCTGCTTTAAACTTTAGGTACTATCCCAAAATGTATCACTGAGGTGACAGAAGTTGATTTCGGAGCATCATTTTTGAACAGGAGCTTCTACCGTTTTGTGGCATATGAGAAATTCCCTAAGCCCCGGACCTGTCGATTTTGGTCAAAAATGAAAATTTCAAAAGTGCCCCAGTTTCTGCTTTAAACTTTAGGTACTATCCCAAAATGTATCACTGAGGTGACAGAAGTTGATTTCAGAGCATCATTTTTGAACAGGAGCTTCAACCGTTTTGTGGCATATGAGAAATTCCCTAAGCCCCGGACCTGTCGATTTTGGTCAAAAATGAAAATTTCAAAAGTGCCCCAATTTCTGCTTTAAACTTTAGGTACTATCCCAAAATGTATCACTGAGGTGACAGAAGTTGATTTCGGAGCATCATTTTTGAACAGGAGCTTCAACCGTTTTGTGGCATATGAGAAATTCCCTAAGCCCCGGACCTGTCGATTTTGGTCAAAAATGAAAATTTCAAAAGTGCCCCAGTTTCTGCTTTAAACTTTAGGTACTATCCCAAAATGTATCACTGAGGTGACAGAAGTTGATTTCGGAGCATCATTTTTGAACAGGAGCTTCAACCGTTTTGTGGCATATGAGAAATTCCCTAAGCCCCGGACCTGTCGATTTTGGTCAAAAATGAAAATTTCAAAAGTGCCCCAATTTCTGCTTTAAACTTTAGGTACTATCCCAAAATGTATCATTGAGGTGACAGAAGTTGATTTCGGAGCATCATTTTTGAACAGGAGCTTCAACCGTTTTGTGGCATATGAGAAATTCCCTAAGCCCCGGACCTGTCGATTTTGGTCAAAAATGAAAATTTCAAAAGTGCCCCAATTTCTGCTTTAAACTTTAGGTACTATCCCAAAATGTATCACTGAGGTGACAGAAGTTGATTTCGGAGCATCATTTTTGAACAGGAGCTTCAACCGTTTTGTGGCATATGAGAAATTCCCTAAGCCCCGGACCTGTCGATTTTGGTCAAAAATGAAAATTTCAAAAGTGCCCCAATTTCTGCTTTAAACTTTAGGTACTATCCCAAAATGTATCACTGAGGTGACAGAAGTTGATTTCGGAGCATCATTTTTGAACAGGAGCTTCAACCGTTTTGTGGCATATGAGAAATTCCCTAAGCCCCGGACCTGCCGATTTTGGTCAAAAATGAAAATTTCAAAAGTGCCCCAATTTCTGCTTTAAACTTTAGGTACTATCCCAAAATGTATCACTGAGGTGACAGAAGTTGATTTCGGAGCATCATTTTTGAACAGGAGCTTCTACCGTTTTGTGGCATGTGAGAAATTCCCTAAGCCCCGGACCTGTCGATTTTGGTCAAAAATGAAAATTTCAAAAGTGCCCCAATTTCTGCTTTAAACTTTAGGTACTATCCCAAAATGTATCATTGAGGTGACAGAAGTTGATTTCGGAGCATCATTTTTGAACAGGAGCTTCAACCGTTTTGTGGCATATGAGAAATTCCCTAAGCCCCGGACCTGACGATTTTGGTCAAAAATGAAAATTTCAAAAGTGCCCCAATTTCTGCTTTAAACTTTAGGTACTATCCCAAAATGTATCACTGAGGTGACAGAAGTTGATTTCGGAGCATCATTTTTGAACAGGAGCTTCAACCGTTTTGTGGCATGTGAGAAATTCCCTAAGCTCCGGACCTGTCGATTTTGGTCAAAAATGAAAATTTCAAAAGTGCCCCAATTTCTGCTTTAAACTTTAGGTACTATCCCAAAATGTATCACTGAGGTGACAGAAGTTGATTTCGGAGAATCATTTTTGAACAGGAGCTTCAACCGTTTTGTGGCATATGAGAAATTTCCTAAGCCCCGGACCTGCCGATTTTGGTCAAAAATGAAAATTTCAAAAGTGCCCCAATTTCTGCTTTAAACTTTAGGTACTATCCCAAAATGTATCACTGAGGTGACAGAAGTTGATTTCGGAGCATCATTTTTGAACAGGAGCTTCAACCGTTTTGTGGCATATGAGAAATTCCCTAAGCCCCGGACCTGTCGATTTTGGTCAAAAATGAAAATTTCAAAAGTGCCCCAATTTCTGCTTTAAACTTTAGGTACTATCCCAAAATGTATCACTGAGGTGACAGAAGTTGATTTCGGAGCATCATTTTTGAACAGGAGCTTCTACCGTTTTGTGGCATGTGAGAAATTCCCTAAGCCCCGGACCTGTCGATTTTGGTCAAAAATGAAAATTTCAAAAGTGCCCCAATTTCTGCTTTAAACTTTAGGTACTATCCCAAAATGTATCACTGAGGTGACAGAAGTTGATTTCGGAGCATCATTTTTGAACAGGAGCTTCTACCGTTTTGTGGCATGTGAGAAATTCCCTAAGCCCCGGACCTGTCGATTTTGGTCAAAAATGAAAATTTCAAAAGTGCCCCAATTTCTGCTTTAAACTTTAGGTACTATCCCAAAATGTATCATTGAGGTGACAGAAGTTGATTTCGGAGCATCATTTTTGAACAGGAGCTTCAACCGTTTTGTGGCATATGAGAAATTCCCTAAGCCCCGGACCTGTCGATTTTGGTCAAAAATGAAAATTTCAAAAGTGCCCCAATTTCTGCTTTAAACTTTAGGTACTATCCCAAAATGTATCACTGAGGTGACAGAAGTTGATTTCGGAGCATCATTTTTTGAACAGGAGCTTCAACCGTTTTGTGGCATATGAGAAATTCCCTAAGCCCCGGACCTGCCGATTTTGGTCAAAAATGAAAATTTCAAAAGTGCCCCAATTTCTGCTTTAAACTTTAGGTACTATCCCAAAATGTATCACTGAGGTGACAGAAGTTGATTTCGGAGCATCATTTTTGAACAGGAGCTTCAACCGTTTTGTGGCATATGAGAAATTCCCTAAGCCCCGGACCTGCCATTTTTGGTCAAAAATGAAAATTTCAAAAGTGCCCCAATTTCTGCTTTAAACTTTAGGTACTATCCCAAAATGTATCACTGAGGTGACAGAAGTTGATTTCGGAGCATCATTTTTGAACAGGAGCTTCAACCGTTTTGTGGCATATGAGAAATTCCCTAAGCCCCGGACCTGTCGATTTTGGTCAAAAATGAAAATTTCAAAAGTGCCCCAATTTCTGCTTTAAACTTTAGGTACTATCCCAAAATGTATCACTGAGGTGACAGAAGTTGATTTCGGAGCATCATTTTTGAACAGGAGCTTCTACCGTTTTGTGGCATGTGAGAAATTCCCTAAGCCCCGGACCTGTCGATTTTGGTCAAAAATGAAAATTTCAAAAGTGCCCCAATTTCTGCTTTAAACTTTAGGTACTATCCCAAAATGTATCACTGAGGTGACAGAAGTTGATTTCGGAGCATCATTTTTGAACAGGAGCTTCAACCGTTTTGTGGCATGTGAGAAATTCCCTAAGCCCCGGACCTGTCGATTTTGGTCAAAAATGAACATTTCAAAAGTGCCCCAATTTCTGCTTTAAACTTTAGGTACTATCCCAAAATGTATCACTGAGGTGACAGAAGTTGATTTCGGAGCATCATTTTTGAACAGGAGCTTCACCGTTTTGTGGCATATGAGAAATTCCCTAAGCCCCGGACCTGTCGATTTTGGTCAAAAATGAAATTTCAAAAGTGCCCCAATTTCTGCTATAAACTTTAGGTACTATCCCAAAATGTATCACTGAGGTGACAGAAGTTGATATCGGAGCATCATTTTTGAACAGGAGCTTCTACCGTTTTGTGGCATGTGAGAAATTCCCTAAGCCCCGGACCTGTCGATTTTGGTCAAAAATGAAAATTTCAAAGTGCCCCAATTTCTGCTTTAAACTTTAGGTACTATCCCAAAATGTATCACTGAGGTGACAGAAGTTGATTTCGGAGCATCATTTTTGAACAGGAGCTTCTACCGTTTTGTGGCATGTGAGAAATTCCCTAAGCCCCGGACCTGTCGATTTTGGTCAAAAATGAAAATTTCAAAAGTGCCCCAATTTCTGCTTTAAACTTTAGGTACTATCCCAAAATGTATCACTGAGGTGACAGAAGTTGATTTCGGAGCATCATTTTTGAACAGGAGCTTCTACCGTTTTGTGGCATGTGAGAAATTCCCTAAGCCCCGGACCTGTCGATTTTGGTCAAAAATGAAAATTTCAAAAGTGCCCCAATTTCTGCTTTAAACTTTAGGTACTATCCCAAAATGTATCACTGAGGTGACAGAAGTTGATTTCGGAGCATCATTTTTGAACAGGAGCTTCAACCGTTTTGTGGCATATGAGAAATTCCCTAAGCCCCGGACCTGCCATTTTTGGTCAAAAATGAAAATTTCAAAGTGCCCCAATTTCTGCTTTAAACTTTAGGTACTATCCCAAAATGTATCACTGAGGTGACAGAAGTTGATTTCGGAGCATCATTTTTGAACAGGAGCTTCAACCGTTTTGTGGCATATGAGAAATTCCCTAAGCCCCGGACCTGTCGATTTTGGTCAAAAATGAAAATTTCAAAAGTGCCCCAATTTCTGCTTTAAACTTTAGGTACTATCCCAAAATGTATCACTGAGGTGACAGAAGTTGATTTCGGAGCATCATTTTTGAACAGGAGCTTCTACCGTTTTGTGGCATGTGAGAAATTCCCTAAGCCCCGGACCTGTCGATTTTGGTCAAAAATGAAAATTTCAAAAGTGCCCCAATTTCTGCTTTAAACTTTAGGTACTATCCCAAAATGTATCACTGAGGTGACAGAAGTTGATTTCGGAGCATCATTTTTGAACAGGAGCTTCAACCGTTTTGTGGCATGTGAGAAATTCCCTAAGCCCCGGACCTGTCGATTTTGGTCAAAAATGAACATTTCAAAAGTGCCCCAATTTCTGCTTTAAACTTTAGGTACTATCCCAAAATGTATCACTGAGGTGACAGAAGTTGATTTCGGAGCATCATTTTTGAACAGGAGCTTCAACCGTTTTGTGGCATATGAGAAATTCCCTAAGCCCCGGACCTGTCGATTTTGGTCAAAAATGAAAATTTCAAAAGTGCCCCAATTTCTGCTATAAACTTTAGGTACTATCCCAAAATGTATCACTGAGGTGACAGAAGTTGATTTCGGAGCATCATTTTTGAACAGGAGCTTCTACCGTTTTGTGGCATGTGAGAAATTCCCTAAGCCCCGGACCTGTCGATTTTGGTCAAAAATGAAAATTTCAAAAGTGCCCCAATTTCTGCTTTAAACTTTAGGTACTATCCCAAAATGTATCACTGAGGTGACAGAAGTTGATTTCGGAGCATCATTTTTGAACAGGAGCTTCAACCGTTTTGTGGCATATGAGAAATTCCCTAAGCCCCGGACCTGTCGATTTTGGTCAAAAATGAAAATTTCAAAAGTGCCCCAATTTCTGCTTTAAACTTTAGGTACTATTCCAAAATGTATCACTGAGGTGACAGAAGTTGATTTCGGAGCATCATTTTTGAACAGGAGCTTCTACCGTTTTGTGGCATGTGAGAAATTCCCTAAGCCCCGGACCTGTCGATTTTGGTCAAAAATGAAAATTTCAAAAGTGCCCCAATTTCTGCTTTAAACTTTAGGTACTATCCCAAAATGTATCACTGAGGTGACAGAAGTTGATTTCGGAGCATCATTTTTGAACAGGAGCTTCTACCGTTTTGTGGCATGTGAGAAATTCCCTAAGCCCCGGACCTGTCGATTTTGGTCAAAAATGAAAATTTCAAAAGTGCCCCAATTTCTGCTTTAAACTTTAGGTACTATCCCAAAATGTATCATTGAGGTGACAGAAGTTGATTTCGGAGCATCATTTTTGAACAGGAGCTTCAACCGTTTTGTGGCATATGAGAAATTCCCTAAGCCCCGGACCTGTCGATTTTGGTCAAAAATGAAAATTTCAAAAGTGCCCCAATTTCTGCTTTAAACTTTAGGTACTATCCCAAAATGTATCACTGAGGTGACAGAAGTTGATTTCGGAGCATCATTTTTGAACAGGAGCTTCAACCGTTTTGTGGCATATGAGAAATTCCCTAAGCCCCGGACCTGTCGATTTTGGTCAAAAATGAAAATTTCAAAAGTGCCCCAATTTCTGCTTTAAACTTTAGGTACTATCCCAAAATGTATCACTGAGGTGACAGAAGTTGATTTCGGAGCATCATTTTTGAACAGGAGCTTCTACCGTTTTGTGGCATGTGAGAAATTCCCTAAGCCCCGGACCTGTCGATTTTGGTCAAAAATGAAAATTTCAAAAGTGCCCCAATTTCTGCTTTAAACTTTAGGTACTATCCCAAAATGTATCACTGAGGTGACAGAAGTTGATTTCGGAGCATCATTTTTGAACAGGAGCTTCAACCGTTTTGTGGCATGTGAGAAATTCCCTAAGCCCCGGACCTGTCGATTTTGGTCAAAAATGAACATTTCAAAAGTGCCCCAATTTCTGCTTTAAACTTTAGGTACTATACCAAAATGTATCACTGAGGTGACAGAAGTTGATTTCGGAGCATCATTTTTGAACAGGAGCTTCAACCGTTTTGTGGCATATGAGAAATTCCCTAAGCCCCGGACCTGTCGATTTTGGTCAAAAATGAAAATTTCAAAAGTGCCCCAATTTCTGCTTTAAACTTTAGGTACTATCCCAAAATGTATCACTGAGGTGACAGAAGTTGATTTCGGAGCATCATTTTTGAACAGGAGCTTCTACCGTTTTGTGGCATGTGAGAAATTCCCTAAGCCCCGGACCTGTCGATTTTGGTCAAAAATGAAAATTTCAAAAGTGCCCCAATTTCTGCTTTAAACTTTAGGTACTATCCCAAAATGTATCACTGAGGTGACAGAAGTTGATTTCGGAGCATCATTTTTGAACAGGAGCTTCAACCGTTTTGTGGCATATGAGAAATTCCCTAAGCCCCGGACCTGTCGATTTTGGTCAAAAATGAAAATTTCAAAAGTGCCCCAATTTCTGCTTTAAACTTTAGGTACTATCCCAAAATGTATCACTGAGGTGACAGAAGTTGATTTCGGAGCATCATTTTTGAACAGGAGCTTCTACCGTTTTGTGGCATGTGAGAAATTCCCTAAGCCCCGGACCTGTCGATTTTGGTCAAAAATGAAAATTTCAAAAGTGCCCCAATTTCTGCTTTAAACTTTAGGTACTATCCCAAAATGTATCACTGAGGTGACAGAAGTTGATTTCTGAGCATCATTTTTGAACAGGAGCTTCAACCGTTTTGTGGCATATGAGAAATTCCCTAAGCCCCGGACCTGACGATTTTGGTCAAAAATGAAAATTTCAAAAGTGCCCCAATTTCTGCTTTAAACTTTAGGTACTATCCCAAAATGTATCACTGAGGTGACAGAAGTTGATTTCGGAGCATCATTTTTGAACAGGAGCTTCTACCGTTTTGTGGCATGTGAGAAATTCCCTAAGCCCCGGACCTGTCGATTTTGGTCAAAAATGAAAATTTCAAAAGTGCCCCAATTTCTGCTTTAAACTTTAGGTACTATCCCAAAATGTATCATTGAGGTGACAGAAGTTGATTTCGGAGCATCATTTTTGAACAGGAGCTTCAACCGTTTTGTGGCATATGAGAAATTCCCTAAGCCCCAGACCTGTCGATTTTGGTCAAAAATGAAAATTTCAAAAGTGCCCCAATTTCTGCTTTAAACTTTAGGTACTATCCCAAAATGTATCACTGAGGTGACAGAAGTTGATTTCGGAGCATCATTTTTGAACAGGAGCTTCAACCGTTTTGTGGCATATGAGAAATTCCCTAAGCCCCGGACCTGTCGATTTTGGTCAAAAATGAAAATTTCAAAAGTGCCCCAATTTCTGCTTTAAACTTTAGGTACTATCCCAAAATGTATCACTGAGGTGACAGAAGTTGATTTCGGAGCATCATTTTTGAACAGGAGCTTCTACCGTTTTGTGGCATGTGAGAAATTCCCTAAGCCCAGGACCTGTCGATTTTGGTCAAAAATGAAAATTTCAAAAGTGCCCCAATTTCTGCTTTAAACTTTAGGTACTATCCCAAAATGTATCACTGAGGTGACAGAAGTTGATTTCGGAGCATCATTTTTGAACAGGAGCTTCAACCGTTTTGTGGCATGTGAGAAATTCCCTAAGCCCCGGACCTGTCGATTTTGGTCAAAAATGAACATTTCAAAAGTGCCCCAATTTCTGCTTTAAACTTTAGGTACTATCCCAAAATGTATCACTGAGGTGACAGAAGTTGATTTCGGAGCATCATTTTTGAACAGGAGCTTCTACCGTTTTGTGGCATGTGAGAAATTCCCTAAGCCCCGGACCTGTCGATTTTGGTCAAAAATGAAAATTTCAAAAGTGCCCCAATTTCTGCTTTAAACTTTAGGTACTATCCCAAAATGTATCACTGAGGTGACAGAAGTTGATTTCTGAGCATCATTTTTGAACAGGAGCTTCAACCGTTTTGTGGCATATGAGAAATTCCCTAAGCCCCGGACCTGACGATTTTGGTCAAAAATGAAAATTTCAAAAGTGCCCCAATTTCTGCTTTAAACTTTAGGTACTATCCCAAAATGTATCACTGAAGTGACAGAAGTTGATTTCGGAGCATCATTTTTGAACAGGAGCTTCAACCGTTTTGTGGCATATGAGAAATTCCCTAAGCCCCGGACCTGTCGATTTTGGTCAAAAATGAAAATTTCAAAAGTGCCCCAATTTCTGCTTTAAACTTTAGGTACTATCCCAAAATGTATCACTGAGGTGACAGAAGTTGATTTCGGAGAATCATTTTTGAACAGGAGCTTCAACCGTTTTGTGGCATATGAGAAATTCCCTAAGCCCCGGACCTGCCGATTTTGGTCAAAAATGAAAATTTCAAAAGTGCCCCAATTTCTGCTTTAAACTTTAGGTACTATCCCAAAATGTATCACTGAGGTGACAGAAGTTGATTTCGGAGCATCATTTTTGAACAGGAGCTTCAACCGTTTTGTGGCATATGAGAAATTCCCTAAGCCCCGGACCTGTCGATTTTGGTCAAAAATGAAAATTTCAAAAGTGCCCAATTTCTGCTTTAAACTTTAGGTACTATCCCAAAATGTATCACTGAGGTGACAGAAGTTGATTTCGGAGCATCATTTTTGAACAGGAGCTTCAACCGTTTTGTGGCATGTGAGAAATTCCCTAAGCCCCGGACCTGTCGATTTTGGTCAAAAATGAAAATTTCAAAAGTGCCCCAATTTCTGCTTTAAACTTTAGGTACTATCCCAAAATGTATCACTGAGGTGACAGAAGTTGATTTCGGAGCATCATTTTTGAACAGGAGCTTCTACCGTTTTGTGGCATGTGAGAAATTCCCTAAGCCCCGGACCTGTCGATTTTGGTCAAAAATGAAAATTTCAAAAGTGCCCCAATTTCTGCTTTAAACTTTAGGTACTATCCCAAAATGTATCATTGAGGTGACAGAAGTTGATTTCGGAGCATCATTTTTGAACAGGAGCTTCAACCGTTTTGTGGCATATGAGAAATTCCCTAAGCCCCGGACCTGTCGATTTTGGTCAAAAATGAAAATTTCAAAAGTGCCCCAATTTCTGCTTTAAACTTTAGGTACTATCCCAAAATGTATCACTGAGGTGACAGAAGTTGATTTCGGAGCATCATTTTTGAACAGGAGCTTCAACCGTTTTGTGGCATATGAGAAATTCCCTAAGCCCCGGACCTGTCGATTTTGGTCAAAAATGAAAATTTCAAAAGTGCCCCAATTTCTGCTTTAAACTTTAGGTACTATCCCAAAATGTATCACTGAGGTGACAGAAGTTGATTTCGGAGCATCATTTTTGAACAGGAGCTTCAACCGTTTTGTGGCATATGAGAAATTCCCTAAGCCCCGGACCTGCCGATTTTGGTCAAAAATGAAAATTTCAAAAGTGCCCCAATTTCTGCTTTAAACTTTAGGTACTATCCCAAAATGTATCATTGAGGTGACAGAAGTTGATTTCGGAGCATCATTTTTGAACAGGAGCTTCAACCGTTTTGTGGCATATGAGAAATTCCCTAAGCCCCGGACCTGTCGATTTTGGTCAAAAATAAAAATTTCAAAAGTGCCCCAATTTCTGCTTTAAACTTTAGGTACTATCCCAAAATGTATCACTGAGGTGACAGAAGTTGATTTCGGAGCATCATTTTTGAACAGGAGCTTCAACCGTTTTGTGGCATATGAGAAATTCCATAAGCCCCGGACCTGTCGATTTTGGTCAAAAATGAAAATTTCAAAAGTGCCCCAATTTCTGCTTTAAACTTTAGGTACTATCCCAAAATGTATCACTGAGGTGACAGAAGTTGATTTCGGAGCATCATTTTTGAACAGGAGCTTCAACCGTTTTGTGGCATATGAGAAATTCCCTAAGCCCCGGACCTGCCGATTTTGGTCAAAAATGAAAATTTCAAAAGTGCCCCAATTTCTGCTTTAAACTTTAGGTACTATCCCAAAATGTATCACTGAGGTGACAGAAGTTGATTTCGGAGCATCATTTTTGAACAGGAGCTTCAACCGTTTTGTGGCATATGAGAAATTCCCTAAGCCCCGGACCTGTCGATTTTGGTCAAAAATGAAAATTTCAAAAGTGCCCCAATTTCTGCTTTAAACTTTAGGTACTATCCCAAAATGTATCACTGAGGTGACAGAAGTTGATTTCGGAGCATCATTTTTGAACAGGAGCTTCTACCGTTTTGTGGCATGTGAGAAATTCCCTAAGCCCCGGACCTGTCGATTTTGGTCAAAAATGAAAATTTCAAAAGTGCCCCAATTTCTGCTTTAAACTTTAGGTACTATCCCAAAATGTATCACTGAGGTGACAGAAGTTGATTTCGGAGCATCATTTTTGAACAGGAGCTTCAACCGTTTTGTGGCATGTGAGAAATTCCCTAAGCCCCGGACCTGTCGATTTTGGTCAAAAATGAACATTTCAAAAGTACCCCAATTTCTGCTTTAAACTTTAGGTACTATCCCAAAATGTATCACTGAGGTGACAGAAGTTGATTTCGGAGCATCATTTTTGAACAGGAGCTTCAACCGTTTTGTGGCATATGAGAAATTCCCTAAGCCCCGGACCTGTCGATTTTGGTCAAAAATGAAAATTTCAAAAGTGCCCCAATTTCTGCTTTAAACTTTAGGTACTATCCCAAAATGTATCACTGAGGTGACAGAAGTTGATTTCGGAGCATCATTTTTGAACAGGAGCTTCTACCGTTTTGTGGCATGTGAGAAATTCCCTAAGCCCCGGACCTGTCGATTTTGGTCAAAAATGAAAATTTCAAAAGTGCCCCAATTTCTGCTTTAAACTTTAGGTACTATCCCAAAATGTATCACTGAGGTGACAGAAGTTGATTTCGGAGCATCATTTTTTAAAAGGAGCTTCTACCGTTTTGTGGCATGTGAGAAATTCCCTAAGCCCCGGACCTGTCGATTTTGGTCAAAAATGAAAATTTCAAAAGTGCCCCAATTTCTGCTTTAAACTTTAGGTACTATCCCAAAATGTATCATTGAGGTGACAGAAGTTGATTTCGGAGCATCATTTTTGAACAGGAGCTTCAACCGTTTTGTGGCATATGAGAAATTCCCTAAGCCCCGGACCTGTCGATTTTGGTCAAAAATGAAAATTTCAAAAGTGCCCCAATTTCTGCTTTAAACTTTAGGTACTATCCCAAAATGTATCACTGAGGTGACAGAAGTTGATTTCGGAGCATCATTTTTGAACAGGAGCTTCAACCGTTTTGTGGCATATGAGAAATTCCCTAAGCCCCGGACCTGTCGATTTTGGTCAAAAATGAAAATTTCAAAAGTGCCCCAATTTCTGCTTTAAACTTTAGGTACTATCCCAAAATGTATCACTGAGGTGACAGAAGTTGATTTCGGAGCATCATTTTTGAACAGGAGCTTCAACCGTTTTGTGGCATATGAGAAATTCCCTAAGCCCAGGACCTGCCGATTTTGGTCAAAAATGAAAATTTCAAAAGTGCCCCAATTTCTGCTTTAAACTTTAGGTACTATCCCAAAATGTATCACTGAGGTGACAGAAGTTGATTTCGGAGCATCATTTTTGAACAGGAGCTTCAACCGTTTTGTGGCATATGAGAAATTCCCTAAGCCCCGGACCTGTCGATTTTGGTCAAAAATGAAAATTTCAAAAGTGCCCCAATTTCTGCTTTAAACTTTAGGTACTATCCCAAAATGTATCACTGAGGTGACAGAAGTTGATTTCGGAGCATCATTTTTGAACAGGAGCTTCTACCGTTTTGTGGCATGTGAGAAATTCCCTAAGCCCCGGACCTGTCGATTTTGGTCAAAAATGAAAATTTCAAAAGTGCCCCAATTTCTGCTTTAAACTTTAGGTACTATCCCAAAATGTATCACTGAGGTGACAGAAGTTGATTTCGGAGCATCATTTTTGAACAGGAGCTTCAACCGTTTTGTGGCATGTGAGAAATTCCCTAAGCCCCGGACCTGTCGATTTTGGTCAAAAATGAACATTTCAAAAGTGCCCCAATTTCTGCTTTAAACTTTAGGTACTATCCCAAAATGTATCACTGAGGTGACAGAAGTTGATTTCGGAGCATCATTTTTGAACAGGAGCTTCAACCGTTTTGTGGCATATGAGAAATTCCCTAAGCCCCGGACCTGTCGATTTTGGTCAAAAATGAAAATTTCAAAAGTGCCCCAATTTCTGCTTTAAACTTTAGGTACTATCCCAAAATGTATCACTGAGGTGACAGAAGTTGATTTCGGAGCATCATTTTTGAACAGGAGCTTCTACCGTTTTGTGGCATGTGAGAAATTCCCTAAGCCCCGGACCTGTCGATTTTGGTCAAAAATGAAAATTTCAAAAGTGCCCCAATTTCTGCTTTAAACTTTAGGTACTATCCCAAAATGTATCACTGAGGTGACAGAAGTTGATTTCGGAGCATCATTTTTTAAAAGGAGCTTCTACCGTTTTGTGGCATGTGAGAAATTCCCTAAGCCCCGGACCTGTCGATTTTGGTCAAAAATGAAAATTTCAAAAGTGCCCCAATTTCTGCTTTAAACTTTAGGTACTATCCCAAAATGTATCATTGAGGTGACATAAGTTGATTTCGGAGCATCATTTTTGAACAGGAGCTTCAACCGTTTTGTGGCATATGAGAAATTCCCTAAGCCCCGGACCTGTCGATTTTGGTCAAAAATGAAAATTTCAAAAGTGCCCCAATTTCTGCTTTAAACTTTAGGTACTATCCCAAAATGTATCACTGAGGTGACAGAAGTTGATTTCGGAGCATCATTTTTGAACAGGAGCTTCAACCGTTTTGTGGCATATGAGAAATTCCCTAAGCCCCGGACCTGTCGATTTTGGTCAAAAATGAAAATTTCAAAAGTGCCCCAATTTCTGCTTTAAACTTTAGGTACTATCCCAAAATGTATCACTGAGGTGACAGAAGTTGATTTCGGAGCATCATTTTTGAACAGGAGCTTCAACCGTTTTGTGGCATATGAGAAATTCCCTAAGCCCCGGACCTGTCGATTTTGGTCAAAAATGAAAATTTCAAAAGTGCCCCAATTTCTGCTTTAAACTTTAGGTACTATCCCAAAATGTATCACTGAGGTGACAGAAGTTGATTTCGGAGCATCATTTTTGAACAGGAGCTTCAACCGTTTTGTGGCATATGAGAAATTCCCTAAGCCCCGGACCTGTCGATTTTGGTCAAAAATGAAAATTTCAAAAGTGCCCCAATTTCTGCTTTAAACTTTAGGTACTATCCCAAAATGTATCACTGAGGTGACAGAAGTTGATTTCGGAGCATCATTTTTGAACAGGAGCTTCTACCGTTTTGTGGCATGTGAGAAATTCCCTAAGCCCCGGACCTGTCGATTTTGGTCAAAAATGAAAATTTCAAAAGTGCCCCAATTTCTGCTTTAAACTTTAGGTACTATCCCAAAATGTATCACTGAGGTGACAGAAGTTGATTTCGGAGCATCATTTTTGAACAGGAGCTTCAACCGTTTTGTGGCATGTGAGAAATTCCCTAAGCCCCGGACCTGTCGATTTTGGTCAAAAATGAACATTTCAAAAGTGCCCCAATTTCTGCTTTAAACTTTAGGTACTATCCCAAAATGTATCACTGAGGTGACAGAAGTTGATTTCGGAGCATCATTTTTGAACAGGAGCTTCAACCGTTTTGTGGCATATGAGAAATTCCCTAAGCCCCGGACCTGTCGATTTTGGTCAAAAATGAAAATTTCAAAAGTGCCCCAATTTCTGCTTTAAACTTTAGGTACTATCCCAAAATGTATCACTGAGGTGACAGAAGTTGATTTCGGAGCATCATTTTTGAACAGGAGCTTCTACCGTTTTGTGGCATGTGAGAAATTCCCTAAGCCCCGGACCTGTCGATTTTGGTCAAAAATGAAAATTTCAAAAGTGCCCCAATTTCTGCTTTAAACTTTAGGTACTATCCCAAAATGTATCACTGAGGTGACAGAAGTTGATTTCGGAGCATCATTTTTGAACAGGAGCTTCAACCGTTTTGTGGCATATGAGAAATTCCCTAAGCCCCGGACCTGTCGATTTTGGTCAAAAATGAAAATTTCAAAAGTGCCCCAATTTCTGCTTTAAACTTTAGGTACTATCCCAAAATGTATCACTGAGGTGACAGAAGTTGATTTCGGAGAATCATTTTTGAACAGGAGCTTCAACCGTTTTGTGGCATATGAGAAATTCCCTAAGCCCCGGACCTGCCGATTTTGGTCAAAAATGAAAATTTCAAAAGTGCCCCAATTTCTGCTTTAAACTTTAGGTACTATCCCAAAATGTATCACTGAGGTGACAGAAGTTGATTTCGGAGCATCATTTTTGAACAGGAGCTTCAACCGTTTTGTGGCATATGAGAAATTCCCTAAGCCCCGGACCTGTCGATTTTGGTCAAAAATGAAAATTTCAAAAGTGTCCCAATTTCTGCTTTAAACTTTAGGTACTATCCCAAAATGTATCACTGAGGTGACAGAAGTTGATTTCGGAGCATCATTTTTGAACAGGAGCTTCAACCGTTTTGTGGCATATGAGAAATTCCCTAAGCCTCGGACCTGTCGATTTTGGTCAAAAATGAAAATTTCAAAAGTGCCCCAATTTCTGCTTTAAACTTTAGGTACTATCCCAAAATGTATCACTGAGGTGACAGAAGTTGATTTCGGAGCATCATTTTTGAACAGGAGCTTCAACCGTTTTGTGGCATATGAGAAATTCCCTAAGCCCCGGACCTGCCGATTTTGGTCAAAAATGAAAATTTCAAAAGTGCCCCAATTTCAGCTTTATACTTTAGGTACTATCCCAAAATGTATCAGTGAGGTGACAGAAGTTGATTTCGGAGCATCATTTTTGAACAGGAGCTTCAACCGTTTTGTGGCATATGAGAAATTCCCTAAGCCCCGGACCTGTCGATTTTGGTCAAAAATGAAAATTTCAAAAGTGCCCCAATTTCTGCTTTAAACTTTAGGTACTATCCCAAAATGTATCACTGAGGTGACAGAAGTTGATTTCGGAGCATCATTTTTGAACAGGAGCTTCTACCGTTTTGTGGCATGTGAGAAATTCCCTAAGCCCCGGACCTGTCGATTTTGGTCAAAAATGAAAATTTCAAAAGTGCCCCAATTTCTGCTTTAAACTTTAGGTACTATCCCAAAATGTATCACTGAGGTGACAGAAGTTGATTTCGGAGCATCATTTTTGAACAGGAGCTTCAACCGTTTTGTGGCATGTGAGAAATTCCCTAAGCCCCGGACCTGTCGATTTTGGTCAAAAATGAACATTTCAAAAGTGCCCCAATTTCTGCTTTAAACTTTAGGTACTATCCCAAAATGTATCACTGAGGTGACAGAAGTTGATTTCGGAGCATCATTTTTGAACAGGAGCTTCAACCGTTTTGTGGCATATGAGAAATTCCCTAAGCCCCGGACCTGTCGATTTTGGTCAAAAATGAAAATTTCAAAAGTGCCCCAATTTCTGCTTTAAACTTTAGGTACTATCCCAAAATGTATCACTGAGGTGACAGAAGTTGATTTCGGAGCATCATTTTTGAACAGGAGCTTCTACCGTTTTGTGGCATGTGAGAAATTCCCTAAGCCCCGCACCTGTCGATTTTGGTCAAAAATGAAAATTTCAAAAGTGCCCCAATTTCTGCTTTAAACTTTAGGTACTATCCCAAAATGTATCACTGAGGTGACAGAAGTTGATTTCTGAGCATCATTTTTGAACAGGAGCTTCAACCGTTTTGTGGCATATGAGAAATTCCCTAAGCCCCGGACCTGCCGATTTTGGTCAAAAATGAAAATTTCAAAAGTGCCCCAATTTCTGCTTTAAACTTTAGGTACTATCCCAAAATGTATCACTGAAGTGACAGAAGTTGATTTCGGAGCATCATTTTTGAACAGGAGCTTCAACCGTTTTGTGGCATATGAGAAATTCCCTAAGCCCCGGACCTGTCGATTTTGGTCAAAAATGAAAATTTCAAAAGTGCCCCAATTTCTGCTTTAAACTTTAGGTACTATCCCAAAATGTATCACTGAGGTGACAGAAGTTGATTTCGGAGAATCATTTTTGAACAGGAGCTTCAACCATTTTGTGGCATATGAGAAATTCCCTAAGCCCCAGACCTGCCGATTTTGGTCAAAAATGAAAATTTCAAAAGTGCCCCAATTTCTGCTTTAAACTTTAGGTACTATCCCAAAATGTATCACTGAGGTGACAGAAGTTGATTTCGGAGCATCATTTTTGAACAGGAGCTTCAACCGTTTTGTGGCATATGAGAAATTCCCTAAGCCCCGGACCTGTCGATTTTGGTCAAAAATGAAAATTTCAAAAGTGCCCCAATTTCTGCTTTAAACTTTAGGTACTATCCCAAAATGTATCACTGAGGTGACAGAAGTTGATTTCGGAGCATCATTTTTGAACAGGAGCTTCTACCGTTTTGTGGCATGTGAGAAATTCCCTAAGCCCCGGACCTGTCGATTTTGGTCAAAAATGAAAATTTCAAAAGTGCCCCAATTTCTGCTTTAAACTTTAGGTACTATCCCAAAATGTATCACTGAGGTGACAGAAGTTGATTTCGGAGCATCATTTTTGAACAGGAGCTTCAACCGTTTTGTGGCATGTGAGAAATTCCCTAAGCCCCGGACCTGTCGATTTTGGTCAAAAATGAACATTTCAAAAGTGCCCCAATTTCTGCTTTAAACTTTAGGTACTATCCCAAAATGTATCACTGAGGTGACAGAAGTTGATTTCGGAGCATCATTTTTGAACAGGAGCTTCAACCGTTTTGTGGCATATGAGAAATTCCCTAAGCCCCGGACCTGTCGATTTTGGTCAAAAATGAAAATTTCAAAAGTGCCCCAATTTCTGCTTTAAACTTTAGGTACTATCCCAAAATGTATCACTGAGGTGACAGAAGTTGATTTCGGAGCATCATTTTTGAACAGGAGCTTCAACCGTTTTGTGGCATATGAGAAATTCCCTAAGCCCCGGACCTGTCGATTTTGGTCAAAAATGAAAATTTCAAAAGTGCCCCAATTTCTGCTTTAAACTTTAGGTACTATCCCAAAATGTATCACTGAGGTGACAGAAGTTGATTTCGGAGCATCATTTTTGAACAGGAGCTTCTACCGTTTTGTGGCATGTGAGAAATTCCCTAAGCCCCGGACCTGTCGATTTTGGTCAAAAATGAAAATTTCAAAAGTGCCCCAATTTCTGCTTTAAACTTTATGTACTATCCCAAAATGTATCACTGAGGTGACAGAAGTTGATTTCGGAGCATCATTTTTGAACAGGAGCTTCTACCGTTTTGTGGCATGTGAGAAATTCCCTAAGCCCCGGACCTGTCGATTTTGGTCAAAAATGAAAATTTCAAAAGTGCCCCAATTTCTGCTTTAAACTTTAGGTACTATCCCAAAATGTATCATTGAGGTGACAGAAGTTGATTTCGGAGCATCATTTTTGAACAGGAGCTTCAACCGTTTTGTGGCATATGAGAAATTCCCTAAGCCCCGGACCTGTCGATTTTGGTCAAAAATGAAAATTTCAAAAGTGCCCCAATTTCTGCTTTAAACTTTAGGTACTATCCCAAAATGTATCACTGAGGTGACAGAAGTTGATTTCGGAGCATCATTTTTGAACAGGAGCTTCAACCGTTTTGTGGCATATGAGAAATTCCCTAAGCCCCGGACCTGTCGATTTTGGTCAAAAATGAAAATTTCAAAAGTGCCCCAATTTCTGCTTTAAACTTTAGGTACTATCCCAAAATGTATCACTGAGGTGACAGCAGTTGATTTCGGAGCATCATTTTTGAACAGGAGCTTCAACCGTTTTGTGGCATATGAGAAATTCCCTAAGCCCCGGACCTGCCGATTTTGGTCAAAAATTAAAATTTCAAAAGTGCCCCAATTTCTGCTTTAAACTTTAGGTACTATCCCAAAATGTATCACTGAGGTGACAGAAGTTGATTTCGGAGCATCATTTTTGAACAGGAGCTTCAACCATTTTGTGGCATATGAGAAATTCCCTAAGCCCCGGACCTGTCGATTTTGGTCAAAAATGAAAATTTCAAAAGTGCCCCAATTTCTGCTTTAAACTTTAGGTACTATCCCAAAATGTATCACTGAGGTGACAGAAGTTGATTTCGGAGCATCATTTTTGAACAGGAGCTTCTACCGTTTTGTGGCATGTGAGAAATTCCCTAAGCCCCGGACCTGTCGATTTTGGTCAAAAATGAAAATTTCAAAAGTGCCCCAATTTCTGCTTTAAACTTTAGGTACTATCCCAAAATGTATCACTGAGGTGACAGAAGTTGATTTCGGAGCATCATTTTTGAACAGGAGCTTCAACCGTTTTGTGGCATGTGAGAAATTCCCTAAGCCCCGGACCTGTCGATTTTGGTCAAAAATGAACATTTCAAAAGTGCCCCAATTTCTGCTTTAAACTTTAGGTACTATCCCAAAATGTATCACTGAGGTGACAGAAGTTGATTTCGGAGCATCATTTTTGAACAGGAGCTTCAACCGTTTTGTGGCATATGAGAAATTCCCTAAGCCCCGGACCTGTCGATTTTGGTCAAAAATGAAAATTTCAAAAGTTCCCCAATTTCTGCTTTAAACTTTAGGTACTATCCCAAAATGTATCACTGAGGTGACAGAAGTTGATTTCGGAGCATCATTTTTGAACAGGAGCTTCTACCGTTTTGTGGCATGTGAGAAATTCCCTAAGCCCCGGACCTGTCGATTTTGGTCAAAAATGAAAATTTCAAAAGTGCCCCAATTTCTGCTTTAAACTTTAGGTACTATCCCAAAATGTATCACTGAGGTGACAGAAGTTGATTTCGGAGCATCATTTTTGAACAGGAGCTTCAACCGTTTTGTGGCATATGAGAAATTACCTAAGCCCCGGACCTGTCGATTTTGGTCAAAAATGAAAATTTCAAAAGTGCCCCAATTTCTGCTTTAAACTTTAGGTACTATCCCAAAATGTATCACTGAGGTGACAGAAGTTGATTTCGGAGAATCATTTTTGAACAGGAGCTTCAACCGTTTTGTGGCATATGAGAAATTCCCTAAGCCCCTGACCTGTCGATTTTGGTCAAAAATGAAAATTTCAAAAGTGCCCCAGTTTCTGCTTTAAACTTTAGGTACTATCCCAAAATGTATCATTGAGGTGACAGAAGTTGATTTCGGAGCATCATTTTTGAACAGGAGCTTCAACCGTTTTGTGGCATATGAGAAATTCCCTAAGCCCCGGACCTGTCGATTTTGGTCAAAAATGAAAATTTCAAAAGTGCCCCAATTTCTGCTTTAAACTTTAGGTACTATCCCAAAATGTATCACTGAGGTGACAGAAGTTGATTTCGGAGCATCATTTTTGAACAGGAGCTTCTACCATTTTGTGGCATATGAGAAATTCCCTAAGCCCCAGACCTGTCGATTTTGGTCAAAAATGAAAATTTCAAAAGTGCCCCAATTTCTGCTTTAAACTTTAGGTACTATCCCAAAATGTATCACTGAGGTGACAGAAGTTGATTTCAGAGCATCATTTTTGAACAGGAGCTTCAACCGTTTTGTGGCATATGAGAAATTCCCTAAGCCCCGGACCTGTCGATTTTGGTCAAAAATGAAAATTTCAAAAGTGCCCCAATTTCTGCTTTAAACTTTAGGTACTATCCCAAAATGTATCACTGAGGTGACAGAAGTTGATTTCGGAGCATCATTTTTGAACAGGAGCTTCAACCGTTTTGTGTCATATGAGAAATTCCCTAAGCCCCGGACCTGTCGATTTTGGTCAAAAATGAAAATTTCAAAAGTGCCCCAATTTCTGCTTTAAACTTTAGGTACTATCCCAAAATGTATCACTGAGGTGACAGAAGTTGATTTCGGAGCATCATTTTTTAACAGGAGCATCGACCGTTTTGTGGCATATGAGAAATTCCCTAAGCCCCGGACCTGTCGATTTTGGTCAAAAATGAAAATTTCAAAAGTGCCCCAATTTCTGCTTTAAACTTTAGGTACTATCCCAAAATGTATCACTGAGGTGACAGAAGTTGATTTCGGAGCATCATTTTTGAACAGGAGCTTCTACCGTTTTGTGGCATATGAGAAATTCCCTAAGCCCCGGACCTGTCGATTTTGGTCAAAAATGAAAATTTCAAAAGTGCCCCAATTTCTGCTTTAAACTTTAGATACTATCCCAAAATGTATCACTGAGGTGACAGAAGTTGATTTCGGAGCATCATTTTTGAACAGGAGCTTCAACCATTTTGTGGCATATGAGAAATTCCCTAAGCCCCGGACCTGTCGATTTTGGTCAAAAATGAAAATTTCAAAAGTGCCCCAATTTCTGCTTTAAACTTTAGGTACTATCCCAAAATGTATCACTGAGGTGACAGAAGTTGATTTCGGAGCATCATTTTTTAACAGGAGCATCGACCGTTTTGTGGCATATGAGAAATTCCCTAAGCCCCGGACCTGTCGATTTTGGTCAAAAATGAAAATTTCAAAAGTGCCCCAATTTCTGCTTTAAACTTTAGGTACTATCCCAAAATGTATCACTGAGGTGACAGAAGTTGATTTCGGAGCATCATTTTTGAACAGGAGCTTCTACCGTTTTGTGGCATATGAGAAATTCCCTAAGCCCCGGACCTGTCGATTTTGGTCAAAAATGAAAATTTCAAAAGTGCCCCAATTTCTGCTTTAAACTTTAGGTACTATCCCAAAATGTATCACTGAGGTGACAGAAGTTGATTTCGGAGCATCATTTTTGAACAGGAGCTTCAACCATTTTGTGGCATATGAGAAATTCCCTAAGCCCCGGACCTGTCGATTTTGGTCAAAAATGAAAATTTAAAAAGTGCCCCAATTTCTGCTTTAAACTTTAGGTACTATCCCAAAATGTATCACTGAGGTGACAGAAGTGGATTTCGGAGCATCATTTTTGAACAGGAGCTTCAACCGTTTTGTGGCATATGAGAAATTCCCTAAGCCGCGGACCTGTCGATTTTGGTCAAAAATGAAAATTTCAAAAGTGCCCCAGTTTCTGCTTTAAACTTTAGGTACTATCCCAAAATGTATCACTGAGGTGACAGAAGTTGATTTCGGAGCATCATTTTTGAACAGGAGCTTCAACCGTTTTGTGGCATATGAGAAATTCCCTAAGCCCAGGACCTGTCGATTTTGGTCAAAAATGAAAATTTCAAAAGTGCCCCAATTTCTGCTTTAAACTTTAGGTACTATCCCAAAATGTATCACTGAGGTGACAGAAGTTGATTTCGGAGCATCATTTTTGAACAGGAGCTTCAACCGTTTTGTGGCATATGAGAAATTCCCTAAGCCCCGGACCTGTCGATTTTGGTTAAAAATGAAAATTTCAAAAGTGCCCCAATTTCTGCTTTAAACTTTAGGTACTATCCCAAAATGTATCACTGAGGTGACAGAAGTTGATTTCGGAGCATCATTTTTGAACAGGAGCTTCAACCGTTTTGTGGCATATGAGAAATTCCCTAAGCCCCGGACCTGTCGATTTTGGTCAAAAATGAAAATTTCAAAAGTTCCCCAATTTCTGCTTTAAACTTTAGGTACTATCCCAAAATGTATCACTGAGGTGACAGAAGTTGATTTCGGAGCATCATTTTTGAACAGGAGCTTCTACCGTTTTGTGGCATGTGAGAAATTCCCTAAGCCCCGGACCTGTCGATTTTGGTCAAAAATGAAAATTTCAAAAGTGCCCCAATTTCTGCTTTAAACTTTAGGTACTATCCCAAAATGTATCACTGAGGTGACAGAAGTTGATTTCGGAGCATCATTTTTGAACAGGAGCTTCAACCGTTTTGTGGCATATGAGAAATTACCTAAGCCCCGGACCTGTCGATTTTGGTCAAAAATGAAAATTTCAAAAGTGCCCCAATTTCTGCTTTAAACTTTAGGTACTATCCCAAAATGTATCACTGAGGTGACAGAAGTTGATTTCGGAGAATCATTTTTGAACAGGAGCTTCAACCGTTTTGTGGCATATGAGAAATTCCCTAAGCCCCGGACCTGTCGATTTTGGTCAAAAATGAAAATTTCAAAAGTGCCCCAGTTTCTGCTTTAAACTTTAGGTACTATCCCAAAATGTATCACTGAGGTGACAGAAGTTGATTTCGGAGCATCATTTTTGAACAGGAGCTTCAACCGTTTTGTGGCATATGAGAAATTCCCTAAGCCCCGGACCTGTCGATTTTGGTCAAAAATGAAAATTTCAAAAGTGCCCCAATTTCTGCTTTAAACTTTAGGTACTATCCCAAAATGTATCACTGAGGTGACAGAAGTTGATTTCGGAGCATCATTTTTGAACAGGAGCTTCTACCGTTTTGTGGCATATGAGAAATTCCCTAAGCCCCAGACCTGTCGATTTTGGTCAAAAATGAAAATTTCAAAAGTGCCCCAATTTCTGCTTTAAACTTTAGGTACTATCCCAAAATGTATCACTGAGGTGACAGAAGTTGATTTCAGAGCATCATTTTTGAACAGGAGCTTCAACCGTTTTGTGGCATATGAGAAATTCCCTAAGCCCCGGACCTGTCGATTTTGGTCAAAAATGAAAATTTCAAAAGTGCCCCAATTTCTGCTTTAAACTTTAGGTACTATCCCAAAATGTATCACTGAGGTGACAGAAGTTGATTTCGGAGCATCATTTTTGAACAGGAGCTTCAACCGTTTTGTGTCATATGAGAAATTCCCTAAGCCCCGGACCTGTCGATTTTGGTCAAAAATGAAAATTTCAAAAGTGCCCCAATTTCTGCTTTAAACTTTAGGTACTATCCCAAAATGTATCACTGAGGTGACAGAAGTTGATTTCGGAGCATCATTTTTTAACAGGAGCATCGACCGTTTTGTGGCATATGAGAAATTCCCTAAGCCCCGGACCTGTCGATTTTGGTCAAAAATGAAAATTTCAAAAGTGCCCCAATTTCTGCTTTAAACTTTAGGTACTATCCCAAAATGTATCACTGAGGTGACAGAAGTTGATTTCGGAGCATCATTTTTGAACAGGAGCTTCTACCGTTTTGTGGCATATGAGAAATTCCCTAAGCCCCGGACCTGTCGATTTTGGTCAAAAATGAAAATTTCAAAAGTGCCCCAATTTCTGCTTTAAACTTTAGGTACTATCCCAAAATGTATCACTGAGGTGACAGAAGTTGATTTCGGAGCATCATTTTTGAACAGGAGCTTCAACCATTTTGTGGCATATGAGAAATTCCCTAAGCCCCGGACCTGTCGATTTTGGTCAAAAATGAAAATTTAAAAAGTGCCCCAATTTCTGCTTTAAACTTTTGGTACTATCCCAAAATGTATCACTGAGGTGACAGAAGTGGATTTCGGAGCATCATTTTTGAACAGGAGCTTCAACCGTTTTGTGGCATATGAGAAATTCCCTAAGCCCCGGACCTGTCGATTTTGGTCAAAAATGAAAATTTCAAAAGTGCCCCAGTTTCTGCTTTAAACTTTAGGTACTATCCCAAAATGTATCACTGAGGTGACAGAAGTTGATTTCGGAGCATCATTTTTGAACAGGAGCTTCAACCGTTTTGTGGCATATGAGAAATTCCCTAAGCCCAGGACCTGTCGATTTTGGTCAAAAATGAAAATTTCAAAAGTGCCCCAATTTCTGCTTTAAACTTTAGGTACTATCCCAAAATGTATCACTGAGGTGACAGAAGTTGATTTCGGAGCATCATTTTTGAACAGGAGCTTCAACCGTTTTGTGGCATATGAGAAATTCCCTAAGCCCCGGACCTGTCGATTTTGGTCAAAAATGAACATTTCAAAAGTGCCCCAATTTCTGCTTTAAACTTTAGGTACTATCCCAAAATGTATCACTGAGGTGACAGAAGTTGATTTCGGAGCATCATTTTTGAACAGGAGCTTCAACCGTTTTGTGGCATATGAGAAATTCCCTAAGCCCCGGACCTGTCGATTTTGGTCAAAAATGAAAATTTCAAAAGTGCCCCAATTTCTGCTTTAAACTTTAGGTACTATCCCAAAATGTATCACTGAGGTGACAGAAGTTGATTTCGGAGCATCATTTTTGAACAGGAGCTTCTACCGTTTTGTGGCATATGAGAAATTCCCTAAGCCCCGGACCTGTCGATTTTGGTCAAAAATGAAAATTTCAAAAGTGCCCCAGTTTCTGCTTTAAACTTTAGGTACTATCCCAAAATGTATCACTGAGGTGACAGAAGTTGATTTCGGAGCATCATTTTTGAACAGGAGCTTCAACCGTTTTGTGGCATATGAGAAATTCCCTAAGCCCCGGACCTGTCGATTTTGGTCAAAAATGAAAATTTCAAAAGTGCCCCAATTTCTGCTTTAAACTTTAGGTACTATCCCAAAATGTATCACTGAGGTGACAGAAGTTGATTTTGGAGCATCATTTTTGAACAGGAGCTTCAACCGTTTTGTGGCATATGAGAAATTCCCTAAGCCCCGGACCTGTCGATTTTGGTCAAAAATGAAAATTTCAAAAGTGCCCCAGTTTCTGCTTTAAACTTTAGGTACTATCCCAAAATGTATCACTAAGGTGACAGAAGTTGATTTCGGAGCATCATTTTTGAACAGGAGCTTCAACCGTTTTGTGGCATATGAGAAATTCCCTTAGCCCCGGACCTGTCGATTTTGGTCAAAAATGAAAATTTCAAAAGTGCCCCAATTTCTGCTTTAAACTTTAGGTACTATCCCAAAATGTATCACTGAGGTGACAGAAGTTGATTTCGGAGCATCATTTTTGAACAGGAGCTTCTACCGTTTTGTGGCATGTGAGAAATTCCCTAAGCCCCGGACCTGTCGATTTTGGTCAAAAATGAAAATTTCAAAAGTGCCCCAATTTCTGCTTTAAACTTTAGGTACTATCCCAAAATGTATCACTGAGGTGACAGAAGTTGATTTCGGAGCATCATTTTTGAACAGGAGCTTCAACCGTTTTGTGGCATATGAGAAATTCCCTAAGCCCCGGACCTGTCGATTTTGGTTAAAAATGAAAATTTCAAAAGTGCCCCAATTTCTGCTTTAAACTTTAGGTACTATCCCAAAATGTATCACTGAGGTGACAGAAGTTGATTTCGGAGCATCATTTTTGAACAGGAGCTTCAACCGTTTTGTGGCATATGAGAAATTCCCTAAGCCCCGGACCTGTCGATTTTGGTCAAAAATGAAAATTTCAAAAGTTCCCCAATTTCTGCTTTAAACTTTAGGTACTATCCCAAAATGTATCACTGAGGTGACAGAAGTTGATTTCGGAGCATCATTTTTGAACAGGAGCTTCTACCGTTTTGTGGCATGTGAGAAATTCCCTAAGCCCCGGACCTGTCGATTTTGGTCAAAAATGAAAATTTCAAAAGTGCCCCAATTTCTGCTTTAAACTTTAGGTACTATCCCAAAATGTATCATTGAGGTGACAGAAGTTGATTTCGGAGCATCATTTTTGAACAGGAGCTTCAACCGTTTTGTGGCATATGAGAAATTCCCTAAGCCCCGGACCTGTCGATTTTGGTCAAAAATGAAAATTTCAAAAGTGCCCCAATTTCTGCTTTAAACTTTAGGTACTATCCCAAAATGTATCACTGAGGTGACAGAAGTTGATTTCGGAGCATCATTTTTGAACAGGAGCTTCAACCGTTTTGTGGCATATGAGAAATTACCTAAGCCCCGGACCTGTCGATTTTGGTCAAAAATGAAAATTTCAAAAGTGCCCCAATTTCTGCTTTAAACTTTAGGTACTATCCCAAAATGTATCACTGAGGTGACAGAAGTTGATTTCGGAGCATCATTTTTGAACAGGAGCTTCAACCGTTTTGTGGCATATGAGAAATTCCCTAAGCCCCGGACCTGTCGATTTTGGTCAAAAATGAAAATTTCAAAAGTGCCCCAGTTTCTGCTTTAAACTTTAGGTACTATCCCAAAATGTATCACTGAGGTGACAGAAGTTGATTTCGGAGCATCATTTTTGAACAGGAGCTTCAACCGTTTTGTGGCATATGAGAAATTCCCTAAGCCCCGGACCTGTCGATTTTGGTCAAAAATGAAAATTTCAAAAGTGCCCCAATTTCTGCTTTAAACTTTAGGTACTATCCCAAAATGTATCACTGAGGTGACAGAAGTTGATTTCGGAGCATCATTTTTGAACAGGAGCTTCTACCGTTTTGTGGCATATGAGAAATTCCCTAAGCCCCAGACCTGTCGATTTTGGTCAAAAATGAAAATTTCAAAAGTGCCCCAATTTCTGCTTTAAACTTTAGGTACTATCCCAAAATGTATCACTGAGGTGACAGAAGTTGATTTCGGAGCATCATTTTTGAACAGGAGCTTCAACCGTTTTGTGGCATATGAGAAATTCCCTAAGCCCCGGACCTGTCGATTTTGGTCAAAAATGAAAATTTCAAAAGTGCCCCAATTTCTGCTTTAAACTTTAGGTACTATCCCAAAATGTATCACTGAGGTGACAGAAGTTGATTTCGGAGCATCATTTTTGAACAGGAGCTTCAACCGTTTTGTGGCATATGAGAAATTCCCTAAGCCCCGGACCTGTCGATTTTGGTCAAAAATGAAAATTTCAAAAGTGCCCCAATTTCTGCTTTAAACTTTAGGTACTATCCCAAAATGTATCACTGAGGTGACAGAAGTTGATTTCGGAGCATCATTTTTTAACAGGAGCATCGACCGTTTTGTGGCATATGAGAAATTCCCTAAGCCCCGGACCTGTCGATTTTGGTCAAAAATGAAAATTTCAAAAGTGCCCCAATTTCTGCTTTAAACTTTAGGTACTATCCCAAAATGTATCACTGAGGTGACAGAAGTTGATTTCGGAGCATCATTTTTGAACAGGAGCTTCAACCGTTTTGTGGCATGTGAGAAATTCCCTAAGCCCCGGACCTGTCGATTTTGGTCAAAAATGAACATTTCAAAAGTGCCCCAATTTCTGCTTTAAACTTTAGGTACTATCCCAAAATGTATCACTAAGGTGACAGAAGTTGATTTCGGAGCATCATTTTTGAACAGGAGCTTCAACCGTTTTGTGGCATATGAGAAATTCCCTAAGCCCCGGACCTGTCGATTTTGGTCAAAAATGAAAATTTCAAAAGTTCCCCAATTTCTGCTTTAAACTTTAGGTACTATCCCAAAATGTATCACTGAGGTGACAGAAGTTGATTTCGGAGCATCATTTTTGAACAGGAGCTTCTACCGTTTTGTGGCATGTGAGAAATTCCCTAAGCCCCGGACCTGTCGATTTTGGTCAAAAATGAAAATTTCAAAAGTGCCCCAATTTCTGCTTTAAACTTTAGGTACTATCCCAAAATGTATCACTGAGGTGACAGAAGTTGATTTCGGAGCATCATTTTTGAACAGGAGCTTCAACCGTTTTGTGGCATATGAGAAATTCCCTAAGCCCCGGACCTGTCGATTTTGGTCAAAAATGAAAATTTCAAAAGTGCCCCAATTTCTGCTTTAAACTTTAGGTACTATCCCAAAATGTATCACTGAGGTGACAGAAGTTGATTTCGGAGAATCATTTTTGAACAGGAGCTTCAACCGTTTTGTGGCATATGAGAAATTCCCTAAGCCCCGGACCTGCCGATTTTGGTCAAAAATGAAAATTTCAAAAGTGCCCCAATTTCTGCTTTAAACTTTAGGTACTATCCCAAAATGTATCACTGAGGTGACAGAAGTTGATTTCGGAGCATCATTTTTGAACAGGAGCTTCAACCGTTTTGTGGCATATGAAAAATTCCCTAAGCCCCGGACCTGTCGATTTTGGTCAAAAATGAAAATTTCAAAAGTGCCCCAATTTCTGCTTTAAACTTTAGGTACTATCCCAAAATGTATCACTGAGGTGACAGAAGTTGATTTCGGAGCATCATTTTTGAACAGGAGCTTCTACCGTTTTGTGGCATGTGAGAAATTCCCTAAGCCCCGGACCTGTCGATTTTGGTCAAAAATGAAAATTTCAAAAGTGCCCCAATTTCTGCTTTAAACTTTAGGTACTATCCCAAAATGTATCACTGAGGTGACAGAAGTTGATTTCGGAGCATCATTTTTGAACAGGAGCTTCTACCGTTTTGTGGCATGTGAGAAATTCCCTAAGCCCCGGACCTGTCGATTTTGGTCAAAAATGAACATTTCAAAAGTGCCCCAATTTCTGCTTTAAACTTTAGGTACTATCCCAAAATGTATCACTGAGGTGACAGAAGTTGATTTCGGAGCATCATTTTTGAACAGGAGCTTCAACCGTTTTGTGGCATATGAGAAATTCCCTAAGCCCCGGACCTGTCGATTTTGGTCAAAAATGAAAATTTCAAAAGTGCCCCAATTTCTGCTTTAAACTTTAGGTACTATCCCAAAATGTATCACTGAGGTGACAGAAGTTGATTTCGGAGCATCATTTTTGAACAGGAGCTTCTACCGTTTTGTGGCATGTGAGAAATTCCCTAAGCCCCGGACCTGTCGATTTTGGTCAAAAATGAAAATTTCAAAAGTGCCCCAATTTCTGCTTTAAACTTTAGGTACTATCCCAAAATGTATCACTGAGGTGACAGAAGTTGATTTCGGAGCATCATTTTTGAACAGGAGCTTCAACCGTTTTGTGGCATATGAGAAATTCCCTAAGCCCCGGACCTGTCGATTTTGGTCAAAAATGAAAATTTCAAAAGTGCCCCAATTTCTGCTTTAAACTTTAGGTACTATCCCAAAATGTATCACTGAGGTGACAGAAGTTGATTTCGGAGAATCATTTTTGAACAGGAGCTTCAACCGTTTTGTGGCATATGAGAAATTCCCTAAGCCCCGGACCTGCCGATTTTGGTCAAAAATGAAAATTTCAAAAGTGCCCCAATTTCTGCTTTAAACTTTAGGTACTATCCCAAAATGTATCACTGAGGTGACAGAAGTTGATTTCGGAGCATCATTTTTGAACAGGAGCTTCAACCGTTTTGTGGCATATGAGAAATTCCCTAAGCCCCGGACCTGTCGATTTTGGTCAAAAATGAAAATTTCAAAAGTGCCCCAATTTCTGCTTTAAACTTTAGGTACTATCCCAAAATGTATCACTGAGGTGACAGAAGTTGATTTCGGAGCATCATTTTTGAACAGGAGCTTCAACCGTTTTGTGGCATATGAGAAATTCCCTAAGCCCCGGACCTGTCGATTTTGGTCAAAAATGAAAATTTCAAAAGTGCCCCAATTTCTGCTTTAAACTTTAGGTACTATCCCAAAATGTATCACTGAGGTGACAGAAGTTGATTTCGGAGCATCATTTTTGAACAGGAGCTTCTACCGTTTTGTGGCATGTGAGAAATTCCCTAAGCCCCGGACCTGTCGATTTTGGTCAAAAATGAAAATTTCAAAAGTGCCCCAATTTCTGCTTTAAACTTTAGGTACTATCCCAAAATGTATCATTGAGGTGACAGAAGTTGATTTCGGAGCATCATTTTTGAACAGGAGCTTCAACCGTTTTGTGGCATATGAGAAATTCCCTAAGCCCCGGACCTGTCGATTTTGGTCAAAAATGAAAATTTCAAAAGTGCCCCAATTTCTGCTTTAAACTTTAGGTACTATCCCAAAATGTATCACTGAGGTGACAGAAGTTGATTTCGGAGCATCATTTTTGAACAGGAGCTTCAACCGTTTTGTGGCATATGAGAAATTCCCTAAGCCCCGGACCTGTCGATTTTGGTCAAAAATGAAAATTTCAAAAGTGCCCCAATTTCTGCTTTAAACTTTAGGTACTATCCCAAAATGTATCACTGAGGTGACAGAAGTTGATTTCGGAGCATCATTTTTGAACAGGAGCTTCAACCGTTTTGTGGCATATGAGAAATTCCCTAAGCCCCGGACCTGCCGATTTTGGTCAAAAATGAAAATTTCAAAAGTGCCCCAATTTCTGCTTTAAACTTTAGGTACTATCCCAAAATGTATCACTGAGGTGACAGAAGTTGATTTCGGAGCATCATTTTTGAACAGGAGCTTCAACCGTTTTGTGGCATATGAGAAATTCCCTAAGCCCCGGACCTGCCGATTTTGGTCAAAAATGAAAATTTCAAAAGTGCCCCAATTTCTGCTTTAAACTTTAGGTACTATCCCAAAATGTATCACTGAGGTGACAGAAGTTGATTTCGGAGCATCATTTTTGAACAGGAGCTTCAACCGTTTTGTGGCATATGAGAAATTCCCTAAGCCCCGGACCTGTCGATTTTGGTCAAAAATGAAAATTTCAAAAGTGCCCCAATTTCTGCTTTAAACTTTAGGTACTATCCCAAAATGTATCACTGAGGTGACAGAAGTTGATTTCGGAGCATCATTTTTGAACAGGAGCTTCTACCGTTTTGTGGCATGTGAGAAATTCCCTAAGCCCCGGACCTGTCGATTTTGGTCAAAAATGAAAATTTCAAAAGTGCCCCAATTTCTGCTTTAAACTTTAGGTACTATCCCAAAATGTATCACTGAGGTGACAGAAGTTGATTTCGGAGCATCATTTTTGAACAGGAGCTTCTACCGTTTTGTGGCATGTGAGAAATTCCCTAAGCCCCGGACCTGTCGATTTTGGTCAAAAATGAAAATTTCAAAAGTGCCCCAATTTCTGCTTTAAACTTTAGGTACTATCCCAAAATGTATCACTGAGGTGACAGAAGTTGATTTCGGAGCATCATTTTTGAACAGGAGCTTCTACCGTTTTGTGGCATGTGAGAAATTCCCTAAGCCCCGGACCTGTCGATTTTGGTCAAAAATGAAAATTTCAAAAGTGCCCCAATTTCTGCTTTAAACTTTAGGTACTATCCCAAAATGTATCACTGAGGTGACAGAAGTTGATTTCGGAGCATCATTTTTGAACAGGAGCTTCTACCGTTTTGTGGCATGTGAGAAATTTCCTAAGCCCCGGACCTGTCGATTTTGGTCAAAAATGAAAATTTCAAAAGTGCCCCAATTTCTGCTTTAAACTTTAGGTACTATCCCAAAATGTATCACTGAGGTGACAGAAGTTGATTTCGGAGCATCATTTTTGAACAGGAGCTTCAACCGTTTTGTGGCATATGAGAAATTCCCTAAGCCCCGGACCTGTCGATTTTGGTCAAAAATGAAAATTTCAAAAGTGCCCCAATTTCTGCTTTAAACTTTAGGTACTATCCCAAAATGTATCATTGAGGTGACAGAAGTTGATTTCGGAGCATCATTTTTGAACAGGAGCTTCAACCGTTTTGTGGCATATGAGAAATTCCCTAAGCCCCGGACCTGTCGATTTTGGTCAAAAATGAAAATTTCAAAAGTGCCCCAATTTCTGCTTTAAACTTTAGGTACTATCCCAAAATGTATCACTGAGGTGACAGAAGTTGATTTCGGAGCATCATTTTTGAACAGGAGCTTCAACCGTTTTGTGGCATATGAGAAATTCCCTAAGCCCCGGACCTGCCGATTTTGGTCAAAAATGAAAATTTCAAAAGTGCCCCAATTTCTGCTTTAAACTTTAGGTACTATCCCAAAATGTATCACTGAGGTGACAGAAGTTGATTTCGGAGCATCATTTTTGAACAGGAGCTTCAACCGTTTTGTGGCATATGAGAAATTCCCTAAGCCCCGGACCTGCCGATTTTGGTCAAAAATGAAAATTTCAAAAGTGCCCCAATTTCTGCTTTAAACTTTAGGTACTATCCCAAAATGTATCACTGAGGTGACAGAAGTTGATTTCGGAGCATCATTTTTGAACAGGAGCTTCAACCGTTTTGTGGCATATGAGAAATTCCCTAAGCCCCGGACCTGTCGATTTTGGTCAAAAATGAAAATTTCAAAAGTGCCCCAATTTCTGCTTTAAACTTTAGGTACTATCCCAAAATGTATCACTGAGGTGACAGAAGTTGATTTCGGAGCATCATTTTTGAACAGGAGCTTCAACCGTTTTGTGGCATATGAGAAATTCCCTAAGCCCCGGACCTGTCGATTTTGGTCAAAAATGAAAATTTCAAAAGTGCCCCAATTTCTGCTTTAAACTTTAGGTACTATCCCAAAATGTATCACTGAGGTGACAGAAGTTGATTTCGGAGCATCATTTTTGAACAGGAGCTTCTACCGTTTTGTGGCATGTGAGAAATTCCCTAAGCCCCGGACCTGTCGATTTTGGTCAAAAATGAAAATTTCAAAAGTGCCCCAATTTCTGCTTTAAACTTTAGGTACTATCCCAAAATGTATCACTGAGGTGACAGAAGTTGATTTCGGAGCATCATTTTTGAACAGGAGCTTCTACCGTTTTGTGGCATATGAGAAATTCCCTAAGCCCCGGACCTGTCGATTTTGGTCAAAAATGAAAATTTCAAAAGTGCCCCAATTTCTGCTTTAAACTTTAGGTACTATCCCAAAATGTATCACTGAGGTGACAGAAGTTGATTTCGGAGCATCATTTTTGAACAGGAGCTTCTACCGTTTTGTGGCATGTGAGAAATTTCCTAAGCCCCGGACCTGTCGATTTTGGTCAAAAATGAAAATTTCAAAAGTGCCCCAATTTCTGCTTTAAACTTTAGGTACTATCCCAAAATGTATCATTGAGGTGACAGAAGTTGATTTCGGAGCATCATTTTTGAACAGGAGCTTCAACCGTTTTGTGGCATATGAGAAATTCCCTAAGCCCCGGACCTGTCGATTTTGGTCAAAAATGAAAATTTCAAAAGTGCCCCAATTTCTGCTTTAAACTTTAGGTACTATCCCAAAATGTATCACTGAGGTGACAGAAGTTGATTTCGGAGCATCATTTTTGAACAGGAGCTTCAACCGTTTTGTGGCATATGAGAAATTCCCTAAGCCCCGGACCTGTCGATTTTGGTCAAAAATGAAAATTTCAAAAGTGCCCCAATTTCTGCTTTAAACTTTAGGTACTATCCCAAAATGTATCACTGAGGTGACAGAAGTTGATTTCGGAGCATCATTTTTGAACAGGAGCTTCAACCGTTTTGTGGCATATGAGAAATTCCCTAAGCCCCGGACCTGCCGATTTTGGTCAAAAATGAAAATTTCAAAAGTGCCCCAATTTCTGCTTTAAACTTTAGGTACTATCCCAAAATGTATCACTGAGGTGACAGAAGTTGATTTCGGAGCATCATTTTTGAACAGGAGCTTCAACCGTTTTGTGGCATATGAGAAATTCCCTAAGCCCCGGACCTGTCGATTTTGGTCAAAAATGAAAATTTCAAAAGTGCCCCAATTTCTGCTTTAAACTTTAGGTACTATCCCAAAATGTATCACTGAGGTGACAGAAGTTGATTTCGGAGCATCATTTTTGAACAGGAGCTTCAACCGTTTTGTGGCATATGAGAAATTCCCTAAGCCCCGGACCTGCCGATTTTGGTCAAAAATGAAAATTTCAAAAGTGCCCCAATTTCTGCTTTAAACTTTAGGTACTATCCCAAAATGTATCACTGAGGTGACAGAAGTTGATTTCGGAGCATCATTTTTGAACAGGAGCTTCAACCGTTTTGTGGCATATGAGAAATTCCCTAAGCCCCGGACCTGTCGATTTTGGTCAAAAATGAAAATTTCAAAAGTGCCCCAATTTCTGCTTTAAACTTTAGGTACTATCCCAAAATGTATCATTGAGGTGACAGAAGTTGATTTCGGAGCATCATTTTTGAACAGGAGCTTCAACCGTTTTGTGGCATATGAGAAATTCCCTAAGCCCCGGACCTGTCGATTTTGGTCAAAAATGAAAATTTCAAAAGTGCCCCAATTTCTGCTTTAAACTTTAGGTACTATCCCAAAATGTATCACTGAGGTGACAGAAGTTGATTTCGGAGCATCATTTTTGAACAGGAGCTTCAACCGTTTTGTGGCATGTGAGAAATTCCCTAAGCCCCGGACCTGTCGATTTTGGTCAAAAATGAACATTTCAAAAGTGCCCCAATTTCTGCTTTAAACTTTAGGTACTATCCCAAAATGTATCACTGAGGTGACAGAAGTTGATTTCGGAGCATCATTTTTGAACAGGAGCTTCAACCGTTTTGTGGCATATGAGAAATTCCCTAAGCCCCGGACCTGTCGATTTTGGTCAAAAATGAAAATTTCAAAAGTGCCCCAATTTCTGCTTTAAACTTTAGGTACTATCCCAAAATGTATCACTGAGGTGACAGAAGTTGATTTCGGAGCATCATTTTTGAACAGGAGCTTCAACCGTTTTGTGGCATGTGAGAAATTCCCTAAGCCCCGGACCTGTCGATTTTGGTCAAAAATGAAAATTTCAAAAGTGCCCCAATTTCTGCTTTAAACTTTAGGTACTATCCCAAAATGTATCACTGAGGTGACAGAAGTTGATTTCGGAGCATCATTTTTGAACAGGAGCTTCAACCGTTTTGTGGCATGTGAGAAATTCCCTAAGCCCCGGACCTGTCGATTTTGGTCAAAAATGAAAATTTCAAAAGTGCCCCAATTTCTGCTTTAAACTTTAGGTACTATCCCAAAATGTATCACTGAGGTGACAGAAGTTGATTTCGGAGCATCATTTTTGAACAGGAGCTTCAACCGTTTTGTGGCATATGAGAAATTCCCTAAGCCCCGGACCTGCCGATTTTGGTCAAAAATGAAAATTTCAAAAGTGCCCCAATTTCTGCTTTAAACTTTAGGTACTATCCCAAAATGTATCACTGAGGTGACAGAAGTTGATTTCGGAGCATCATTTTTGAACAGGAGCTTCAACCGTTTTGTGGCATATGAGAAATTCCCTAAGCCCCGGACCTGTCGATTTTGGTCAAAAATGAAAATTTCAAAAGTGCCCCAATTTCTGCTTTAAACTTTAGGTACTATCCCAAAATGTATCACTGAGGTGACAGAAGTTGATTTCGGAGCATCATTTTTGAACAGGAGCTTCTACCGTTTTGTGGCATGTGAGAAATTCCCTAAGCCCCAGACCTGTCGATTTTGGTCAAAAATGAAAATTTCAAAAGTGCCCCAATTTCTGCTTTAAACTTTAGGTACTATCCCAAAATGTATCACTGAGGTGACAGAAGTTGATTTCGGAGCATCATTTTTGAACAGGAGCTTCAACCGTTTTGTGGCATGTGAGAAATTCCCTAAGCCCCGGACCTGTCGATTTTGGTCAAAAATGAACATTTCAAAAGTGCCCCAATTTCTGCTTTAAACTTTAGGTACTATCCCAAAATGTATCACTGAGGTAACAGAAGTTGATTTCGGAGCATCATTTTTGAACAGGAGCTTCTACCGTTTTGTGGCATGTGAGAAATTCCCTAAGCCCCGGACCTGTCGATTTTGGTCAAAAATGAAAATTTCAAAAGTGCCCCAATTTCTGCTTTAAACTTCAGGTACTATCCCAAAATGTATCACTGAGGTGACAGAAGTTGATTTCGGAGCATCATTTTTGAACAGGAGCTTCAACCGTTTTGTGGCATATGAGAAATTCCCTAAGCCCCGGACCTGTCGATTTTGGTCAAAAATGAAAATTTCCAAAGTGCCCCAATTTCTGCTTTAAACTTTAGGTACTATCCCAAAATGTATCACTGAGGTGACAGTTGTTGATTTCGGAGCATCATTTTTGAACAGGAGCTTCTACCGTTTTGTGGCATATGAGAAATTCCCTAAGCCCCGGACCTGTCGATTTTGGTCAAAAATGAAAATTTCAAAAGTGCCCCAATTTCTGCTTTAAACTTTAGGTACTATCCCAAAATGTATCACTGAGGTGACAGAAGTTGATTTCGGAGCATCATTTTTGAACAGGAGCTTCAACCGTTTTGTGGCATATGAGAAATTCCCTAAGCCCCGGACCTGTCGATTTTAGTCAAAAATGAAAATTTCAAAAGTGCCCCAATTTCTGCTTTAAACTTTAGGTACTATCCCAAAATGTATCACTGAGGTGACAGAAGTTGATTTCGGAGCATCATTTTTGAACAGGAGCTTCAACCGTTTTGTGGCATATGAGAAATTCCCTAAGCCCCGGACCTGTCGATTTTGGTCAAAAATGAAAATTTCAAAAGTGCCCCAATTTCTGCTTTAAACTTTAGGTACTATCCCAAAATGTATCACTGAGGTGACAGAAGTTGATTTCGGAGCATCATTTTTTAACAGGAGCTTCAACCGTTTTGTGGCATATGAGAAATTCCCTAAGCCCCGGACCTGTCGATTTTGGTCAAAAATGAAAATTTCAAAAGTGCCCCAATTTCTGCTTTAAACTTTAGGTACTATCCCAAAATGTATCACTGAGGTGACAGAAGTTGATATCGGAGCATCATTTTTGAACAGGAGCTTCAACCGTTTTGTGGCATATGAGAAATTCCCTAAGCCCCGGACCTGTCGATTTTGGTCAAAAATGAAAATTTCAAAAGTGCCCCAATTTCTGCTTTAAACTTTAGGTACTATCCCAAAATGTATCACTGAGGTGACAGAAGTTGATTTCGGAGCATCATTTTTGAACAGGAGCTTCAACCGTTTTGTGGCATATGAGAAATTCCCTAAGCCCCGGACCTGCCGATTTTGGTCAAAAATGAAAATTTCAAAAGTGCCCCAATTTCTGCTTTAAACTTTAGGTACTATCCCAAAATGTATCACTGAGGTGACAGAAGTTGATTTCGGAGCATCATTTTTGAACAGGAGCTTCAACCGTTTTGTGGCATATGAGAAATTCCCTAAGCCCCGGACCTGTCGATTTTGGTCAAAAATGAAAATTTCAAAAGTGCCCCAATTTCTGCTTTAAACTTTAGGTACTATCACAAAATGTATCAATGAGGTGACAGAAGTTGATTTCGGAGCATCATTTTTTAACAGGAGCTTCAACCGTTTTGTGGCATATGAGAAATTCCCTAAGCCCCGGACCTGTCGATTTTGGTCAAAAATGAAAATTTCAAAAGTGCCCCAATTTCTGCTTTAAACTTTAGGTACTATCCCAAAATGTATCACTGAGGTAACAGAAGTTGATTTCGGAGCATCATTTTTGAACAGGAGCTTCTACCGTTTTGTGGCATGTGAGAAATTCCCTAAGCCCCGGACCTGTCGATTTTGGTCAAAAATGAAAATTTCAAAAGTGCCCCAATTTCTGCTTTAAACTTTAGGTACTATCCCAAAATGTATCACTGAGGTGACAGAAGTTGATTTCGGAGCATCATTTTTGAACAGGAGCTTCTACCGTTTTGTGGCATGTGAGAAATTCCCTAAGCCCCGGACCTGTCGATTTTGGTCAAAAATGAAAATTTCAAAAGTGCCCCAATTTCTGCTTTAAACTTTAGGTACTATCCCAAAATGTATCACTGAGGTGACAGAAGTTGATTTCGGAGCATCATTTTTGAACAGGAGCTTCTACCGTTTTGTGGCATATGAGAAATTCCCTAAGCCCCGGACCTGTCGATTTTGGTCAAAAATGAAAATTTCAAAAGTGCCCCAATTTCTGCTTTAAACTTTAGGTACTATCCCAAAATGTATCACTGAGGTGACAGAAGTTGATTTCGGAGCATCATTTTTGAACAGGAGCTTCTACCGTTTTGTGGCATGTGAGAAATTTCCTAAGCCCCGGACCTGTCGATTTTGGTCAAAAATGAAAATTTCAAAAGTGCCCCAATTTCTGCTTTAAACTTTAGGTACTATCCCAAAATGTATCATTGAGGTGACAGAAGTTGATTTCGGAGCATCATTTTTGAACAGGAGCTTCAACCGTTTTGTGGCATATGAGAAATTCCCTAAGCCCCGGACCTGTCGATTTTGGTCAAAAATGAAAATTTCAAAAGTGCCCCAATTTCTGCTTTAAACTTTAGGTACTATCCCAAAATGTATCACTGAGGTGACAGAAGTTGATTTCGGAGCATCATTTTTGAACAGGAGCTTCAACCGTTTTGTGGCATATGAGAAATTCCCTAAGCCCCGGACCTGTCGATTTTGGTCAAAAATGAAAATTTCAAAAGTGCCCCAATTTCTGCTTTAAACTTTAGGTACTATCCCAAAATGTATCACTGAGGTGACAGAAGTTGATTTCGGAGCATCATTTTTGAACAGGAGCTTCAACCGTTTTGTGGCATATGAGAAATTCCCTAAGCCCCGGACCTGCCGATTTTGGTCAAAAATGAAAATTTCAAAAGTGCCCCAATTTCTGCTTTAAACTTTAGGTACTATCCCAAAATGTATCACTGAGGTGACAGAAGTTGATTTCGGAGCATCATTTTTGAACAGGAGCTTCAACCGTTTTGTGGCATATGAGAAATTCCCTAAGCCCCGGACCTGTCGATTTTGGTCAAAAATGAAAATTTCAAAAGTGCCCCAATTTCTGCTTTAAACTTTAGGTACTATCCCAAAATGTATCACTGAGGTGACAGAAGTTGATTTCGGAGCATCATTTTTGAACAGGAGCTTCAACCGTTTTGTGGCATATGAGAAATTCCCTAAGCCCCGGACCTGCCGATTTTGGTCAAAAATGAAAATTTCAAAAGTGCCCCAATTTCTGCTTTAAACTTTAGGTACTATCCCAAAATGTATCACTGAGGTGACAGAAGTTGATTTCGGAGCATCATTTTTGAACAGGAGCTTCAACCGTTTTGTGGCATATGAGAAATTCCCTAAGCCCCGGACCTGTCGATTTTGGTCAAAAATGAAAATTTCAAAAGTGCCCCAATTTCTGCTTTAAACTTTAGGTACTATCCCAAAATGTATCATTGAGGTGACAGAAGTTGATTTCGGAGCATCATTTTTGAACAGGAGCTTCAACCGTTTTGTGGCATATGAGAAATTCCCTAAGCCCCGGACCTGTCGATTTTGGTCAAAAATGAAAATTTCAAAAGTGCCCCAATTTCTGCTTTAAACTTTAGGTACTATCCCAAAATGTATCACTGAGGTGACAGAAGTTGATTTCGGAGCATCATTTTTGAACAGGAGCTTCAACCGTTTTGTGGCATGTGAGAAATTCCCTAAGCCCCGGACCTGTCGATTTTGGTCAAAAATGAACATTTCAAAAGTGCCCCAATTTCTGCTTTAAACTTTAGGTACTATCCCAAAATGTATCACTGAGGTGACAGAAGTTGATTTCGGAGCATCATTTTTGAACAGGAGCTTCAACCGTTTTGTGGCATATGAGAAATTCCCTAAGCCCCGGACCTGTCGATTTTGGTCAAAAATGAAAATTTCAAAAGTGCCCCAATTTCTGCTTTAAACTTTAGGTACTATCCCAAAATGTATCACTGAGGTGACAGAAGTTGATTTCGGAGCATCATTTTTGAACAGGAGCTTCAACCGTTTTGTGGCATGTGAGAAATTCCCTAAGCCCCGGACCTGTCGATTTTGGTCAAAAATGAAAATTTCAAAAGTGCCCCAATTTCTGCTTTAAACTTTAGGTACTATCCCAAAATGTATCACTGAGGTGACAGAAGTTGATTTCGGAGCATCATTTTTGAACAGGAGCTTCAACCGTTTTGTGGCATATGAGAAATTCCCTAAGCCCCGGACCTGTCGATTTTGGTCAAAAATGAAAATTTCAAAAGTGCCCCAATTTCTGCTTTAAACTTTAGGTACTATCCCAAAATGTATCACTGAGGTGACAGAAGTTGATTTCGGAGCATCATTTTTGAACAGGAGCTTCAACCGTTTTGTGGCATATGAGAAATTCCCTAAGCCCCGGACCTGCCGATTTTGGTCAAAAATGAAAATTTCAAAAGTGCCCCAATTTCTGCTTTAAACTTTAGGTACTATCCCAAAATGTATCACTGAGGTGACAGAAGTTGATTTCGGAGCATCATTTTTGAACAGGAGCTTCAACCGTTTTGTGGCATATGAGAAATTCCCTAAGCCCCGGACCTGTCGATTTTGGTCAAAAATGAAAATTTCAAAAGTGCCCCAATTTCTGCTTTAAACTTTAGGTACTATCCCAAAATGTATCACTGAGGTGACAGAAGTTGATTTCGGAGCATCATTTTTGAACAGGAGCTTCTACCGTTTTGTGGCATGTGAGAAATTCCCTAAGCCCCAGACCTGTCGATTTTGGTCAAAAATGAAAATTTCAAAAGTGCCCCAATTTCTGCTTTAAACTTTAGGTACTATCCCAAAATGTATCACTGAGGTGACAGAAGTTGATTTCGGAGCATCATTTTTGAACAGGAGCTTCAACCGTTTTGTGGCATGTGAGAAATTCCCTAAGCCCCGGACCTGTCGATTTTGGTCAAAAATGAACATTTCAAAAGTGCCCCAATTTCTGCTTTAAACTTTAGGTACTATCCCAAAATGTATCACTGAGGTAACAGAAGTTGATTTCGGAGCATCATTTTTGAACAGGAGCTTCTACCGTTTTGTGGCATGTGAGAAATTCCCTAAGCCCCGGACCTGTCGATTTTGGTCAAAAATGAAAATTTCAAAAGTGCCCCAATTTCTGCTTTAAACTTCAGGTACTATCCCAAAATGTATCACTGAGGTGACAGAAGTTGATTTCGGAGCATCATTTTTGAACAGGAGCTTCAACCGTTTTGTGGCATATGAGAAATTCCCTAAGCCCCGGACCTGTCGATTTTGGTCAAAAATGAAAATTTCCAAAGTGCCCCAATTTCTGCTTTAAACTTTAGGTACTATCCCAAAATGTATCACTGAGGTGACAGTTGTTGATTTCGGAGCATCATTTTTGAACAGGAGCTTCTACCGTTTTGTGGCATATGAGAAATTCCCTAAGCCCCGGACCTGTCGATTTTGGTCAAAAATGAAAATTTCAAAAGTGCCCCAATTTCTGCTTTAAACTTTAGGTACTATCCCAAAATGTATCACTGAGGTGACAGAAGTTGATATCGGAGCATCATTTTTGAACAGGAGCTTCAACCGTTTTGTGGCATATGAGAAATTCCCTAAGCCCCGGACCTGTCGATTTTGGTCAAAAATGAAAATTTCAAAAGTGCCCCAATTTCTGCTTTAAACTTTAGGTACTATCCCAAAATGTATCACTGAGGTGACAGAAGTTGATTTCGGAGCATCATTTTTGAACAGGAGCTTCAACCGTTTTGTGGCATATGAGAAATTCCCTAAGCCCCGGACCTGTCGATTTTAGTCAAAAATGAAAATTTCAAAAGTGCCCCAATTTCTGCTTTAAACTTTAGGTACTATCCCAAAATGTATCACTGAGGTGACAGAAGTTGATTTCGGAGCATCATTTTTGAACAGGAGCTTCAACCGTTTTGTGGCATATGAGAAATTCCCTAAGCCCCGGACCTGTCGATTTTGGTCAAAAATGAAAATTTCAAAAGTGCCCCAATTTCTGCTTTAAACTTTAGGTACTATCCCAAAATGTATCACTGAGGTGACAGAAGTTGATTTCGGAGCATCATTTTTTAACAGGAGCTTCAACCGTTTTGTGGCATATGAGAAATTCCCTAAGCCCCGGACCTGTCGATTTTGGTCAAAAATGAAAATTTCAAAAGTGCCCCAATTTCTGCTTTAAACTTTAGGTACTATCCCAAAATGTATCACTGAGGTGACAGAAGTTGATATCGGAGCATCATTTTTGAACAGGAGCTTCAACCGTTTTGTGGCATATGAGAAATTCCCTAAGCCCCGGACCTGTCGATTTTGGTCAAAAATGAAAATTTCAAAAGTGCCCCAATTTCTGCTTTAAACTTTAGGTACTATCCCAAAATGTATCACTGAGGTGACAGAAGTTGATTTCGGAGCATCATTTTTGAACAGGAGCTTCAACCGTTTTGTGGCATATGAGAAATTCCCTAAGCCCCGGACCTGCCGATTTTGGTCAAAAATGAAAATTTCAAAAGTGCCCCAATTTCTGCTTTAAACTTTAGGTACTATCCCAAAATGTATCACTGAGGTGACAGAAGTTGATTTCGGAGCATCATTTTTGAACAGGAGCTTCAACCGTTTTGTGGCATATGAGAAATTCCCTAAGCCCCGGACCTGTCGATTTTGGTCAAAAATGAAAATTTCAAAAGTGCCCCAATTTCTGCTTTAAACTTTAGGTACTATCACAAAATGTATCAATGAGGTGACAGAAGTTGATTTCGGAGCATCATTTTTTAACAGGAGCTTCAACCGTTTTGTGGCATATGAGAAATTCCCTAAGCCCCGGACCTGTCGATTTTGGTCAAAAATGAAAATTTCAAAAGTGCCCCAATTTCTGCTTTAAACTTTAGGTACTATCCCAAAATGTATCACTGAGGTAACAGAAGTTGATTTCGGAGCATCATTTTTGAACAGGAGCTTCTACCGTTTTGTGGCATGTGAGAAATTCCCTAAGCCCCGGACCTGTCGATTTTGGTCAAAAATGAAAATTTCAAAAGTGCCCCAATTTCTGCTTTAAACTTTAGGTACTATCCCAAAATGTATCACTGAGGTGACAGAAGTTGATTTCGGAGCATCATTTTTGAACAGGAGCTTCAACCGTTTTGTGGCATGTGAGAAATTCCCTAAGCCCCGGACCTGTCGATTTTGGTCAAAAATGAACATTTCAAAAGTGCCCCAATTTCTGCTTTAAACTTTAGGTACTATCCCAAAATGTATCATTGAGGTGACAGAAGTTGATTTCGGAGCCTCATTTTTGAACAGGAGCTTCAACCGTTTTGTGGCATATGAGAAATTCCCTAAGCCCCGGACCTGTCGATTTTGGTCAAAAATGAAAATTTCAAAAGTGCCCCAATTTCTGCTTTAAACTTTAGGTACTATCCCAAAATGTATCACTGAGGTGACAGAAGTTGATTTCGGAGCATCATTTTTGAACAGGAGCTTCAACCGTTTTGTGGCATATGAGAAATTCCCTAAGCCCCGGACCTGTCGATTTTGGTCAAAAATGAAAATTTCAAAAGTGCCCCAATTTCTGCTTTAAACTTTAGGTACTATCCCAAAATGTATCACTGAGGTGACAGAAGTTGATTTCGGAGCATCATTTTTGAACAGGAGCTTCAACCGTTTTGTGGCATATGAGAAATTCCCTAAGCCCCGGACCTGTCGATTTTGGTCAAAAATGAAAATTTCAAAAGTGCCCCAATTTCTGCTTTAAACTTTAGGTACTATCCCAAAATGTATCACTGAGGTGACAGAAGTTGATTTCGGAGCATCATTTTTGAACAGGAGCTTCAACCGTTTTGTGGCATATGAGAAATTCCCTAAGCCCCGGACCTGCCGATTTTGGTCAAAAATGAAAATTTCAAAAGTGCCCCAATTTCTGCTTTAAACTTTAGGTACTATCCCAAAATGTATCACTGAGGTGACAGAAGTTGATTTCGGAGCATCATTTTTGAACAGGAGCTTCAACCGTTTTGTGGCATATGAGAAATTCCCTAAGCCCCGGACCTGTCGATTTTGGTCAAAAATGAAAATTTCAAAAGTGCCCCAATTTCTGCTTTAAACTTTAGGTACTATCCCAAAATGTATCACTGAGGTGACAGAAGTTGATTTCGGAGCATCATTTTTGAACAGGAGCTTCAACCGTTTTGTGGCATATGAGAAATTCCCTAAGCCCCGGACCTGTCGATTTTGGTCAAAAATGAAAATTTCAAAAGTGCCCCAATTTCTGCTTTAAACTTTAGGTACTATCCCAAAATGTATCACTGAGGTGACAGAAGTTGATTTCGGAGCATCATTTTTGAACAGGAGCTTCTACCGTTTTGTGGCATGTGAGAAATTCCCTAAGCCCCGGACCTGTCGATTTTGGTCAAAAATGAAAATTTCAAAAGTGCCCCAATTTCTGCTTTAAACTTTAGGTACTATCCCAAAATGTATCACTGAGGTGACAGAAGTTGATTTCGGAGCATCATTTTTGAACAGGAGCTTCTACCGTTTTGTGGCATATGAGAAATTCCCTAAGCCCCGGACCTGTCGATTTTGGTCAAAAATGAAAATTTCAAAAGTGCCCCAATTTCTGCTTTAAACTTTAGGTACTATCCCAAAATGTATCACTGAGGTGACAGAAGTTGATTTCGGAGCATCATTTTTGAACAGGAGCTTCTACCGTTTTGTGGCATGTGAGAAATTTCCTAAGCCCCGGACCTGTCGATTTTGGTCAAAAATGAAAATTTCAAAAGTGCCCCAATTTCTGCTTTAAACTTTAGGTACTATCCCAAAATGTATCATTGAGGTGACAGAAGTTGATTTCGGAGCATCATTTTTGAACAGGAGCTTCAACCGTTTTGTGGCATATGAGAAATTCCCTAAGCCCCGGACCTGTCGATTTTGGTCAAAAATGAAAATTTCAAAAGTGCCCCAATTTCTGCTTTAAACTTTAGGTACTATCCCAAAATGTATCACTGAGGTGACAGAAGTTGATTTCGGAGCATCATTTTTGAACAGGAGCTTCAACCGTTTTGTGGCATATGAGAAATTCCCTAAGCCCCGGACCTGTCGATTTTGGTCAAAAATGAAAATTTCAAAAGTGCCCCAATTTCTGCTTTAAACTTTAGGTACTATCCCAAAATGTATCACTGAGGTGACAGAAGTTGATTTCGGAGCATCATTTTTGAACAGGAGCTTCAACCGTTTTGTGGCATATGAGAAATTCCCTAAGCCCCGGACCTGCCGATTTTGGTCAAAAATGAAAATTTCAAAAGTGCCCCAATTTCTGCTTTAAACTTTAGGTACTATCCCAAAATGTATCACTGAGGTGACAGAAGTTGATTTCGGAGCATCATTTTTGAACAGGAGCTTCAACCGTTTTGTGGCATATGAGAAATTCCCTAAGCCCCGGACCTGTCGATTTTGGTCAAAAATGAAAATTTCAAAAGTGCCCCAATTTCTGCTTTAAACTTTAGGTACTATCCCAAAATGTATCACTGAGGTGACAGAAGTTGATTTCGGAGCATCATTTTTGAACAGGAGCTTCAACCGTTTTGTGGCATATGAGAAATTCCCTAAGCCCCGGACCTGCCGATTTTGGTCAAAAATGAAAATTTCAAAAGTGCCCCAATTTCTGCTTTAAACTTTAGGTACTATCCCAAAATGTATCACTGAGGTGACAGAAGTTGATTTCGGAGCATCATTTTTGAACAGGAGCTTCAACCGTTTTGTGGCATATGAGAAATTCCCTAAGCCCCGGACCTGTCGATTTTGGTCAAAAATGAAAATTTCAAAAGTGCCCCAATTTCTGCTTTAAACTTTAGGTACTATCCCAAAATGTATCACTGAGGTGACAGAAGTTGATTTCGGAGCATCATTTTTGAACAGGAGCTTCAACCGTTTTTGTGGCATGTGAGAAATTCCCTAAGCCCCGGACCTGTCGATTTTGGTCAAAAATGAACATTTCAAAAGTGCCCCAATTTCTGCTTTAAACTTTAGGTACTATCCCAAAATGTATCACTGAGGTGACAGAAGTTGATTTCGGAGCATCATTTTTGAACAGGAGCTTCAACCGTTTTGTGGCATATGAGAAATTCCCTAAGCCCCGGACCTGTCGATTTTGGTCAAAAATGAAAATTTCAAAAGTGCCCCAATTTCTGCTTTAAACTTTAGGTACTATCCCAAAATGTATCACTGAGGTGACAGAAGTTGATTTCGGAGCATCATTTTTGAACAGGAGCTTCAACCGTTTTGTGGCATGTGAGAAATTCCCTAAGCCCCGGACCTGTCGATTTTGGTCAAAAATGAAAATTTCAAAAGTGCCCCAATTTCTGCTTTAAACTTTAGGTACTATCCCAAAATGTATCACTGAGGTGACAGAAGTTGATTTCGGAGCATCATTTTTGAACAGGAGCTTCAACCGTTTTGTGGCATATGAGAAATTCCCTAAGCCCCGGACCTGTCGATTTTGGTCAAAAATGAAAATTTCAAAAGTGCCCCAATTTCTGCTTTAAACTTTAGGTACTATCCCAAAATGTATCACTGAGGTGACAGAAGTTGATTTCGGAGCATCATTTTTGAACAGGAGCTTCAACCGTTTTGTGGCATATGAGAAATTCCCTAAGCCCCGGACCTGCCGATTTTGGTCAAAAATGAAAATTTCAAAAGTGCCCCAATTTCTGCTTTAAACTTTAGGTACTATCCCAAAATGTATCACTGAGGTGACAGAAGTTGATTTCGGAGCATCATTTTTGAACAGGAGCTTCAACCGTTTTGTGGCATATGAGAAATTCCCTAAGCCCCGGACCTGTCGATTTTGGTCAAAAATGAAAATTTCAAAAGTGCCCCAATTTCTGCTTTAAACTTTAGGTACTATCCCAAAATGTATCACTGAGGTGACAGAAGTTGATTTCGGAGCATCATTTTTGAACAGGAGCTTCTACCGTTTTGTGGCATGTGAGAAATTCCCTAAGCCCCAGACCTGTCGATTTTGGTCAAAAATGAAAATTTCAAAAGTGCCCCAATTTCTGCTTTAAACTTTAGGTACTATCCCAAAATGTATCACTGAGGTGACAGAAGTTGATTTCGGAGCATCATTTTTGAACAGGAGCTTCAACCGTTTTGTGGCATGTGAGAAATTCCCTAAGCCCCGGACCTGTCGATTTTGGTCAAAAATGAACATTTCAAAAGTGCCCCAATTTCTGCTTTAAACTTTAGGTACTATCCCAAAATGTATCACTGAGGTAACAGAAGTTGATTTCGGAGCATCATTTTTGAACAGGAGCTTCTACCGTTTTGTGGCATGTGAGAAATTCCCTAAGCCCCGGACCTGTCGATTTTGGTCAAAAATGAAAATTTCAAAAGTGCCCCAATTTCTGCTTTAAACTTCAGGTACTATCCCAAAATGTATCACTGAGGTGACAGAAGTTGATTTCGGAGCATCATTTTTGAACAGGAGCTTCAACCGTTTTGTGGCATATGAGAAATTCCCTAAGCCCCGGACCTGTCGATTTTGGTCAAAAATGAAAATTTCCAAAGTGCCCCAATTTCTGCTTTAAACTTTAGGTACTATCCCAAAATGTATCACTGAGGTGACAGTTGTTGATTTCGGAGCATCATTTTTGAACAGGAGCTTCTACCGTTTTGTGGCATATGAGAAATTCCCTAAGCCCCGGACCTGTCGATTTTGGTCAAAAATGAAAATTTCAAAAGTGCCCCAATTTCTGCTTTAAACTTTAGGTACTATCCCAAAATGTATCACTGAGGTGACAGAAGTTGATATCGGAGCATCATTTTTGAACAGGAGCTTCAACCGTTTTGTGGCATATGAGAAATTCCCTAAGCCCCGGACCTGTCGATTTTGGTCAAAAATGAAAATTTCAAAAGTGCCCCAATTTCTGCTTTAAACTTTAGGTACTATCCCAAAATGTATCACTGAGGTGACAGAAGTTGATTTCGGAGCATCATTTTTGAACAGGAGCTTCAACCGTTTTGTGGCATATGAGAAATTCCCTAAGCCCCGGACCTGTCGATTTTAGTCAAAAATGAAAATTTCAAAAGTGCCCCAATTTCTGCTTTAAACTTTAGGTACTATCCCAAAATGTATCACTGAGGTGACAGAAGTTGATTTCGGAGCATCATTTTTGAACAGGAGCTTCAACCGTTTTGTGGCATATGAGAAATTCCCTAAGCCCCGGACCTGTCGATTTTGGTCAAAAATGAAAATTTCAAAAGTGCCCCAATTTCTGCTTTAAACTTTAGGTACTATCCCAAAATGTATCACTGAGGTGACAGAAGTTGATTTCGGAGCATCATTTTTTAACAGGAGCTTCAACCGTTTTGTGGCATATGAGAAATTCCCTAAGCCCCGGACCTGTCGATTTTGGTCAAAAATGAAAATTTCAAAAGTGCCCCAATTTCTGCTTTAAACTTTAGGTACTATCCCAAAATGTATCACTGAGGTGACAGAAGTTGATATCGGAGCATCATTTTTGAACAGGAGCTTCAACCGTTTTGTGGCATATGAGAAATTCCCTAAGCCCCGGACCTGTCGATTTTGGTCAAAAATGAAAATTTCAAAAGTGCCCCAATTTCTGCTTTAAACTTTAGGTACTATCCCAAAATGTATCACTGAGGTGACAGAAGTTGATTTCGGAGCATCATTTTTGAACAGGAGCTTCAACCGTTTTGTGGCATATGAGAAATTCCCTAAGCCCCGGACCTGCCGATTTTGGTCAAAAATGAAAATTTCAAAAGTGCCCCAATTTCTGCTTTAAACTTTAGGTACTATCCCAAAATGTATCACTGAGGTGACAGAAGTTGATTTCGGAGCATCATTTTTGAACAGGAGCTTCAACCGTTTTGTGGCATATGAGAAATTCCCTAAGCCCCGGACCTGTCGATTTTGGTCAAAAATGAAAATTTCAAAAGTGCCCCAATTTCTGCTTTAAACTTTAGGTACTATCACAAAATGTATCAATGAGGTGACAGAAGTTGATTTCGGAGCATCATTTTTTAACAGGAGCTTCAACCGTTTTGTGGCATATGAGAAATTCCCTAAGCCCCGGACCTGTCGATTTTGGTCAAAAATGAAAATTTCAAAAGTGCCCCAATTTCTGCTTTAAACTTTAGGTACTATCCCAAAATGTATCACTGAGGTAACAGAAGTTGATTTCGGAGCATCATTTTTGAACAGGAGCTTCTACCGTTTTGTGGCATGTGAGAAATTCCCTAAGCCCCGGACCTGTCGATTTTGGTCAAAAATGAAAATTTCAAAAGTGCCCCAATTTCTGCTTTAAACTTTAGGTACTATCCCAAAATGTATCACTGAGGTGACAGAAGTTGATTTCGGAGCATCATTTTTGAACAGGAGCTTCAACCGTTTTGTGGCATGTGAGAAATTCCCTAAGCCCCGGACCTGTCGATTTTGGTCAAAAATGAACATTTCAAAAGTGCCCCAATTTCTGCTTTAAACTTTAGGTACTATCCCAAAATGTATCATTGAGGTGACAGAAGTTGATTTCGGAGCCTCATTTTTGAACAGGAGCTTCAACCGTTTTGTGGCATATGAGAAATTCCCTAAGCCCCGGACCTGTCGATTTTGGTCAAAAATGAAAATTTCAAAAGTGCCCCAATTTCTGCTTTAAACTTTAGGTACTATCCCAAAATGTATCACTGAGGTGACAGAAGTTGATTTCGGAGCATCATTTTTGAACAGGAGCTTCAACCGTTTTGTGGCATATGAGAAATTCCCTAAGCCCCGGACCTGTCGATTTTGGTCAAAAATGAAAATTTCCAAAGTGCCCCAATTTCTGCTTTAAACTTTAGGTACTATCCCAAAATGTATCACTGAGGTGACAGTTGTTGATTTCGGAGCATCATTTTTGAACAGGAGCTTCTACCGTTTTGTGGCATATGAGAAATTCCCTAAGCCCCGGACCTGTCGATTTTGGTCAAAAATGAAAATTTCAAAAGTGCCCCAATTTCTGCTTTAAACTTTAGGTACTATCCCAAAATGTATCACTGAGGTGACAGAAGTTGATATCGGAGCATCATTTTTGAACAGGAGCTTCAACCGTTTTGTGGCATATGAGAAATTCCCTAAGCCCCGGACCTGTCGATTTTGGTCAAAAATGAAAATTTCCAAAGTGCCCCAATTTCTGCTTTAAACTTTAGGTACTATCCCAAAATGTATCACTGAGGTGACAGAAGTTGATTTCGGAGCATCATTTTTGAACAGGAGCTTCAACCGTTTTGTGGCATATGAGAAATTCCCTAAGCCCCGGACCTGTCGATTTTGGTCAAAAATGAAAATTTCAAAAGTGCCCCAATTTCTGCTTTAAACTTTAGGTACTATCCCAAAATGTATCACTGAGGTGACAGAAGTTGATTTCGGAGCATCATTTTTGAACAGGAGCTTCAACCGTTTTGTGGCATATGAGAAATTCCCTAAGCCCCGGACCTGTCGATTTTGGTCAAAAATGAAAATTTCAAAAGTGCCCCAATTTCTGCTTTAAACTTTAGGTACTATCCCAAAATGTATCACTGAGGTGACAGAAGTTGATTTCGGAGCATCATTTTTTAACAGGAGCTTCAACCGTTTTGTGGCATATGAGAAATTCCCTAAGCCCCGGACCTGTCGATTTTGGTCAAAAATGAAAATTTCAAAAGTGCCCCAATTTCTGCTTTAAACTTTAGGTACTATCCCAAAATGTATCACTGAGGTGACAGAAGTTGATTTCGGAGCATCATTTTTGAACAGGAGCTTCTACCGTTTTGTGGCATGTGAGAAATTCCCTAAGCCCCGGACCTGTCGATTTTGGTCAAAAATGAAAATTTCAAAAGTGCCCCAATTTCTGCTTTAAACTTTAGGTACTATCCCAAAATGTATCACTGAGGTGACAGAAGTTGATTTCGGAGCATCATTTTTGAACAGGAGCTTCAACCGTTTTGTGGCATGTGAGAAATTCCCTAAGCCCCGGACCTGTCGATTTTGGTCAAAAATGAAAATTTCAAAAGTGCCCCAATTTCTGCTTTAAACTTTAGGTACTATCCCAAAATGTATCACTGAGGTGACAGAAGTTGATTTCGGAGCATCATTTTTGAACAGGAGCTTCAACCGTTTTGTGGCATGTGAGAAATTCCCTAAGCCCCGGACCTGTCGATTTTGGTCAAAAATGAACATTTCAAAAGTGCCCCAATTTCTGCTTTAAACTTTAGGTACTATCCCAAAATGTATCATTGAGGTGACAGAAGTTGATTTCGGAGCATCATTTTTGAACAGGAGCTTCTACCGTTTTGTGGCATATGAGAAATTCCCTAAGCCCCGGACCTGTCGATTTTGGTCAAAAATGAAAATTTCAAAAGTGCCCCAATTTCTGCTTTAAACTTTAGGTACTATCCCAAAATGTATCACTGAGGTGACAGAAGTTGATTTCGGAGCATCATTTTTGAACAGGAGCTTCAACCGTTTTGTGGCATATGAGAAATTCCCTAAGCCCCGGACCTGCCGATTTTGGTCAAAAATGAAAATTTCAAAAGTGCCCCAATTTCTGCTTTGAACTTTAGGTACTATCCCAAAATGTATCACTGAGGTGACAGAAGTTGATTTCGGAGCATCATTTTTGAACAGGAGCTTCAACCGTTTTGTGGCATATGAGAAATTCCCTAAGCCCCGGACCTGTCGATTTTGGTCAAAAATGAAAATTTCAAAAGTGCCCCAATTTCTGCTTTAAACTTTAGGTACTATCACAAAATGTATCAATGAGGTGACAGAAGTTGATTTCGGAGCATCATTTTTGAACAGGAGCTTCTACCGTTTTGTGGCATATGAGAAATTCCCTAAGCCCCGGACCTGTCGATTTTGGTCAAAAATGAAAATTTCAAAAGTGCCCCAATTTCTGCTTTAAACTTTAGGTACTATCCCAAAATGTATCACTGAGGTAACAGATGTTGATTTCGGAGCATCATTTTTGAACAGGAGCTTCAACCGTTTTGTGGCATGTGAGAAATTCCCTAAGCCCCGGACCTGTCGATTTTGGTCAAAAATGAAAATTTCAAAAGTGCCCCAATTTCTGCTTTAAACTTTAGGTACTATCCCAAAATGTATCACTGAGGTGACAGAAGTTGATTTCGGAGCATCATTTTTGAACAGGAGCTTCAACCGTTTTGTGGCATGTGAGAAATTCCCTAAGCCCCGGACCTGTCGATTTTGGTCAAAAATGAACATTTCAAAAGTGCCCCAATTTCTGCTTTAAACTTTAGGTACTATCCCAAAATGTATCACTGAGGTGACAGAAGTTGATTTCGGAGCATCATTTTTGAACAGGAGCTTCAACCGTTTTGTGGCATATGAGAAATTCCCTAAGCCCCGGACCTGTCGATTTTGGTCAAAAATGAAAATTTCAAAAGTGCCCCAATTTCTGCTTTAAACTTTAGGTACTATCCCAAAATGTATCACTGAGGTGACAGAAGTTGATTTCGGAGCATCATTTTTGAACAGGAGCTTCAACCGTTTTGTGGCATATGAGAAATTCCCTAAGCCCCGGACCTGTCGATTTTGGTCAAAAATGAAAATTTCAAAAGTGCCCCAATTTCTGCTTTAAACTTTAGGTACTATCCCAAAATGTATCACTGAGGTGACAGAAGTTGATTTCGGAGCATCATTTTTGAACAGGAGCTTCTACCGTTTTGTGGCATGTGAGAAATTCCCTAAGCCCCGGACCTGTCGATTTTGGTCAAAAATGAAAATTTCAAAAGTGCCCCAATTTCTGCTTTAAACTTTAGGTACTATCCCAAAATTTATCACTGAGGTAACAGAAGTTGATTTCGGAGCATCATTTTTGAACAGGAGCTTCTACCGTTTTGTGGCATGTGAGAAATTCCCTAAGCCCCGGACCTGTCGATTTTGGTCAAAAATGAAAATTTCAAAAGTGCCCCAATTTCTGCTTTAAACTTTAGGTACTATCCCAAAATGTATCACTGAGGTGACAGAAGTTGATTTCGGAGCATCATTTTTGAACAGGAGCTTCAACCGTTTTGTGGCATGTGAGAAATTCCCTATGCCCCGGACCTGTCGATTTTGGTCAAAAATGAACATTTCAAAAGTGCCCCAATTTCTGCTTTAAACTTTAGGTACTATCCCAAAATGTATCATTGAGGTGACAGAAGTTGATTTCGGAGCATCATTTTTGAACAGGAGCTTCTACCGTTTTGTGGCATATGAGAAATTCCCTAAGCCCCGGACCTGTCGATTTTGGTCAAAAATGAAAATTTCAAAAGTGCCCCAATTTCTGCTTTAAACTTTAGGTACTATCCCAAAATGTATCACTGAGGTGACAGAAGTTGATTTCGGAGCATCATTTTTGAACAGGAGCTTCAACCGTTTTGTGGCATATGAGAAATTCCCTAAGCCCCGGACCTGTCGATTTTGGTCAAAAATGAAAATTTCAAAAGTGCCCCAATTTCTGCTTTAAACTTTAGGTACTATCCCAAAATGTATCACTGAGGTGACAGAAGTTGATTTCGGAGCATCATTTTTGAACAGGAGCTTCAACCGTTTTGTGGCATATGAGAAATTCCCTAAGCCCCGGACCTGTCGATTTTGGTCAAAAATGAAAATTTCAAAAGTGCCCCAATTTCTGCTTTAAACTTTAGGTACTATCCCAAAATGTATCACTGAGGTGACAGAAGTTGATTTCGGAGCATCATTTTTGAACAGGAGCTTCAACCGTTTTGTGGCATATGAGAAATTCCCTAAGCCCCGGACCTGTCGATTTTGGTCAAAAATGAAAATTTCAAAAGTGCCCCAATTTCTGCTTTAAACTTTAGGTACTATCCCAAAATGTATCACTGAGGTGACAGAAGTTGATTTCGGAGCATCATTTTTGAACAGGAGCTTCTACCGTTTTGTGGCATGTGAGAAATTCCCTAAGCCCCGGACCTGTCGATTTTGGTCAAAAATGAAAATTTCAAAAGTGCCCCAATTTCTGCTTTAAACTTTAGGTACTATCCCAAAATGTATCACTGAGGTGACAGAAGTTGATTTCGGAGCATCATTTTTGAACAGGAGCTTCAACCGTTTTGTGGCATGTGAGAAATTCCCTAAGCCCCGGACCTGTCGATTTTGGTCAAAAATGAACATTTCAAAAGTGCCCCAATTTCTGCTTTAAACTTTAGGTACTATCCCAAAATGTATCACTGAGGTGACAGAAGTTGATTTCGGAGCATCATTTTTGAACAGGAGCTTCTTCCGTTTTGTGGCATGTGAGAAATTCCCTAAGCCCCGGACCTGTCGATTTTGGTCAAAAATGAAAATTTCAAAAGTGCCCCAATTTCTGCTTTAAACTTTAGGTACTATCCCAAAATGTATCACTGAGGTGACAGAAGTTGATTTCGGAGCATCATTTTTGAACAGGAGCTTCAACCGTTTTGTGGCATATGAGAAATTCCCTAAGCCCCGGACCTGTCGATTTTGGTCAAAAATGAAAATTTCCAAAGTGCCCCAATTTCTGCTTTAAACTTTAGGTACTATCCCAAAATGTATCACTGAGGTGACAGTTGTTGATTTCGGAGCATCATTTTTGAACAGGAGCTTCTACCGTTTTGTGGCATATGAGAAATTCCCTAAGCCCCGGACCTGTCGATTTTGGTCAAAAATGAAAATTTCAAAAGTGCCCCAATTTCTGCTTTAAACTTTAGGTACTATCCCAAAATGTATCACTGAGGTGACAGAAGTTGATTTCGGAGCATCATTTTTGAACAGGAGCTTCAACCGTTTTGTGGCATATGAGAAATTCCCTAAGCCCCGGACCTGCCGATTTTGGTCAAAAATGAAAATTTCAAAAGTGCCCCAATTTCTGCTTTGAACTTTAGGTACTATCCCAAAATGTATCACTGAGGTGACAGAAGTTGATTTCGGAGCATCATTTTTGAACAGGAGCTTCAACCGTTTTGTGGCATATGAGAAATTCCCTAAGCCCCGGACCTGTCGATTTTGGTCAAAAATGAAAATTTCAAAAGTGCCCCAATTTCTGCTTTAAACTTTAGGTACTATCACAAAATGTATCAATGAGGTGACAGAAGTTGATTTCGGAGCATCATTTTTGAACAGGAGCTTCAACCGTTTTGTGGCATGTGAGAAATTCCCTAAGCCCCGGACCTGTCGATTTTGGTCAAAAATGAAAATTTCAAAAGTGCCCCAATTTCTGCTTTAAACTTTAGGTACTATCCCAAAATGTATCACTGAGGTGACAGAAGTTGATTTCGGAGCATCATTTTTGAACAGGAGCTTCAACCATTTTGTGGCATGTGAGAAATTCCCTAAGCCCCGGACCTGTCGATTTTGGTCAAAAATGAACATTTCAAAAGTGCCCCAATTTCTGCTTTAAACTTTAGGTACTATCCCAAAATGTATCACTGAGGTGACAGAAGTTGATTTCGGAGCATCATTTTTGAACAGGAGCTTCAACCGTTTTGTGGCATATGAGAAATTCCCTAAGCCCCGGACCTGTCGATTTTGGTCAAAAATGAAAATTTCAAAAGTGCCCCAATTTCTGCTTTAAACTTTAGGTACTATCCCAAAATGTATCACTGAGGTGACAGAAGTTGATTTCGGAGCATCATTTTTGAACAGGAGCTTCAACCGTTTTGTGGCATATGAGAAATTCCCTAAGCCCCGGACCTGTCGATTTTGGTCAAAAATGAACATTTCAAAAGTGCCCCAATTTCTGCTTTAAACTTTAGGTACTATCCCAAAATGTATCATTGAGGTGACAGAAGTTGATTTCGGAGCATCATTTTTGAACAGGAGCTTCTACCGTTTTGTGGCATATGAGAAATTCCCTAAGCCCCGGACCTGTCGATTTTGGTCAAAAATGAAAATTTCAAAAGTGCCCCAATTTCTGCTTTAAACTTTAGGTACTATCCCAAAATGTATCACTGAGGTGACAGAAGTTGATTTCGGAGCATCATTTTTGAACAGGAGCTTCAACCGTTTTGTGGCATATGAGAAATTCCCTAAGCCCCGGACCTGCCGATTTTGGTCAAAAATGAAAATTTCAAAAGTGCCCCAATTTCTGCTTTGAACTTTAGGTACTATCCCAAAATGTATCACTGAGGTGACAGAAGTTGATTTCGGAGCATCATTTTTGAACAGGAGCTTCAACCGTTTTGTGGCATATGAGAAATTCCCTAAGCCCCGGACCTGTCGATTTTGGTCAAAAATGAAAATTTCAAAAGTGCCCCAATTTCTGCTTTAAACTTTAGGTACTATCACAAAATGTATCAATGAGGTGACAGAAGTTGATTTCGGAGCATCATTTTTGAACAGGAGCTTCTACCGTTTTGTGGCATATGAGAAATTCCCTAAGCCCCGGACCTGTCGATTTTGGTCAAAAATGAAAATTTCAAAAGTGCCCCAATTTCTGCTTTAAACTTTAGGTACTATCCCAAAATGTATCACTGAGGTAACAGATGTTGATTTCGGAGCATCATTTTTGAACAGGAGCTTCAACCGTTTTGTGGCATGTGAGAAATTCCCTAAGCCCCGGACCTGTCGATTTTGGTCAAAAATGAAAATTTCAAAAGTGCCCCAATTTCTGCTTTAAACTTTAGGTACTATCCCAAAATGTATCACTGAGGTGACAGAAGTTGATTTCGGAGCATCATTTTTGAACAGGAGCTTCAACCGTTTTGTGGCATGTGAGAAATTCCCTAAGCCCCGGACCTGTCGATTTTGGTCAAAAATGAACATTTCAAAAGTGCCCCAATTTCTGCTTTAAACTTTAGGTACTATCCCAAAATGTATCACTGAGGTGACAGAAGTTGATTTCGGAGCATCATTTTTGAACAGGAGCTTCAACCGTTTTGTGGCATATGAGAAATTCCCTAAGCCCCGGACCTGTCGATTTTGGTCAAAAATGAAAATTTCAAAAGTGCCCCAATTTCTGCTTTAAACTTTAGGTACTATCCCAAAATGTATCACTGAGGTGACAGAAGTTGATTTCGGAGCATCATTTTTGAACAGGAGCTTCAACCGTTTTGTGGCATATGAGAAATTCCCTAAGCCCCGGACCTGTCGATTTTGGTCAAAAATGAAAATTTCAAAAGTGCCCCAATTTCTGCTTTAAACTTTAGGTACTATCCCAAAATGTATCACTGAGGTGACAGAAGTTGATTTCGGAGCATCATTTTTGAACAGGAGCTTCTACCGTTTTGTGGCATGTGAGAAATTCCCTAAGCCCCGGACCTGTCGATTTTGGTCAAAAATGAAAATTTCAAAAGTGCCCCAATTTCTGCTTTAAACTTTAGGTACTATCCCAAAATTTATCACTGAGGTAACAGAAGTTGATTTCGGAGCATCATTTTTGAACAGGAGCTTCTACCGTTTTGTGGCATGTGAGAAATTCCCTAAGCCCCGGACCTGTCGATTTTGGTCAAAAATGAAAATTTCAAAAGTGCCCCAATTTCTGCTTTAAACTTTAGGTACTATCCCAAAATGTATCACTGAGGTGACAGAAGTTGATTTCGGAGCATCATTTTTGAACAGGAGCTTCAACCGTTTTGTGGCATGTGAGAAATTCCCTATGCCCCGGACCTGTCGATTTTGGTCAAAAATGAACATTTCAAAAGTGCCCCAATTTCTGCTTTAAACTTTAGGTACTATCCCAAAATGTATCATTGAGGTGACAGAAGTTGATTTCGGAGCATCATTTTTGAACAGGAGCTTCTACCGTTTTGTGGCATATGAGAAATTCCCTAAGCCCCGGACCTGTCGATTTTGGTCAAAAATGAAAATTTCAAAAGTGCCCCAATTTCTGCTTTAAACTTTAGGTACTATCCCAAAATGTATCACTGAGGTGACAGAAGTTGATTTCGGAGCATCATTTTTGAACAGGAGCTTCAACCGTTTTGTGGCATATGAGAAATTCCCTAAGCCCCGGACCTGTCGATTTTGGTCAAAAATGAAAATTTCAAAAGTGCCCCAATTTCTGCTTTAAACTTTAGGTACTATCCCAAAATGTATCACTGAGGTGACAGAAGTTGATTTCGGAGCATCATTTTTGAACAGGAGCTTCAACCGTTTTGTGGCATATGAGAAATTCCCTAAGCCCCGGACCTGTCGATTTTGGTCAAAAATGAAAATTTCAAAAGTGCCCCAATTTCTGCTTTAAACTTTAGGTACTATCCCAAAATGTATCACTGAGGTGACAGAAGTTGATTTCGGAGCATCATTTTTGAACAGGAGCTTCAACCGTTTTGTGGCATATGAGAAATTCCCTAAGCCCCGGACCTGTCGATTTTGGTCAAAAATGAAAATTTCAAAAGTGCCCCAATTTCTGCTTTAAACTTTAGGTACTATCCCAAAATGTATCACTGAGGTGACAGAAGTTGATTTCGGAGCATCATTTTTGAACAGGAGCTTCTACCGTTTTGTGGCATGTGAGAAATTCCCTAAGCCCCGGACCTGTCGATTTTGGTCAAAAATGAAAATTTCAAAAGTGCCCCAATTTCTGCTTTAAACTTTAGGTACTATCCCAAAATGTATCACTGAGGTGACAGAAGTTGATTTCGGAGCATCATTTTTGAACAGGAGCTTCAACCGTTTTGTGGCATGTGAGAAATTCCCTAAGCCCCGGACCTGTCGATTTTGGTCAAAAATGAACATTTCAAAAGTGCCCCAATTTCTGCTTTAAACTTTAGGTACTATCCCAAAATGTATCACTGAGGTGACAGAAGTTGATTTCGGAGCATCATTTTTGAACAGGAGCTTCTTCCGTTTTGTGGCATGTGAGAAATTCCCTAAGCCCCGGACCTGTCGATTTTGGTCAAAAATGAAAATTTCAAAAGTGCCCCAATTTCTGCTTTAAACTTTAGGTACTATCCCAAAATGTATCACTGAGGTGACAGAAGTTGATTTCGGAGCATCATTTTTGAACAGGAGCTTCAACCGTTTTGTGGCATATGAGAAATTCCCTAAGCCCCGGACCTGTCGATTTTGGTCAAAAATGAAAATTTCCAAAGTGCCCCAATTTCTGCTTTAAACTTTAGGTACTATCCCAAAATGTATCACTGAGGTGACAGTTGTTGATTTCGGAGCATCATTTTTGAACAGGAGCTTCTACCGTTTTGTGGCATATGAGAAATTCCCTAAGCCCCGGACCTGTCGATTTTGGTCAAAAATGAAAATTTCAAAAGTGCCCCAATTTCTGCTTTAAACTTTAGGTACTATCCCAAAATGTATCACTGAGGTGACAGAAGTTGATTTCGGAGCATCATTTTTGAACAGGAGCTTCAACCGTTTTGTGGCATATGAGAAATTCCCTAAGCCCCGGACCTGCCGATTTTGGTCAAAAATGAAAATTTCAAAAGTGCCCCAATTTCTGCTTTGAACTTTAGGTACTATCCCAAAATGTATCACTGAGGTGACAGAAGTTGATTTCGGAGCATCATTTTTGAACAGGAGCTTCAACCGTTTTGTGGCATATGAGAAATTCCCTAAGCCCCGGACCTGTCGATTTTGGTCAAAAATGAAAATTTCAAAAGTGCCCCAATTTCTGCTTTAAACTTTAGGTACTATCACAAAATGTATCAATGAGGTGACAGAAGTTGATTTCGGAGCATCATTTTTGAACAGGAGCTTCAACCGTTTTGTGGCATGTGAGAAATTCCCTAAGCCCCGGACCTGTCGATTTTGGTCAAAAATGAAAATTTCAAAAGTGCCCCAATTTCTGCTTTAAACTTTAGGTACTATCCCAAAATGTATCACTGAGGTGACAGAAGTTGATTTCGGAGCATCATTTTTGAACAGGAGCTTCAACCATTTTGTGGCATGTGAGAAATTCCCTAAGCCCCGGACCTGTCGATTTTGGTCAAAAATGAACATTTCAAAAGTGCCCCAATTTCTGCTTTAAACTTTAGGTACTATCCCAAAATGTATCACTGAGGTGACAGAAGTTGATTTCGGAGCATCATTTTTGAACAGGAGCTTCAACCGTTTTGTGGCATATGAGAAATTCCCTAAGCCCCGGACCTGTCGATTTTGGTCAAAAATGAAAATTTCAAAAGTGCCCCAATTTCTGCTTTAAACTTTAGGTACTATCCCAAAATGTATCACTGAGGTGACAGAAGTTGATTTCGGAGCATCATTTTTGAACAGGAGCTTCAACCGTTTTGTGGCATATGAGAAATTCCCTAAGCCCCGGACCTGTCGATTTTGGTCAAAAATGAACATTTCAAAAGTGCCCCAATTTCTGCTTTAAACTTTAGGTACTATCCCAAAATGTATCACTGAGGTGACAGAAGTTGATTTCGGAGCATCATTTTTGAACAGGAGCTTCAACCGTTTTGTGGCATATGAGAAATTCCCTAAGCCCCGGACCTGTCGATTTTGGTCAAAAATGAAAATTTCAAAAGTGCCCCAATTTCTGCTTTAAACTTTAGGTACTATCCCAAAATGTATCACTGAGGTGACAGAAGTTGATTTCGGAGCATCATTTTTGAACAGGAGCTTCAACCGTTTTGTGGCATGTGAGAAATTCCCTAAGCCCTGGACCTGTCGATTTTGGTCAAAAATGAAAATTTCAAAAGTGCCCCAATTTCTGCTTTAAACTTTAGGTACTATCACAAAATGTATCAATGAGGTGACAGAAGTTGATTTCGGAGCATCATTTTTTAACAGGAGCTTCAACCGTTTTGTGGCATGTGAGAAATTCCCTAAGCCCCGGACCTGTCGATTTTGGTCAAAAATGAAAATTTCAAAAGTGCCCCAATTTCTGCTTTAAACTTTAGGTACTATCCCAAAATGTATCACTGAGGTGACAGAAGTTGATTTCGGAGCATCATTTTTGAACAGGAGCTTCTACCGTTTTGTGGCATGTGAGAAATTCCCTAAGCCCCGGACCTGTCGATTTTGGTCAAAAATGAAAATTTCAAAAGTGCCCCAATTTCTGCTTTAAACTTTAGGTACTATCCCAAAATGTATCACTGAGGTGACAGAAGTTGATTTCGGAGCATCATTTTTGAACAGGAGCTTCAACCGTTTTGTGGCATGTGAGAAATTCCCTAAGCCCCGGACCTGTCGATTTTGGTCAAAAATGAAAATTTCAAAAGTGCCCCAATTTCTGCTTTAAACTTTAGGTACTATCCCAAAATGTATCACTGAGGTAACAGAAGTTGATTTCGGAGCATCATTTTTGAACAGGAGCTTCTACCGTTTTGTGGCATGTGAGAAATTCCCTAAGCCCCGGACCTGTCGATTTTGGTCAAAAATGAAAATTTCAAAAGTGCCCCAATTTCTGCTTTAAACTTTAGGTACTATCCCAAAATGTATCACTGAGGTGACAGAAGTTGATTTTGGAGCATCATTTTTGAACAGGAGCTTCAACCGTTTTGTGGCATGTGAGAAATTCCCTAAGCCCCGGACCTGTCGATTTTGGTCAAAAATGAACATTTCAAAAGTGCCCCAATTTCTGCTTTAAACTTTAGGTACTATCCCAAAATGTATCACTGAGGTGACAGAAGTTGATTTCGGAGCATCATTTTTGAACAGGAGCTTCAACCGTTTTGTGGCATATGAGAAATTCCCTAAGCCCCGGACCTGCCGATTTTGGTCAAAAATGAAAATTTCAAAAGTGCCCCAATTTCTGCTTTAAACTTTAGGTACTATCCCAAAATGTATCACTGAGGTGACAGAAGTTGATTTCGGAGCATCATTTTTGAACAGGAGCTTCAACCGTTTTGTGGCATATGAGAAATTCCCTAAGCCCCGGACCTGTCGATTTTGGTCAAAAATGAAAATTTCCAAAGTGCCCCAATTTCTGCTTTAAACTTTAGGTACTATCCCAAAATGTATCACTGAGGTGACAGTTGTTGATTTTGGAGCATCATTTTTGAACAGGAGCTTCTACCGTTTTGTGGCATATGAGAAATTCCCTAAGCCCCGGACCTGTCGATTTTGGTCAAAAATGAAAATTTCAAAAGTGCCCCAATTTCTGCTTTAAACTTTAGGTACTATCCCAAAATGTATCACTGAGGTGACAGAAGTTGATTTCGGAGCATCATTTTTGAACAGGAGCTTCAACCGTTTTGTGGCATATGAGAAATTCCCTAAGCCCCGGACCTGCCGATTTTGGTCAAAAATGAAAATTTCAAAAGTGCCCCAATTTCTGCTTTAAACTTTAGGTACTATCCCAAACTGTATCACTGAGGTGACAGAAGTTGATTTCGGAGCATCATTTTTGAACAGGAGCTTCAACCGTTTTGTGGCATATGAGAAATTCCCTAAGCCCCGGACCTGTCGATTTTGGTCAAAAATGAAAATTTCAAAAGTGCCCCAATTTCTGCTTTAAACTTTAGGTACTATCCCAAAATGTATCAATGAGGTGACAGAAGTTGATTTCGGAGCATCATTTTTTAACAGGAGCTTCAACCGTTTTGTGGCATATGAGAAATTCCCTAAGCCCCGGACCTGTCGATTTTGGTCAAAAATGAAAATTTCAAAAGTGCCCCAATTTCTGCTTTAAACTTTAGGTACTATCCCAAAATGTATCACTGAGGTGACAGAAGTTGATTTCGGAGCATCATTTTTGAACAGGAGCTTCAACCGTTTTGTGGCAAGTGAGAAATTCCCTAAGCCCCGGACCTGTCGATTTTGGTCAAAAATGAAAATTTCAAAAGTGCCCCAATTTCTGCTTTAAACTTTAGGTACTATCCCAAAATGTATCACTGAGGTGACAGAAGTTGATTTCGGAGCATCATTTTTGAACAGGAGCTTCTACCGTTTTGTGGCATGTGAGAAATTCCCTAAGCCCCGGACCTGTCGATTTTGGTCAAAAATGAAAATTTCAAAAGTGCCCCAATTTCTGCTTTAAACTTTAGGTACTATCCCAAAATGTATCACTGAGGTGACAGAAGTTGATTTCGGAGCATCATTTTTGAACAGGAGCTTCAACCGTTTTGTGGCATGTGAGAAATTCCCTAAGCCCCGGACCTGTCGATTTTGGTCAAAAATGAAAATTTCAAAAGTGCCCCAATTTCTGCTTTAAACTTTAGGTACTATCCCAAAATGTATCACTGAGGTGACAGAAGTTGATATCGGAGCATCATTTTTGAACAGGAGCTTCAACCGTTTTGTGGCATATGAGAAATTCCCTAAGCCCCGGACCTGTCGATTTTGGTCAAAAATGAAAATTTCAAAAGTGCCCCAATTTCTGCTTTAAACTTTAGGTACTATCCCAAAATGTATCACTGAGGTGACAGAAGTTGATTTCGGAGCATCATTTTTTAACAGGAGCTTCAACCGTTTTGTGGCATATGAGAAATTCCCTAAGCCCCGGACCTGTCGATTTTGGTCAAAAATGAAAATTTCAAAAGTGCCCCAATTTCTGCTTTAAACTTTAGGTACTATCCCAAAATGTATCACTGAGGTGACAGAAGTTGATATCGGAGCATCATTTTTGAACAGGAGCTTCTACCGTTTTGTGGCATATGAGAAATTCCCTAAGCCCCGGACCTGTCGATTTTGGTCAAAAATGAACATTTCAAAAGTGCCCCAATTTCTGCTTTAAACTTTAGGTACTATCCCAAAATGTATCACTGAGGTGACAGAAGTTGATTTCGGAGCATCATTTTTGAACAGGAGCTTCAACCGTTTTGTGGCATATGAGAAATTCCCTAAGCCCCGGACCTGCCGATTTTGGTCAAAAATGAAAATTTCAAAAGTGCCCCAATTTCTGCTTTAAACTTTAGGTACTATCCCAAAATGTATCACTGAGGTGACAGAAGTTGATTTCGGAGCATCATTTTTGAACAGGAGCTTCAACCGTTTTGTGGCATATGAGAAATTCCCTAAGCCCCGGACCTGTCGATTTTGGTCAAAAATGAAAATTTCAAAAGTGCCCCAATTTCTGCTTTAAACTTTAGGTACTATCCCAAAATGTATCAATGAGGTGACAGAAGTTGATTTCGGAGCATCATTTTTTAACAGGAGCTTCAACCGTTTTGTGGCATATGAGAAATTCCCTAAGCCCCGGACCTGTCGATTTTGGTCAAAAATGAAAATTTCAAAAGTGCCCCAATTTCTGCTTTAAACTTTAGGTACTATCCCAAAATGTATCACTGAGGTGACAGAAGTTGATATCGGAGCATCATTTTTGAACAGGAGCTTCTACCGTTTTGTGGCATGTGAGAAATTCCCTAAGCCCCGGACCTGTCGATTTTGGTAAAAAATGAAAATTTCAAAAGTGCCCCAATTTCTGCTTTAAACTTTAGGTACTATCCCAAAATGTATCACTGAGGTGACAGAAGTTGATTTCGGAGCATCATTTTTGAACAGGAGCTTCTACCGTTTTGTGGCATATGAGAAATTCCCTAAGCCCCGGACCTGTCGATTTTGGTCAAAAATGAAAATTTCAAAAGTGCCCCAATTTCTGCTTTAAACTTTAGGTACTATCCCAAAATGTATCACTGAGGTGACAGAAGTTGATTTCGGAGCATCATTTTTGAACAGGAGCTTCAACCGTTTTGTGGCATATGAGAAATTCCCTAAGCACCGGACCTGCCGATTTTGGTCAAAAATGAAAATTTCAAAAGTGCCCCAATTTCTGCTTTAAACTTTAGGTACTATCCCAAAATGTATCACTGAGGTGACAGAAGTTGATTTCGGAGCATCATTTTTGAACAGGAGCTTCAACCGTTTTGTGGCATATGAGAAATTCCCTAAGCCCCGGACCTGTCGATTTTGGTCAAAAATGAAAATTTCAAAAGTGCCCCAATTTCTGCTTTAAACTTTAGGTACTATCCCAAAATGTATCAATGAGGTGACAGAAGTTGATTTCGGAGCATCATTTTTGAACAGGAGCTTCAACCGTTTTGTGGCATATGAGAAATTCCCTAAGCCCCGGACCTGTCGATTTTGGTCAAAAATGAAAATTTCAAAAGTGCCCCAATTTCTGCTTTAAACTTTAGGTACTATCCCAAAATGTATCACTGAGGTGACAGAAGTTGATTTCGGAGCATCATTTTTGAACAGGAGCTTCAACCGTTTTGTGGCATATGAGAAATTCCCTAAGCCCCGGACCTGCCGATTTTGGTCAAAAATGAAAATTTCAAAAGTGCCCCAATTTCTGCTTTAAACTTTAGGTACTATCCCAAAATGTATCACTGAGGTGACAGAAGTTGATTTCGGAGCATCATTTTTGAACAGGAGCTTCAACCGTTTTGTGGCATGTGAGAAATTCCCTAAGCCCCGGACCTGTCGATTTTGGTCAAAAATGAAAATTTCAAAAGTGCCCCAATTTCTGCTTTAAACTTTAGGTACTATCCCAAAATGTATCACTGAGGTAACAGAAGTTGATTTCGGAGCATCATTTTTGAACAGGAGCTTCTACCGTTTTGTGGCATGTGAGAAATTCCCTAAGCCCCGGACCTGTCGATTTTGGTCAAAAATGAAAATGTCAAAAGTGCCCCAATTTCTGCTTTAAACTTTAGGAACTATCCCAAAATGTATCACTGAGGTGACAGAAGTTGATATCGGGGCATCATTTTTGAACAGGAGCTTCAACCGTTTTGTGGCATATGAGAAATTCCCTAAGCCCCGGACCTGTCGATTTTGGTCAAAAATGAAAATTTCAAAAGTGCCCCAATTTCTGCTTTAAACTTTAGGTACTATCCCAAAATGTATCACTGAGGTGACAGAAGTTGATTTCGGAGCATCATTTTTGAACAGGAGCTTCAACCGTTTTGTGGCATATGAGAAATTCCCTAAGCCCCGGACCTGCCGATTTTGGTCAAAAATGAAAATTTCAAAAGTGCCCCAATTTCTGCTTTAAACTTTAGGTACTATCCCAAAATGTATCACTGAGGTGACAGAAGTTGATTTCGGAGCATCATTTTTGAACAGGAGCTTCAACCGTTTTGTGGCATATGAGAAATTCCCTAAGCCCCGGACCTGTCGATTTTGGTCAAAAATGAAAATTTCAAAAGTGCCCCAATTTCTGCTTTAAACTTTAGGTACTATCCCAAAATGTATCAATGAGGTGACAGAAGTTGATTTCGGAGCATCATTTTTTAACAGGAGCTTCAACCGTTTTGTGGCATATGAGAAATTCCCTAAGCCCCGGACCTGTCGATTTTGGTCAAAAATGAAAATTTCAAAAGTGCCCCAATTTCTGCTTTAAACTTTAGGTACTATCCCAAAATGTATCACTGAGGTGACAGAAGTTGATTTCGGAGCATCATTTTTGAACAGGAGCTTCAACCGTTTTGTGGCATGTGAGAAATTCCCTAAGCCCCGGACCTGTCGATTTTGGTCAAAAATGAAAATTTCAAAAGTGCCCCAATTTCTGCTTTAAACTTTAGGTACTATCCCAAAATGTATCAATGAGGTGACAGAAGTTGATTTCGGAGCATCATTTTTTAACAGGAGCTTCAACCGTTTTGTGGCATATGAGAAATTCCCTAAGCCCCGGACCTGTCGATTTTGGTCAAAAATGAAAATTTCAAAAGTGCCCCAATTTCTGCTTTAAACTTTAGGTACTATCCCAAAATGTATCAATGAGGTGACAGAAGTTGATTTCGGAGCATCATTTTTTAACAGGAGCTTCAACCGTTTTGTGGCATATGAGAAATTCCCTAAGCCCCGGACCTGTCGATTTTGGTCAAAAATGAAAATTTCAAAAGTGCCCCAATTTCTGCTTTAAACTTTAGGTACTATCCCAAAATGTATCACTGAGGTGACAGAAGTTGATTTCGGAGCATCATTTTTGAACAGGAGCTTCAACCGTTTTGTGGCATGTGAGAAATTCCCTAAGCCCCGGACCTGTCGATTTTGGTCAAAAATGAAAATTTCAAAAGTGCCCCAATTTCTGCTTTAAACTTTAGGTACTATCCCAAAATGTATCAATGAGGTGACAGAAGTTGATTTCGGAGCATCATTTTTTAACAGGAGCTTCAACCGTTTTGTGGCATATGAGAAATTCCCTAAGCCCCGGACCTGTCGATTTTGGTCAAAAATGAAAATTTCAAAAGTGCCCCAATTTCTGCTTTAAACTTTAGGTACTATCCCAAAATGTATCACTGAGGTGACAGAAGTTGATTTCGGAGCATCATTTTTGAACAGGAGCTTCAACCGTTTTGTGGCATGTGAGAAATTCCCTAAGCCCCGGACCTGTCGATTTTGGTCAAAAATGAAAATTTCAAAAGTGCCCCAATTTCTGCTTTAAACTTTAGGTACTATCCCAAAATGTATCACTGAGGTAACAGAAGTTGATTTCGGAGCATCATTTTTGAACAGGAGCTTCTACCGTTTTGTGGCATGTGAGAAATTCCCTAAGCCCCGGACCTGTCGATTTTGGTCAAAAATGAAAATTTCAAAAGTGCCCCAATTTCTGCTTTAAACTTTAGGTACTATCCCAAAATGTATCACTGAGGTAACAGAAGTTGATATCGGAGCATCATTTTTGAACAGGAGCTTCAACCGTTTTGTGGCATATGAGAAATTCCCTAAGCCCCGGACCTGTCGATTTTGGTCAAAAATGAAAATTTCAAAAGTGCCCCAATTTCTGCTTTAAACTTTAGGTACTATCCCAAACTGTATCACTGAGGTGACAGAAGTTGATTTCGGAGCATCATTTTTGAACAGGAGCTTCTACCGTTTTGTGGCATATGAGAAATTCCCTAAGCCCCGGACCTGTCGATTTTGGTCAAAAATGAAAATTTCAAAAGTGCCCCAATTTCTGCTTTAAACTTTAGGTACTATCCCAAAATGTATCACTGAGGTGACAGAAGTTGATTTCGGAGCATCATTTTTGAACAGGAGCTTCAACCGTTTTGTGGCATATGAGAAATTCCCTAAGCCCCGGACCTGCCGATTTTGGTCAAAAATGAAAATTTCAAAAGTGCCCCAATTTCTGCTTTAAACTTTAGGTACTATCCCAAAATGTATCACTGAGGTGACAGAAGTTGATTTCGGAGCATCATTTTTGAACAGGAGCTTCAACCGTTTTGTGGCATATGAGAAATTCCCTAAGCCTCGGACCTGTCGATTTTGGTCAAAAATGAAAATTTCAAAAGTGCCCCAATTTCTGCTTTAAACTTTAGGTACTATCCCAAAATGTATCACTGAGGTGACAGAAGTTGATTTCGGAGCATCATTTTTGAACAGGAGCTTCTACCGTTTTGTGGCATATGAGAAATTCCCTAAGCCCCGGACCTGTCGATTTTGGTCAAAAATGAAAATTTCAAAAGTGCCCCAATTTCTGCTTTAAACTTTAGGTACTATCCCAAACTGTATCACTGAGGTGACAGAAGTTGATTTCGGAGCATCATTTTTGAACAGGAGCTTCTACCGTTTTGTGGCATATGAGAAATTCCCTAAGCCCCGGCTCTGTCGATTTTGGTCAAAAATGAAAATTTCAAAAGTGCCCCAATTTCTGCTTTAAACTTTAGGTACTATCCCAAAATGTATCACTGAGGTGACAGAAGTTGATTTCGGAGCATCATTTTTGAACAGGAGCTTCAACCGTTTTGTGGCATATGAGAAATTCCCTAAGCCCCGGACCTGACGATTTTGGTCAAAAATGAAAATTTCAAAAGTGCCCCAATTTCTGCTTTAAACTTTAGGTACTATCCCAAAATGTATCACTGAGGTGACAGAAGTTGATTTCGGAGCATCATTTTTGAACAGGAGCTTCAACCGTTTTGTGGCATATGAGAAATTCCCTAAGCCTCGGACCTGTCGATTTTGGTCAAAAATGAAAATTTCAAAAGTGCCCCAATTTCTGCTTTAAACTTTAGGTACTATCCCAAAATGTATCACTGATGTGACAGAAGTTGATTTCGGAGCATCATTTTTGAACAGGAGCTTCAAACGTTTTTGTGGCATATGAGAAATTCCCTAAGCCCCGGACCTGTCGATTTTGGTCAAAAATGAAAATTTCCAAAGTGCCCCAATTTCTGCTTTAAACTTTAGGTACTATCCCAAAATGTATCACTGAGGTGACAGAAGTTGATTTCGGAGCATCATTTTTGAACAGGAGCTTCTACCGTTTTGTGGCATATGAGAAATTCCCTAAGCCCCGGACCTGTCGATTTTGGTCAAAAATGAAAATTTCAAAAGTGCCCCAATTTCTGCTTTAAACTTTAGGTACTATCCCAAAATGTATCACTGAGGTGACAGAAGTTGATTTCGGAGCATCATTTTTGAACAGGAGCTTCAACCGTTTTGTGGCATATGAGAAATTCCCTAAGCCCCGGACCTGTCGATTTTGGTCAAAAATGAAAATTTCAAAAGTGCCCCAATTTCTGCTTTAAACTTTAGGTACTATCCCAAAATGTATCACTGAGGTGACAGAAGTTGATATCGGAGCATCATTTTTGAACAGGAGCTTCAACCGTTTTGTGGCATATGAGAAATTCCCTAAGCCCCGGACCTGTCGATTTTGGTCAAAAATGAAAATTTCAAAAGTGCCCCAATTTCTGCTTTAAACTTTAGGTACTATCCCAAAATGTATCACTGAGGTGACAGAAGTTGATTTCGGAGCATCATTTTTGAACAGGAGCTTCAACCGTTTTGTGGCATATGAGAAATTCCCTAAGCCCCGGACCTGCCGATTTTGGTCAAAAATGAAAATTTCAAAAGTGCCCCAATTTCTGCTTTAAACTTTAGGTACTATCCCAAACTGTATCACTGAGGTGACAGAAGTTGATTTCGGAGCATCATTTTTGAACAGGAGCTTCTACCGTTTTGTGGCATATGAGAAATTCCCTAAGCCCCGGACCTGTCGATTTTGGTCAAAAATGAAAATTTCAAAAGTGCCCCAATTTCTGCTTTAAACTTTAGGTACTATCCCAAAATGTATCACTGAGGTGACAGAAGTTGATTTCGGAGCATCATTTTTGAACAGGAGCTTCAACCGTTTTGTGGCATATGAGAAATTCCCTAAGCCCCGGACCTGCCGATTTTGGTCAAAAATGAAAATTTCAAAAGTGCCCCAATTTCTGCTTTAAACTTTAGGTACTATCCCAAAATGTATCACTGAGGTGACAGAAGTTGATTTCGGAGCATCATTTTTGAACAGGAGCTTCAACCGTTTTGTGGCATATGAGAAATTCCCTAAGCCCCGGACCTGTCGATTTTGGTCAAAAATGAAAATTTCAAAAGTGCCCCAATTTCTGCTTTAAACTTTAGGTACTATCCCAAAATGTATCAATGAGGTGACAGAAGTTGATTTCGGAGCATCATTTTTTAACAGGAGCTTCAACCGTTTTGTGGCATATGAGAAATTCCCTAAGCCCCGGACCTGTCGATTTTGGTCAAAAATGAAAATTTCAAAAGTGCCCCAATTTCTGCTTTAAACTTTAGGTACTATCCCAAAATGTATCACTGAGGTGACAGAAGTTGATATCGGAGCATCATTTTTGAACAGGAGCTTCTACCGTTTTGTGGCATGTGAGAAATTCCCTAAGCCCCGGACCTGTCGATTTTGGTCAAAAATGAAAATTTCAAAAGTGCCCCAATTTCTGCTTTAAACTTTAGGTACTATCCCAAAATGTATCACTGAGGTGACAGAAGTTGATTTCGGAGCATCATTTTTGAACAGGAGCTTCTACCGTTTTGTGGCATATGAGAAATTCCCTAAGCCCCGGACCTGTCGATTTTGGTCAAAAATGAAAATTTCAAAAGTGCCCCAATTTCTGCTTTAAACTTTAGGTACTATCCCAAAATGTATCACTGAGGTGACAGAAGTTGATTTCGGAGCATCATTTTTGAACAGGAGCTTCAACCGTTTTGTGGCATATGAGAAATTCCCTAAGCCCCGGACCTGCCGATTTTGGTCAAAAATGAAAATTTCAAAAGTGCCCCAATTTCTGCTTTAAACTTTAGGTACTATCCCAAAATGTATCACTGAGGTGACAGAAGTTGATTTCGGAGCATCATTTTTGAACAGGAGCTTCAACCGTTTTGTGGCATATGAGAAATTCCCTAAGCCCCGGACCTGTCGATTTTGGTCAAAAATGAAAATTTCAAAAGTGCCCCAATTTCTGCTTTAAACTTTAGGTACTATCCCAAAATGTATCAATGAGGTGACAGAAGTTGATTTCGGAGCATCATTTTTGAACAGGAGCTTCAACCGTTTTGTGGGATATGAGAAATTCCCTAAGCCCCGGACCTGTCGATTTTGGTCAAAAATGAAAATTTCAAAAGTGCCCCAATTTCTGCTTTAAACTTTAGGTACTATCCCAAAATGTATCACTGAGGTGACAGAAGTTGATTTCGGAGCATCATTTTTGAACAGGAGCTTCAACCGTTTTGTGGCATGTGAGAAATTCCCTAAGCCCCGGACCTGTCGATTTTGGTCAAAAATGAAAATTTCAAAAGTGCCCCAATTTCTGCTTTAAACTTTAGGTACTATCCCAAAATGTATCACTGAGGTGACAGAAGTTGATTTCGGAGCATCATTTTTGAACAGGAGCTTCAACCGTTTTGTGGCATATGAGAAATTCCCTAAGCCCCGGACCTGTCGATTTTGGTCAAAAATGAAAATTTCAAAAGTGCCCCAATTTCTGCTTTAAACTTTAGGTACTATCCCAAAATGTATCACTGAGGTGACAGAAGTTGATTTCGGAGCATCATTTTTGAACAGGAGCTTCAACCGTTTTGTGGCATATGAGAAATTCCCTAAGCCCCGGACCTGTCGATTTTGGTCAAAAATGAAAATTTCAAAAGTGCCCCAATTTCTGCTTTAAACTTTAGGTACTATCCCAAAATGTATCACTGAGGTGACAGAAGTTGATTTCGGAGCATCATTTTTGAACAGGAGCTTCAACCGTTTTGTGGCATATGAGAAATTCCCTAAGCCCCGGACCTGACGATTTTGGTCAAAAATGAAAATTTCAAAAGTGCCCCAATTTCTGCTTTAAACTTTAGGTACTATCCCAAAATGTATCACTGAGGTGACAGAAGTTGATTTCGGAGCATCATTTTTGAACAGGAGCTTCAACCGTTTTGTGGCATATGAGAAATTCCCTAAGCCTCGGACCTGTCGATTTTGGTCAAAAATGAAAATTTCAAAAGTGCCCCAATTTCTGCTTTAAACTTTAGGTACTATCCCAAAATGTATCACTGATGTGACAGAAGTTGATTTCGGAGCATCATTTTTGAACAGGAGCTTCAACCGTTTTTGTGGCATATGAGAAATTCCCTAAGCCCCGGACCTGTCGATTTTGGTCAAAAATGAAAATTTCCAAAGTGCCCCAATTTCTGCTTTAAACTTTAGGTACTATCCCAAAATGTATCACTGAGGTGACAGAAGTTGATTTCGGAGCATCATTTTTGAACAGGAGCTTCTACCGTTTTGTGGCATATGAGAAATTCCCTAAGCCCCGGACCTGTCGATTTTGGTCAAAAATGAAAATTTCAAAAGTGCCCCAATTTCTGCTTTAAACTTTAGGTACTATCCCAAAATGTATCACTGAGGTGACAGAAGTTGATTTCGGAGCATCATTTTTGAACAGGAGCTTCAACCGTTTTGTGGCATATGAGAAATTCCCTAAGCCCCGGACCTGTCGATTTTGGTCAAAAATGAAAATTTCAAAAGTGCCCCAATTTCTGCTTTAAACTTTAGGTACTATCCCAAAATGTATCACTGAGGTGACAGAAGTTGATTTCGGAGCATCATTTTTGAACAGGAGCTTCAACCGTTTTGTGGCATATGAGAAATTCCCTAAGCCCCGGACCTGCCGATTTTGGTCAAAAATGAAAATTTCAAAAGTGCCCCAATTTCTGCTTTAAACTTTAGGTACTATCCCAAACTGTATCACTGAGGTGACAGAAGTTGATTTCGGAGCATCATTTTTGAACAGGAGCTTCTACCGTTTTGTGGCATATGAGAAATTCCCTAAGCCCCGGACCTGTCGATTTTGGTCAAAAATGAAAATTTCAAAAGTGCCCCAATTTCTGCTTTAAACTTTAGGTACTATCCCAAAATGTATCACTGAGGTGACAGAAGTTGATTTCGGAGCATCATTTTTGAACAGGAGCTTCAACCGTTTTGTGGCATATGAGAAATTCCCTAAGCCCCGGACCTGCCGATTTTGGTCAAAAATGAAAATTTCAAAAGTGCCCCAATTTCTGCTTTAAACTTTAGGTACTATCCCAAAATGTATCACTGAGGTGACAGAAGTTGATTTCGGAGCATCATTTTTGAACAGGAGCTTCAACCGTTTTGTGGCATATGAGAAATTCCCTAAGCCCCGGACCTGTCGATTTTGGTCAAAAATGAAAATTTCAAAAGTGCCCCAATTTCTGCTTTAAACTTTAGGTACTATCCCAAAATGTATCAATGAGGTGACAGAAGTTGATTTCGGAGCATCATTTTTTAACAGGAGCTTCAACCGTTTTGTGGCATATGAGAAATTCCCTAAGCCCCGGACCTGTCGATTTTGGTCAAAAATGAAAATTTCAAAAGTGCCCCAATTTCTGCTTTAAACTTTAGGTACTATCCCAAAATGTATCACTGAGGTGACAGAAGTTGATATCGGAGCATCATTTTTGAACAGGAGCTTCTACCGTTTTGTGGCATGTGAGAAATTCCCTAAGCCCCGGACCTGTCGATTTTGGTCAAAAATGAAAATTTCAAAAGTGCCCCAATTTCTGCTTTAAACTTTAGGTACTATCCCAAAATGTATCACTGAGGTGACAGAAGTTGATTTCGGAGCATCATTTTTGAACAGGAGCTTCTACCGTTTTGTGGCATATGAGAAATTCCCTAAGCCCCGGACCTGTCGATTTTGGTCAAAAATGAAAATTTCAAAAGTGCCCCAATTTCTGCTTTAAACTTTAGGTACTATCCCAAAATGTATCACTGAGGTGACAGAAGTTGATTTCGGAGCATCATTTTTGAACAGGAGCTTCAACCGTTTTGTGGCATATGAGAAATTCCCTAAGCCCCGGACCTGCCGATTTTGGTCAAAAATGAAAATTTCAAAAGTGCCCCAATTTCTGCTTTAAACTTTAGGTACTATCCCAAAATGTATCACTGAGGTGACAGAAGTTGATTTCGGAGCATCATTTTTGAACAGGAGCTTCAACCGTTTTGTGGCATATGAGAAATTCCCTAAGCCCCGGACCTGTCGATTTTGGTCAAAAATGAAAATTTCAAAAGTGCCCCAATTTCTGCTTTAAACTTTAGGTACTATCCCAAAATGTATCAATGAGGTGACAGAAGTTGATTTCGGAGCATCATTTTTGAACAGGAGCTTCAACCGTTTTGTGGGATATGAGAAATTCCCTAAGCCCCGGACCTGTCGATTTTGGTCAAAAATGAAAATTTCAAAAGTGCCCCAATTTCTGCTTTAAACTTTAGGTACTATCCCAAAATGTATCACTGAGGTGACAGAAGTTGATTTCGGAGCATCATTTTTGAACAGGAGCTTCAACCGTTTTGTGGCATGTGAGAAATTCCCTAAGCCCCGGACCTGTCGATTTTGGTCAAAAATGAAAATTTCAAAAGTGCCCCAATTTCTGCTTTAAACTTTAGGTACTATCCCAAAATGTATCACTGAGGTGACAGAAGTTGATTTCGGAGCATCATTTTTGAACAGGAGCTTCAACCGTTTTGTGGCATATGAGAAATTCCCTAAGCCCCGGACCTGTCGATTTTGGTCAAAAATGAAAATTTCAAAAGTGCCCCAATTTCTGCTTTAAACTTTAGGTACTATCCCAAAATGTATCACTGAGGTGACAGAAGTTGATTTCGGAGCATCATTTTTGAACAGGAGCTTCAACCGTTTTGTGGCATATGAGAAATTCCCTAAGCCCGGACCTGTCGATTTTGGTCAAAAATGAAAATTTCAAAAGTGCCCCAATTTCTGCTTTAAACTTTAGGTACTATCCCAAAATGTATCACTGAGGTGACAGAAGTTGATTTCGGAGCATCATTTTTGAACAGGAGCTTCAACCGTTTTGTGGCATATGAGAAATTCCCTAAGCCCCGGACCTGTCGATTTTGGTCAAAAATGAAAATTTCAAAAGTGCCCCAATTTCTGCTTTAAACTTTAGGTACTATCCCAAAATGTATCACTGAGGTGACAGAAGTTGATTTCGGAGCATCATTTTTGAACAGGAGCTTCTACCATTTTGTGGCATATGAGAAATTCCCTAAGCCCCGGACCTGTCGATTTTGGTCAAAAATGAAAATTTCAAAAGTGCCCCAATTTCTGCTTTAAACTTTAGGTACTATCCCAAAATGTATCACTGAGGTGACAGAAGTTGATTTCGGAGCATCATTTTTGAACAGGAGCTTCAACCGTTTTGTGGCATATGAGAAATTCCCTAAGCCCCGGACCTGTCGATTTTGGTCAAAAATGAACATTTCAAAAGTGCCCCAATTTCTGCTTTAAACTTTAGGTACTATCCCAAAATGTATCACTGAGGTGACAGAAGTTGATTTCGGAGCATAATTTTTGAACAGGAGCTTCTACCGTTTTGTGGCATATGAGAAATTCCCTAAGCCCCGGACCTGTCGATTTTGGTCAAAAATGAAAATTTCAAAAGTGCCCCAAATTCTGCTTTAAACTTTAGGTACTATCCCAAAATGTATCACTGAGGTGACAGAAGTTGATTTCGGAGCATCATTTTTGAACAGGAGCTTCAACCGTTTTGTGGCATATGAGAAATTCCCTAAGCCCCGGACCTGCCGATTTTGGTCAAAAATGAAAATTTCAAAAGTGCCCCAATTTCTGCTTTAAACTTTAGGTACTATCCCAAAATGTATCACTGAAGTGACAGAAGTTGATTTCGGAGCATCATTTTTGAACAGGAGCTTCAACCGTTTTGTGGCATATGAGAAATTCCCTAAGCCTGTCGATTTTGGTCAAAAATGAAAATTTCAAAAGTGCCCCAATTTCTGCTTTAAACTTTAGGTACTATCCCAAAATGTATCACTGAGGTGACAGAAGTTGATTTCGGAGCATCATTTTTGAACAGGAGCTTCAACCGTTTTGTGGCATATGAGAAATTCCCTAAGCCCCGGACCTGCCGATTTTGGTCAAAAATGAAAATTTCAAAAGTGCCCCAATTTCTGCTTTAAACTTTAGGTACTATCCCAAAATGTATCACTGAAGTGACAGAAGTTGATTTCGGAGCATCATTTTTGAACAGGAGCTTCAACCGTTTTGTGGCATATGAGAAATTCCCTAAGCCCCGGACCTGCCGATTTTGGTCAAAAATGAAAATTTCAAAAGTGCCCCAATTTCTGCTTTAAACTTTAGGTACTATCCCAAAATGTATCACTGAAGTGACAGAAGTTGATTTCGGAGCATCATTTTTGAACAGGAGCTTCAACCGTTTTGTGGCATATGAGAAATTCCCTAAGCCTGTCGATTTTGGTCAAAAATGAAAATTTCAAAAGTGCCCCAATTTCTGCTTTAAACTTTAGGTACTATCCCAAAATGTATCACTGAGGTGACAGAAGTTGATTTCGGAGCATCATTTTTGAACAGGAGCTTCAACCGTTTTGTGGCATATGAGAAATTCCCTAAGCCCCGGACCTGCCGATTTTGGTCAAAAATGAAAATTTCAAAAGTGCCCCAATTTCTGCTTTAAACTTTAGGTACTATCCCAAAATGTATCACTGAAGTGACAGAAGTTGATTTCGGAGCATCATTTTTGAACAGGAGCTTCAACCGTTTTGTGGCATATGAGAAATTCCCTAAGCCCCGGTCCTGTCGATTTTGGTCAAAAATGAAAATTTCAAAAGTGCCCCAATTTCTGCTTTAAACTTTAGGTACTATCCCAAAATGTATCACTGAGGTGACAGTTGTTGATTTCGGAGCATCATTTTTGAACAGGAGCTTCTACCGTTTTGTGGCATATGAGAAATTCCCTAAGCCCCGGACCTGTCGATTTTGGTCAAAAATGAAAATTTCAAAAGTGCCCCAATTTCTGCTTTAAACTTTAGGTACTATCCCAAAGCGTATCACTGAGGTGACAGAAGTTGATTTCGGAGCATCATTTTTGAACAGGAGCTTCAACCGTTTTGTGGCATATGAGAAATTCCCTAAGCCCCGGACCTGTCGATTTTGGTCAAAAATGAAAATTTCAAAAGTGCCCCAATTTCTGCTTTAAACTTTAGGTACTATCCCAAAATGTATCACTGAGGTGACAGAAGTTGATTTCGGAGCATCATTTTTGAACAGGAGCTTCTACCGTTTTGTGGCATATGAGAAATTCCCTAAGCCCCGGACCTGTCAATTTTGGTCAAAAATGAAAATTTCATAAGTGCCCCAATTTCTGCTTTAAACTTTAGGTACTATCCCAAAATGTATTACTGAGGTGACAGAAGTTGATTTCGGAGCATCATTTTTGAACAGGAGCTTCAACCGTTTTGTGGCATATGAGAAATTCCCTAAGCCCCGGACCTGCCGATTTTGGTCAAAAATGAAAATTTCAAAAGTGCCCCAATTTCTGCTTTAAACTTTAGGTACTATCCCAAAATGTATCACTGAAGTGACAGAAGTTGATTTCGGAGCATCATTTTTGAACAGGAGCTTCAACCGTTTTGTGGCATATGAGAAATTCCCTAAGCCCCGGACCTGTCGATTTTGGTCAAAAATGAAAATTTCAAAAGTGCCCCAATTTCTGCTTTAAACTTTAGGTACTATCCCAAAATGTATCACTGAGGTGACAGAAGTTGATTTCGGAGCATCATTTTTGAACAGGAGCTTCAACCGTTTTGTGGCATATGAGAAATTCCCTAAGCCCCGGACCTGCCGATTTTGGTCAAAAATGAAAATTTCAAAAGTGCCCCAATTTCTGCTTTAAACTTTAGGTACTATCCCAAAATGTATCACTGAAGTGACAGAAGTTGATTTCGGAGCATCATTTTTGAACAGGAGCTTCAACCGTTTTGTGGCATATGAGAAATTCCCTAAGCCCCGGACCTGTCGATTTTGGTCAAAAATGAAAATTTCAAAAGTGCCCCAATTTCTGATTTAAACTTTAGGTACTATCCCAAAATGTATCACTGAGGTGACAGAAGTTGATTTCGGAGCATCATTTTTGAACAGGAGCTTCTACCGTTTTGTGGCATATGAGAAATTCCCTAAGCCCCGGACCTGTCGATTTTGGTCAAAAATGAAAATTTCAAAAGTGCCCCAATTTCTGCTTTAAACTTTAGGTACTATCCCAAAATGTATCACTGAGGTGACAGAAGTTGATTTCGGAGCATCATTTTTGAACAGGAGCTTCAACCGTTTTGTGGCATATGAGAAATTCCCTAAGCCCCGGACCTGCCGATTTTGGTCAAAAATGAAAATTTCAAAAGTGCCCCAATTTCTGCTTTAAACTTTAGGTACTATCCCAAAATGTATCACTGAAGTGACAGAAGTTGATTTCGGAGCATCATTTTTGAACAGGAGCTTCAACCGTTTTGTGGCATATGAGAAATTCCCTAAGCCCCGGACCTGTCGATTTTGGTCAAAAATGAAAATTTCAAAAGTGCCCCAATTTCTGCTTTAAACTTTAGGTACTATCCCAAAATGTATCACTGAGGTGACAGAAGTTGATTTCTGAGCATCATTTTTGAACAGGAGCTTCTACCGTTTTGTGGCATGTGAGAAATTCCCTAAGCCCCGGACCTGTCGATTTTGGTCAAAAATGAAAATTTCAAAAGTGCCCCAATTTCTGCTTTAAACTTTAGGTACTATCCCAAAATGTATCACTGAGGTGACAGAAGTTGATTTCTGAGCATCATTTTTGAACAGGAGCTTCTACCGTTTTGTGGCATGTGAGAAATTCCCTAAGCCCCGGACCTGTCGATTTTGGTCAAAAATGAAAATTTCAAAAGTGCCCCAATTTCTGCTTTAAACTTTAGGTACTATCCCAAAATGTATCACTGAGGTGACAGAAGTTGATTTCTGAGCATCATTTTTGAACAGGAGCTTCTACCGTTTTGTGGCATGTGAGAAATTCCCTAAGCCCCGGACCTGTCGATTTTGGTCAAAAATGAAAATTTCAAAAGTGCCCCAATTTCTGCTTTAAACTTTAGGTACTATCCCAAAATGTATCACTGAGGTGACAGAAGTTGATTTCTGAGCATCATTTTTGAACAGGAGCTTCTACCGTTTTGTGGCATGTGAGAAATTCCCTAAGCCCCGGACCTGTCGATTTTGGTCAAAAATGAAAATTTCAAAAGTGCCCCAATTTCTGCTTTAAACTTTAGGTACTATCCCAAAATGTATCACTGAGGTGACAGAAGTTGATTTCTGAGCATCATTTTTGAACAGGAGCTTCTACCGTTTTGTGGCATGTGAGAAATTCCCTAAGCCCCGGACCTGTCGATTTTGGTCAAAAATGAAAATTTCAAAAGTGCCCCAATTTCTGCTTTAAACTTTAGGTACTATCCCAAAATGTATCACTGAGGTGACAGAAGTTGATTTCTGAGCATCATTTTTGAACAGGAGCTTCTACCGTTTTGTGGCATGTGAGAAATTCCCTAAGCCCCGGACCTGTCGATTTTGGTCAAAAATGAAAATTTCAAAAGTGCCCCAATTTCTGCTTTAAACTTTAGGTACTATCCCAAAATGTATCACTGAGGTGACAGAAGTTGATTTCTGAGCATCATTTTTGAACAGGAGCTTCTACCGTTTTGTGGCATGTGAGAAATTCCCTAAGCCCCGGACCTGCCGATTTTGGTCAAAAATGAAAATTTCAAAAGTGCCCCAATTTCTGCTTTAAACTTTAGGTACTATCCCAAAATGTATCACTGAAGTGACAGAAGTTGATTTCGGAGCATCATTTTTGAACAGGAGCTTCAACCGTTTTGTGGCATATGAGAAATTCCCTAAGCCCCGGACCTGTCGATTTTGGTCAAAAATGAAAATTTCAAAAGTGCCCCAATTTCTGCTTTAAACTTTAGGTACTATCCCAAAATGTATCACTGAGGTGACAGAAGTTGATTTCGGAGCATCATTTTTGAACAGGAGCTTCAACCGTTTTGTGGCATATGAGAAATTCCCTAAGCCCCGGACCTGCCGATTTTGGTCAAAAATGAAAATGTCAAAAGTGCCCCAATTTCTGCTTTAAACTTTAGGTACTATCCCAAAATGTATCACTGAAGTGACAGAAGTTGATTTCGGAGCATCATTTTTGAACAGGAGCTTCAACCGTTTTGTGGCATATGAGAAATTCCCTAAGCCCCGGACCTGTCGATTTTGGTCAAAAATGAAAATTTCAAAAGTGCCCCAATTTCTGATTTAAACTTTAGGTACTATCCCAAAATGTATCACTGAGGTGACAGAAGTTGATTTCGGAGCATCATTTTTGAACAGGAGCTTCTACCGTTTTGTGGCATATGAGAAATTCCCTAAGCCCCGGACCTGTCGATTTTGGTCAAAAATGAAAATTTCAAAAGTGCCCCAATTTCTGCTTTAAACTTTAGGTACTATCCCAAAATGTATCACTGAGGTGACAGAAGTTGATTTCGGAGCATCATTTTTGAACAGGAGCTTCAACCGTTTTGTGGCATATGAGAAATTCCCTAAGCCCCGGACCTGCCGATTTTGGTCAAAAATGAAAATTTCAAAAGTGCCCCAATTTCTGCTTTAAACTTTAGGTACTATCCCAAAATGTATCACTGAAGTGACAGAAGTTGATTTCGGAGCATCATTTTTGAACAGGAGCTTCAACCGTTTTGTGGCATATGAGAAATTCCCTAAGCCCCGGACCTGTTGATTTTGGTCAAAAATGAAAATTTCAAAAGTGCCCCAATTTCTGCTTTAAACTTTAGGTACTATCCCAAAATGTATCACTGAGGTGACAGAAGTTGATTTCTGAGCATCATTTTTGAACAGGAGCTTCTACCGTTTTGTGGCATGTGAGAAATTCCCTAAGCCCCGGACCTGTCGATTTTGGTCAAAAATGAAAATTTCAAAAGTGCCCCAATTTCTGCTTTAAACTTTAGGTACTATCCCAAAATGTATCACTGAGGTGACAGAAGTTGATTTCTGAGCATCATTTTTGAACAGGAGCTTCTACCGTTTTGTGGCATGTGAGAAATTCCCTAAGCCCCGGACCTGTCGATTTTGGTCAAAAATGAAAATTTCAAAAGTGCCCCAATTTCTGCTTTAAACTTTAGGTACTATCCCAAAATGTATCACTGAGGTGACAGAAGTTGATTTCTGAGCATCATTTTTGAACAGGAGCTTCTACCGTTTTGTGGCATGTGAGAAATTCCCTAAGCCCCGGACCTGTCGATTTTGGTCAAAAATGAAAATTTCAAAAGTGCCCCAATTTCTGCTTTAAACTTTAGGTACTATCCCAAAATGTATCACTGAGGTGACAGAAGTTGATTTCTGAGCATCATTTTTGAACAGGAGCTTCTACCGTTTTGTGGCATGTGAGAAATTCCCTAAGCCCCGGACCTGTCGATTTTGGTCAAAAATGAAAATTTCAAAAGTGCCCCAATTTCTGCTTTAAACTTTAGGTACTATCCCAAAATGTATCACTGAGGTGACAGAAGTTGATTTCTGAGCATCATTTTTGAACAGGAGCTTCTACCGTTTTGTGGCATGTGAGAAATTCCCTAAGCCCCGGACCTGTCGATTTTGGTCAAAAATGAAAATTTCAAAAGTGCCCCAATTTCTGCTTTAAACTTTAGGTACTATCCCAAAATGTATCACTGAGGTGACAGAAGTTGATTTCGGAGCATCATTTTTGAACAGGAGCTTCAACCGTTTTGTGGCATATGAGAAATTCCCTAAGCCCCGGACCTGCCGATTTTGGTCAAAAATGAAAATTTCAAAAGTGCCCCAATTTCTGCTTTAAACTTTAGGTACTATCCCAAAATGTATCACTGAAGTGACAGAAGTTGATTTCGGAGCATCATTTTTGAACAGGAGCTTCAACCGTTTTGTGGCATATGAGAAATTCCCTAAGCCCCGGACCTGTCGATTTTGGTCAAAAATGAAAATTTCAAAAGTGCCCCAATTTCTGCTTTAAACTTTAGGTACTATCCCAAAATGTATCACTGAGGTGACAGAAGTTGATTTCGGAGCATCATTTTTGAACAGGAGCTTCAACCGTTTTGTGGCATATGAGAAATTCCCTAAGCCCCGGACCTGTCGATTTTGGTCAAAAATGAAAATTTCAAAAGTGCCCCAATTTCTGCTTTAAACTTTAGGTACTATCCCAAAATGTATCACTGAGGTGACAGAAGTTGATTTCTGAGCATCATTTTTGAACAGGAGCTTCTACCGTTTTGTGGCATGTGAGAAATTCCCTAAGCCCCGGACCTGTCGATTTTGGTCAAAAATGAAAATTTCAAAAGTGCCCCAATTTCTGCTTTAAACTTTAGGTACTATCCCAAAATGTATCACTGAGGTGACAGAAGTTGATTTCTGAGCATCATTTTTGAACAGGAGCTTCTACCGTTTTGTGGCATGTGAGAAATTCCCTAAGCCCCGGACCTGTCGATTTTGGTCAAAAATGAAAATTTCAAAAGTGCCCCAATTTCTGCTTTAAACTTTAGGTACTATCCCAAAATGTATCACTGAGGTGACAGAAGTTGATTTCTGAGCATCATTTTTGAACAGGAGCTTCTACCGTTTTGTGGCATGTGAGAAATTCCCTAAGCCCCGGACCTGTCGATTTTGGTCAAAAATGAAAATTTCAAAAGTGCCCCAATTTCTGCTTTAAACTTTAGGTACTATCCCAAAATGTATCACTGAGGTGACAGAAGTTGATTTCTGAGCATCATTTTTGAACAGGAGCTTCTACCGTTTTGTGGCATGTGAGAAATTCCCTAAGCCCCGGACCTGTCGATTTTGGTCAAAAATGAAAATTTCAAAAGTGCCCCAATTTCTGCTTTAAACTTTAGGTACTATCCCAAAATGTATCACTGAGGTGACAGAAGTTGATTTCTGAGCATCATTTTTGAACAGGAGCTTCTACCGTTTTGTGGCATGTGAGAAATTCCCTAAGCCCCGGACCTGTCGATTTTGGTCAAAAATGAAAATTTCAAAAGTGCCCCAATTTCTGCTTTAAACTTTAGGTACTATCCCAAAATGTATCACTGAGGTGACAGAAGTTGATTTCTGAGCATCATTTTTGAACAGGAGCTTCTACCGTTTTGTGGCATGTGAGAAATTCCCTAAGCCCCGGACCTGCCGATTTTGGTCAAAAATGAAAATTTCAAAAGTGCCCCAATTTCTGCTTTAAACTTTAGGTACTATCCCAAAATGTATCACTGAAGTGACAGAAGTTGATTTCGGAGCATCATTTTTGAACAGGAGCTTCAACCGTTTTGTGGCATATGAGAAATTCCCTAAGCCCCGGACCTGTCGATTTTGGTCAAAAATGAAAATTTCAAAAGTGCCCCAATTTCTGCTTTAAACTTTAGGTACTATCCCAAAATGTATCACTGAGGTGACAGAAGTTGATTTCTGAGCATCATTTTTGAACAGGAGCTTCTACCGTTTTGTGGCATGTGAGAAATTCCCTAAGCCCCGGACCTGTCGATTTTGGTCAAAAATGAAAATTTCAAAAGTGCCCCAATTTCTGCTTTAAACTTTAGGTACTATCCCAAAATGTATCACTGAGGTGACAGAAGTTGATTTCTGAGCATCATTTTTGAACAGGAGCTTCTACCGTTTTGTGGCATGTGAGAAATTCCCTAAGCCCCGGACCTGTCGATTTTGGTCAAAAATGAAAATTTCAAAAGTGCCCCAATTTCTGCTTTAAACTTTAGGTACTATCCCAAAATGTATCACTGAGGTGACAGAAGTTGATTTCTGAGCATCATTTTTGAACAGGAGCTTCTACCGTTTTGTGGCATGTGAGAAATTCCCTAAGCCCCGGACCTGTCGATTTTGGTCAAAAATGAAAATTTCAAAAGTGCCCCAATTTCTGCTTTAAACTTTAGGTACTATCCCAAAATGTATCACTGAGGTGACAGAAGTTGATTTCTGAGCATCATTTTTGAACAGGAGCTTCTACCGTTTTGTGGCATGTGAGAAATTCCCTAAGCCCCGGACCTGTCGATTTTGGTCAAAAATGAAAATTTCAAAAGTGCCCCAATTTCTGCTTTAAACTTTAGGTACTATCCCAAAATGTATCACTGAGGTGACAGAAGTTGATTTCTGAGCATCATTTTTGAACAGGAGCTTCTACCGTTTTGTGGCATGTGAGAAATTCCCTAAGCCCCGGACCTGTCGATTTTGGTCAAAAATGAAAATTTCAAAAGTGCCCCAATTTCTGCTTTAAACTTTAGGTACTATCCCAAAATGTATCACTGAGGTGACAGAAGTTGATTTCTGAGCATCATTTTTGAACAGGAGCTTCTACCGTTTTGTGGCATGTGAGAAATTCCCTAAGCCCCGGACCTGTCGATTTTGGTCAAAAATGAAAATTTCAAAAGTGCCCCAATTTCTGCTTTAAACTTTAGGTACTATCCCAAAATGTATCACTGAGGTGACAGAAGTTGATTTCTGAGCATCATTTTTGAACAGGAGCTTCTACCGTTTTGTGGCATGTGAGAAATTCCCTAAGCCCCGGACCTGTCGATTTTGGTCAAAAATGAAAATTTCAAAAGTGCCCCAATTTCTGCTTTAAACTTTAGGTACTATCCCAAAATGTATCACTGAGGTGACAGAAGTTGATTTCGGAGCATCATTTTTGAACAGGAGCTTCAACCGTTTTGTGGCATATGAGAAATTCCCTAAGCCCCGGACCTGCCGATTTTGGTCAAAAATGAAAATTTCAAAAGTGCCCCAATTTCTGCTTTAAACTTTAGGTACTATCCCAAAATGTATCACTGAGGTGACAGAAGTTGATTTCGGAGCATCATTTTTGAACAGGAGCTTCAACCGTTTTGTGGCATATGAGAAATTCCCTAAGCCCCGGACCTGTCGATTTTGGTCAAAAATGAAAATTTCAAAAGTGCCCCAATTTCTGCTTTAAACTTTAGGTACTATCCCAAAATGTATCACTGAGGTGACAGAAGTTGATTTCGGAGCATCATTTTTGAACAGGAGCTTCAACCGTTTTGTGGCATATGAGAAATTCCCTAAGCCCCGGACCTGCCGATTTTGGTCAAAAATGAAAATTTCAAAAGTGCCCCAATTTCTGCTTTAAACTTTAGGTACTATCCCAAAATGTATCACTGAAGTGACAGAAGTTGATTTCGGAGCATCATTTTTGAACAGGAGCTTCTACCGTTTTGTGGCATGTGAGAAATTCCCTAAGCCCCGGACCTGTCGATTTTGGTCAAAAATGAAAATTTCAAAAGTGCCCCAATTTCTGCTTTAAACTTTAGGTACTATCCCAAAATGTATCACTGAGGTGACAGAAGTTGATTTCTGAGCATCATTTTTGAACAGGAGCTTCTACCGTTTTGTGGCATGTGAGAAATTCCCTAAGCCCCGGACCTGTCGATTTTGGTCAAAAATGAAAATTTCAAAAGTGCCCCAATTTCTGCTTTAAACTTTAGGTACTATCCCAAAATGTATCACTGAGGTGACAGAAGTTGATTTCTGAGCATCATTTTTGAACAGGAGCTTCTACCGTTTTGTGGCATATGAGAAATTCCCTAAGCCCCGGACCTGCCGATTTTGGTCAAAAATGAAAATTTCAAAAGTGCCCCAATTTCTGCTTTAAACTTTAGGTACTATCCCAAAATGTATCACTGAAGTGACAGAAGTTGATTTCGGAGCATCATTTTTGAACAGGAGCTTCAACCGTTTTGTGGCATATGAGAAATTCCCTAAGCCCCGGACCTGCCGATTTTGGTCAAAAATGAAAATTTCAAAAGTGCCCCAATTTCTGCTTTAAACTTTAGGTACTATCCCAAAATGTATCACTGAAGTGACAGAAGTTGATTTCGGAGCATCATTTTTGAACAGGAGCTTCAACCGTTTTGTGGCATATGAGAAATTCCCTAAGCCCCGGACCTGTCGATTTTGGTCAAAAATGAAAATTTCAAAAGTGCCCCAATTTCTGCTTTAAACTTTAGGTACTATCCCAAAATGTATCACTGAGGTGACAGAAGTTGATTTCGGAGCATCATTTTTGAACAGGAGCTTCAACCGTTTTGTGGCATATGAGAAATTCCCTAAGCCCCGGACCTGTCGATTTTGGTCAAAAATGAAAATTTCAAAAGTGCCCCAATTTCTGCTTTAAACTTTAGGTACTATCCCAAAATGTATCACTGAGGTGACAGAAGTTGATTTCTGAGCATCATTTTTGAACAGGAGCTTCTACCGTTTTGTGGCATGTGAGAAATTCCCTAAGCCCCGGACCTGTCGATTTTGGTCAAAAATGAAAATTTCAAAAGTGCCCCAATTTCTGCTTTAAACTTTAGGTACTATCCCAAAATGTATCACTGAGGTGACAGAAGTTGATTTCTGAGCATCATTTTTGAACAGGAGCTTCTACCGTTTTGTGGCATGTGAGAAATTCCCTAAGCCCCGGACCTGTCGATTTTGGTCAAAAATGAAAATTTCAAAAGTGCCCCAATTTCTGCTTTAAACTTTAGGTACTATCCCAAAATGTATCACTGAGGTGACAGAAGTTGATTTCTGAGCATCATTTTTGAACAGGAGCTTCTACCGTTTTGTGGCATGTGAGAAATTCCCTAAGCCCCGGACCTGTCGATTTTGGTCAAAAATGAAAATTTCAAAAGTGCCCCAATTTCTGCTTTAAACTTTAGGTACTATCCCAAAATGTATCACTGAGGTGACAGAAGTTGATTTCTGAGCATCATTTTTGAACAGGAGCTTCTACCGTTTTGTGGCATGTGAGAAATTCCCTAAGCCCCGGACCTGTCGATTTTGGTCAAAAATGAAAATTTCAAAAGTGCCCCAATTTCTGCTTTAAACTTTAGGTACTATCCCAAAATGTATCACTGAGGTGACAGAAGTTGATTTCTGAGCATCATTTTTGAACAGGAGCTTCTACCGTTTTGTGGCATGTGAGAAATTCCCTAAGCCCCGGACCTGTCGATTTTGGTCAAAAATGAAAATTTCAAAAGTGCCCCAATTTCTGCTTTAAACTTTAGGTACTATCCCAAAATGTATCACTGAGGTGACAGAAGTTGATTTCTGAGCATCATTTTTGAACAGGAGCTTCTACCGTTTTGTGGCATGTGAGAAATTCCCTAAGCCCCGGACCTGCCGATTTTGGTCAAAAATGAAAATTTCAAAAGTGCCCCAATTTCTGCTTTAAACTTTAGGTACTATCCCAAAATGTATCACTGAAGTGACAGAAGTTGATTTCGGAGCATCATTTTTGAACAGGAGCTTCAACCGTTTTGTGGCATATGAGAAATTCCCTAAGCCCCGGACCTGTCGATTTTGGTCAAAAATGAAAATTTCAAAAGTGCCCCAATTTCTGCTTTAAACTTTAGGTACTATCCCAAAATGTATCACTGAGGTGACAGAAGTTGATTTCTGAGCATCATTTTTGAACAGGAGCTTCTACCGTTTTGTGGCATGTGAGAAATTCCCTAAGCCCCGGACCTGTCGATTTTGGTCAAAAATGAAAATTTCAAAAGTGCCCCAATTTCTGCTTTAAACTTTAGGTACTATCCCAAAATGTATCACTGAGGTGACAGAAGTTGATTTCTGAGCATCATTTTTGAACAGGAGCTTCTACCGTTTTGTGGCATGTGAGAAATTCCCTAAGCCCCGGACCTGTCGATTTTGGTCAAAAATGAAAATTTCAAAAGTGCCCCAATTTCTGCTTTAAACTTTAGGTACTATCCCAAAATGTATCACTGAGGTGACAGAAGTTGATTTCTGAGCATCATTTTTGAACAGGAGCTTCTACCGTTTTGTGGCATGTGAGAAATTCCCTAAGCCCCGGACCTGTCGATTTTGGTCAAAAATGAAAATTTCAAAAGTGCCCCAATTTCTGCTTTAAACTTTAGGTACTATCCCAAAATGTATCACTGAGGTGACAGAAGTTGATTTCTGAGCATCATTTTTGAACAGGAGCTTCTACCGTTTTGTGGCATGTGAGAAATTCCCTAAGCCCCGGACCTGTCGATTTTGGTCAAAAATGAAAATTTCAAAAGTGCCCCAATTTCTGCTTTAAACTTTAGGTACTATCCCAAAATGTATCACTGAGGTGACAGAAGTTGATTTCTGAGCATCATTTTTGAACAGGAGCTTCTACCGTTTTGTGGCATGTGAGAAATTCCCTAAGCCCCGGACCTGTCGATTTTGGTCAAAAATGAAAATTTCAAAAGTGCCCCAATTTCTGCTTTAAACTTTAGGTACTATCCCAAAATGTATCACTGAGGTGACAGAAGTTGATTTCTGAGCATCATTTTTGAACAGGAGCTTCTACCGTTTTGTGGCATGTGAGAAATTCCCTAAGCCCCGGACCTGTCGATTTTGGTCAAAAATGAAAATTTCAAAAGTGCCCCAATTTCTGCTTTAAACTTTAGGTACTATCCCAAAATGTATCACTGAGGTGACAGAAGTTGATTTCTGAGCATCATTTTTGAACAGGAGCTTCTACCGTTTTGTGGCATGTGAGAAATTCCCTAAGCCCCGGACCTGTCGATTTTGGTCAAAAATGAAAATTTCAAAAGTGCCCCAATTTCTGCTTTAAACTTTAGGTACTATCCCAAAATGTATCACTGAGGTGACAGAAGTTGATTTCTGAGCATCATTTTTGAACAGGAGCTTCTACCGTTTTGTGGCATGTGAGAAATTCCCTAAGCCCCGGACCTGTCGATTTTGGTCAAAAATGAAAATTTCAAAAGTGCCCCAATTTCTGCTTTAAACTTTAGGTACTATCCCAAAATGTATCACTGAGGTGACAGAAGTTGATTTCGGAGCATCATTTTTGAACAGGAGCTTCAACCGTTTTGTGGCATATGAGAAATTCCCTAAGCCCCGGACCTGCCGATTTTGGTCAAAAATGAAAATTTCAAAAGTGCCCCAATTTCTGCTTTAAACTTTAGGTACTATCCCAAAATGTATCACTGAAGTGACAGAAGTTGATTTCGGAGCATCATTTTTGAACAGGAGCTTCAACCGTTTTGTGGCATATGAGAAATTCCCTAAGCCCCGGACCTGTCGATTTTGGTCAAAAATGAAAATTTCAAAAGTGCCCCAATTTCTGATTTAAACTTTAGGTACTATCCCAAAATGTATCACTGAGGTGACAGAAGTTGATTTCGGAGCATCATTTTTGAACAGGAGCTTCTACCGTTTTGTGGCATATGAGAAATTCCCTAAGCCCCGGACCTGTCGATTTTGGTCAAAAATGAAAATTTCAAAAGTGCCCCAATTTCTGCTTTAAACTTTAGGTACTATCCCAAAATGTATCACTGAGGTGACAGAAGTTGATTTCGGAGCATCATTTTTGAACAGGAGCTTCAACCGTTTTGTGGCATATGAGAAATTCCCTAAGCCCCGGACCTGCCGATTTTGGTCAAAAATGAAAATTTCAAAAGTGCCCCAATTTCTGCTTTAAACTTTAGGTACTATCCCAAAATGTATCACTGAAGTGACAGAAGTTGATTTCGGAGCATCATTTTTGAACAGGAGCTTCAACCGTTTTGTGGCATATGAGAAATTCCCTAAGCCCCGGACCTGTCGATTTTGGTCAAAAATGAAAATTTCAAAAGTGCCCCAATTTCTGCTTTAAACTTTAGGTACTATCCCAAAATGTATCACTGAGGTGACAGAAGTTGATTTCTGAGCATCATTTTTGAACAGGAGCTTCTACCGTTTTGTGGCATGTGAGAAATTCCCTAAGCCCCGGACCTGTCGATTTTGGTCAAAAATGAAAATTTCAAAAGTGCCCCAATTTCTGCTTTAAACTTTAGGTACTATCCCAAAATGTATCACTGAGGTGACAGAAGTTGATTTCTGAGCATCATTTTTGAACAGGAGCTTCTACCGTTTTGTGGCATGTGAGAAATTCCCTAAGCCCCGGACCTGTCGATTTTGGTCAAAAATGAAAATTTCAAAAGTGCCCCAATTTCTGCTTTAAACTTTAGGTACTATCCCAAAATGTATCACTGAGGTGACAGAAGTTGATTTCTGAGCATCATTTTTGAACAGGAGCTTCTACCGTTTTGTGGCATGTGAGAAATTCCCTAAGCCCCGGACCTGTCGATTTTGGTCAAAAATGAAAATTTCAAAAGTGCCCCAATTTCTGCTTTAAACTTTAGGTACTATCCCAAAATGTATCACTGAGGTGACAGAAGTTGATTTCTGAGCATCATTTTTGAACAGGAGCTTCTACCGTTTTGTGGCATGTGAGAAATTCCCTAAGCCCCGGACCTGTCGATTTTGGTCAAAAATGAAAATTTCAAAAGTGCCCCAATTTCTGCTTTAAACTTTAGGTACTATCCCAAAATGTATCACTGAGGTGACAGAAGTTGATTTCTGAGCATCATTTTTGAACAGGAGCTTCTACCGTTTTGTGGCATGTGAGAAATTCCCTAAGCCCCGGACCTGTCGATTTTGGTCAAAAATGAAAATTTCAAAAGTGCCCCAATTTCTGCTTTAAACTTTAGGTACTATCCCAAAATGTATCACTGAGGTGACAGAAGTTGATTTCTGAGCATCATTTTTGAACAGGAGCTTCTACCGTTTTGTGGCATGTGAGAAATTCCCTAAGCCCCGGACCTGTCGATTTTGGTCAAAAATGAAAATTTCAAAAGTGCCCCAATTTCTGCTTTAAACTTTAGGTACTATCCCAAAATGTATCACTGAGGTGACAGAAGTTGATTTCTGAGCATCATTTTTGAACAGGAGCTTCTACCGTTTTGTGGCATGTGAGAAATTCCCTAAGCCCCGGACCTGTCGATTTTGGTCAAAAATGAAAATTTCAAAAGTGCCCCAATTTCTGCTTTAAACTTTAGGTACTATCCCAAAATGTATCACTGAGGTGACAGAAGTTGATTTCTGAGCATCATTTTTGAACAGGAGCTTCTACCGTTTTGTGGCATGTGAGAAATTCCCTAAGCCCCGGACCTGTCGATTTTGGTCAAAAATGAAAATTTCAAAAGTGCCCCAATTTCTGCTTTAAACTTTAGGTACTATCCCAAAATGTATCACTGAGGTGACAGAAGTTGATTTCTGAGCATCATTTTTGAACAGGAGCTTCTACCGTTTTGTGGCATGTGAGAAATTCCCTAAGCCCCGGACCTGCCGATTTTGGTCAAAAATGAAAATTTCAAAAGTGCCCCAATTTCTGCTTTAAACTTTAGGTACTATCCCAAAATGTATCACTGAAGTGACAGAAGTTGATTTCGGAGCATCATTTTTGAACAGGAGCTTCAACCGTTTTGTGGCATATGAGAAATTCCCTAAGCCCCGGACCTGTCGATTTTGGTCAAAAATGAAAATTTCAAAAGTGCCCCAATTTCTGCTTTAAACTTTAGGTACTATCCCAAAATGTATCACTGAGGTGACAGAAGTTGATTTCGGAGCATCATTTTTGAACAGGAGCTTCAACCGTTTTGTGGCATATGAGAAATTCCCTAAGCCCCGGACCTGCCGATTTTGGTCAAAAATGAAAATTTCAAAAGTGCCCCAATTTCTGCTTTAAACTTTAGGTACTATCCCAAAATGTATCACTGAAGTGACAGAAGTTGATTTCGGAGCATCATTTTTGAACAGGAGCTTCAACCGTTTTGTGGCATATGAGAAATTCCCTAAGCCCCGGACCTGTCGATTTTGGTCAAAAATGAAAATTTCAAAAGTGCCCCAATTTCTGATTTAAACTTTAGGTACTATCCCAAAATGTATCACTGAGGTGACAGAAGTTGATTTCGGAGCATCATTTTTGAACAGGAGCTTCTACCGTTTTGTGGCATATGAGAAATTCCCTAAGCCCCGGACCTGTCGATTTTGGTCAAAAATGAAAATTTCAAAAGTGCCCCAATTTCTGCTTTAAACTTTAGGTACTATCCCAAAATGTATCACTGAGGTGACAGAAGTTGATTTCGGAGCATCATTTTTGAACAGGAGCTTCAACCGTTTTGTGGCATATGAGAAATTCCCTAAGCCCCGGACCTGCCGATTTTGGTCAAAAATGAAAATTTCAAAAGTGCCCCAATTTCTGCTTTAAACTTTAGGTACTATCCCAAAATGTATCACTGAAGTGACAGAAGTTGATTTCGGAGCATCATTTTTGAACAGGAGCTTCAACCGTTTTGTGGCATATGAGAAATTCCCTAAGCCCCGGACCTGTCGATTTTGGTCAAAAATGAAAATTTCAAAAGTGCCCCAATTTCTGCTTTAAACTTTAGGTACTATCCCAAAATGTATCACTGAGGTGACAGAAGTTGATTTCTGAGCATCATTTTTGAACAGGAGCTTCTACCGTTTTGTGGCATGTGAGAAATTCCCTAAGCCCCGGACCTGTCGATTTTGGTCAAAAATGAAAATTTCAAAAGTGCCCCAATTTCTGCTTTAAACTTTAGGTACTATCCCAAAATGTATCACTGAGGTGACAGAAGTTGATTTCTGAGCATCATTTTTGAACAGGAGCTTCTACCGTTTTGTGGCATGTGAGAAATTCCCTAAGCCCCGGACCTGTCGATTTTGGTCAAAAATGAAAATTTCAAAAGTGCCCCAATTTCTGCTTTAAACTTTAGGTACTATCCCAAAATGTATCACTGAGGTGACAGAAGTTGATTTCGGAGCATCATTTTTGAACAGGAGCTTCAACCGTTTTGTGGCATATGAGAAATTCCCTAAGCCCCGGACCTGTCGATTTTGGTCAAAAATGAAAATTTCAAAAGTGCCCCAATTTCTGATTTAAACTTTAGGTACTATCCCAAAATGTATCACTGAGGTGACAGAAGTTGATTTCGGAGCATCATTTTTGAACAGGAGCTTCTACCGTTTTGTGGCATATGAGAAATTCCCTAAGCCCCGGACCTGTCGATTTTGGTCAAAAATGAAAATTTCAAAAGTGCCCCAATTTCTGCTTTAAACTTTAGGTACTATCCCAAAATGTATCACTGAGGTGACAGAAGTTGATTTCGGAGCATCATTTTTGAACAGGAGCTTCAACCGTTTTGTGGCATATGAGAAATTCCCTAAGCCCCGGACCTGCCGATTTTGGTCAAAAATGAAAATTTCAAAAGTGCCCCAATTTCTGCTTTAAACTTTAGGTACTATCCCAAAATGTATCACTGAAGTGACAGAAGTTGATTTCGGAGCATCATTTTTGAACAGGAGCTTCAACCGTTTTGTGGCATGTGAGAAATTCCCTAAGCCCCGGACCTGTCGATTTTGGTCAAAAATGAAAATTTCAAAAGTGCCCCAATTTCTGCTTTAAACTTTAGGTACTATCCCAAAATGTATCACTGAGGTGACAGAAGTTGATTTCTGAGCATCATTTTTGAACAGGAGCTTCTACCGTTTTGTGGCATGTGAGAAATTCCCTAAGCCCCGGACCTGTCGATTTTGGTCAAAAATGAAAATTTCAAAAGTGCCCCAATTTCTGCTTTAAACTTTAGGTACTATCCCAAAATGTATCACTGAGGTGACAGAAGTTGATTTCTGAGCATCATTTTTGAACAGGAGCTTCTACCGTTTTGTGGCATGTGAGAAATTCCCTAAGCCCCGGACCTGTCGATTTTGGTCAAAAATGAAAATTTCAAAAGTGCCCCAATTTCTGCTTTAAACTTTAGGTACTATCCCAAAATGTATCACTGAGGTGACAGAAGTTGATTTCTGAGCATCATTTTTGAACAGGAGCTTCTACCGTTTTGTGGCATGTGAGAAATTCCCTAAGCCCCGGACCTGTCGATTTTGGTCAAAAATGAAAATTTCAAAAGTGCCCCAATTTCTGCTTTAAACTTTAGGTACTATCCCAAAATGTATCACTGAGGTGACAGAAGTTGATTTCTGAGCATCATTTTTGAACAGGAGCTTCTACCGTTTTGTGGCATGTGAGAAATTCCCTAAGCCCCGGACCTGCCGATTTTGGTCAAAAATGAAAATTTCAAAAGTGCCCCAATTTCTGCTTTAAACTTTAGGTACTATCCCAAAATGTATCACTGAGGTGACAGAAGTTGATTTCGGAGCATCATTTTTGAACAGGAGCTTCAACCGTTTTGTGGCATATGAGAAATTCCCTAAGCCCCGGACCTGCCGATTTTGGTCAAAAATGAAAATTTCAAAAGTGCCCCAATTTCTGCTTTAAACTTTAGGTACTATCCCAAAATGTATCACTGAGGTGACAGAAGTTGATTTCGGAGCATCATTTTTGAACAGGAGCTTCAACCGTTTTGTGGCATATGAGAAATTCCCTAAGCCCCGGACCTGCCGATTTTGGTCAAAAATGAAAATTTCAAAAGTGCCCCAATTTCTGCTTTAAACTTTAGGTACTATCCCAAAATGTATCACTGAGGTGACAGAAGTTGATTTCGGAGCATCATTTTTGAACAGGAGCTTCAACCGTTTTGTGGCATATGAGAAATTCCCTAAGCCCCGGACCTGTCGATTTTGGTCAAAAATGAAAATTTCAAAAGTGCCCCAATTTCTGCTTTAAACTTTAGGTACTATCCCAAAATGTATCACTGAGGTGACAGAAGTTGATTTCGGAGCATCATTTTTGAACAGGAGCTTCAACCGTTTTGTGGCATATGAGAAATTCCCTAAGCCCCGGACCTGTCGATTTTGGTCAAAAATGAAAATTTCAAAAGTGCCCCAATTTCTGCTTTAAACTTTAGGTACTATCCCAAAATGTATCACTGAGGTGACAGAAGTTGATTTCGGAGCATCATTTTTGAACAGGAGCTTCTACCGTTTTGTGGCATATGAGAAATTCCCTAAGCCCCGGACCTGTCGATTTTGGTCAAAAATGAACATTTCAAAAGTGCCCCAATTTCTGCTTTAAACTTTAGGTACTATCCCAAAATGTATCACTGAGGTGACAGAAGTTGATTTCGGAGCATCATTTTTGAACAGGAGCTTCAACCGTTTTGTGGCATATGAGAAATTCCCTAAGCCCCGGACCTGTCGATTTTGGTCAAAAATGAAAATTTCAAAAGTGCCCCAATTTCTGCTTTAAACTTTAGGTACTATCCCAAAATGTATCACTGAGGTGACAGAAGTTGATTTCGGAGCATCATTTTTGAACAGGAGCTTCTACCGTTTTGTGGCATATGAGAAATTCCCTAAGCCCCGGACCTGTCGATTTTGGTCAAAAATGAAAATTTCAAAAGTGCCCCAATTTCTGCTTTAAACTTTAGGTACTATCCCAAAATGTATTACTGAGGTGACAGAAGTTGATTTCGGAGCATCATTTTTGAACAGGAGCTTCAACCGTTTTGTGGCATATGAGAAATTCCCTAAGCCCCGGACCTGCCGATTTTGGTCAAAAATGAAAATTTCAAAAGTGCCCCAATTTCTGCTTTAAACTTTAGGTACTATCCCAAAATGTATCACTGAAGTGACAGAAGTTGATTTCGGAGCATCATTTTTGAACAGGAGCTTCAACCGTTTTGTGGCATATGAGAAATTCCCTAAGCCCCGGACCTGTCGATTTTGGTCAAAAATGAAAATTTCAAAAGTGCCCCAATTTCTGCTTTAAACTTTAGGTACTATCCCAAAATGTATCACTGAGGTGACAGAAGTTGATTTCGGAGCATCATTTTTGAACAGGAGCTTCAACCGTTTTGTGGCATATGAGAAATTCCCTAAGCCCCGGACCTGCCGATTTTGGTCAAAAATGAAAATTTCAAAAGTGCCCCAATTTCTGCTTTAAACTTTAGGTACTATCCCAAAATGTATCACTGAAGTGACAGAAGTTGATTTCGGAGCATCATTTTTGAACAGGAGCTTCAACCGTTTTGTGGCATATGAGAAATTCCCTAAGCCCCGGACCTGTCGATTTTGGTCAAAAATGAAAATTTCAAAAGTGCCCCAATTTCTGATTTAAACTTTAGGTACTATCCCAAAATGTATCACTGAGGTGACAGAAGTTGATTTCGGAGCATCATTTTTGAACAGGAGCTTCTACCGTTTTGTGGCATATGAGAAATTCCCTAAGCCCCGGACCTGTCGATTTTGGTCAAAAATGAAAATTTCAAAAGTGCCCCAATTTCTGCTTTAAACTTTAGGTACTATCCCAAAATGTATCACTGAGGTGACAGAAGTTGATTTCGGAGCATCATTTTTGAACAGGAGCTTCAACCGTTTTGTGGCATATGAGAAATTCCCTAAGCCCCGGACCTGCCGATTTTGGTCAAAAATGAAAATTTCAAAAGTGCCCCAATTTCTGCTTTAAACTTTAGGTACTATCCCAAAATGTATCACTGAAGTGACAGAAGTTGATTTCGGAGCATCATTTTTGAACAGGAGCTTCAACCGTTTTGTGGCATATGAGAAATTCCCTAAGCCCCGGACCTGTCGATTTTGGTCAAATATGAAAATTTCAAAAGTGCCCCAATTTCTGCTTTAAACTTTAGGTACTATCCCAAAATGTATCACTGAGGTGACAGAAGTTGATTTCGGAGCATCATTTTTGAACAGGAGCTTCAACCGTTTTGTGGCATGTGAGAAATTCCCTAAGCCCCGGACCTGTCGATTTTGGTCAAAAATGAAAATTTCAAAAGTGCCCCAATTTCTGCTTTAAACTTTAGGTACTATCCCAAAATGTATCACTGAGGTGACAGAAGTTGATTTCGGAGCATCATTTTTGAACAGGAGCTTCAACCGTTTTGTGGCATATGAGAAATTCCCTAAGCCCCGGACCTGTCGATTTTGGTCAAAAATGAAAATTTCAAAAGTGCCCCAATTTCTGCTTTAAACTTTAGGTACTATTCCAAAATGTATCACTGAGGTGACAGAAGTTGATTTCGGAGCATCATTTTTGAACAGGAGCTTCAACCGTTTTGTGGCATATGAGAAATTCCCTAAGCCCCGGACCTGTCGATTTTGGTCAAAAATGAAAATTTCAAAAGTGCCCCAATTTCTGCTTTAAACTTTAGGTACTATCCCAAAATGTATCACTGAGGTGACAGAAGTTGATTTCGGAGCATCATTTTTGAACAGGAGCTTCAACCGTTTTGTGGCATATGAGAAATTCCCTAAGCCCCGGACCTGCCGATTTTGGTCAAAAATGAAAATTTCAAAAGTGCCCCAATTTCTGCTTTAAACTTTAGGTACTATCCCAAAATGTATCACTGAAGTGACAGAAGTTGATTTCGGAGCATCATTTTTGAACAGGAGCTTCAACCGTTTTGTGGCATATGAGAAATTCCCTAAGCCCCGGACCTGTCGATTTTGGTCAAAAATGAAAATTTCAAAAGTGCCCCAATTTCTTCTTTAAACTTTAGGTACTATCCCAAAATGTATCACTGAGGTGACAGTTGTTGATTTCGGAGCATCATTTTTGAACAGGAGCTTCTACCGTTTTGTGGCATATGAGAAATTCCCTAAGCCCCGGACCTGTCGATTTTGGTCAAAAATGAAAATTTCAAAAGTGCCCCAATTTCTGCTTTAAACTTTAGGTACTATCCCAAAGCGTATCACTGAGGTGACAGAAGTTGATTTCGGAGCATAATTTTTGAACAGGAGCTTCAACCGTTGTGTGGCATATGAGAAATTCCCTAAGCCCCGGACCTGTCGATTTTGGTCAAAAATGAAAATTTCAAAAGTGCCCCAATTTCTGCTTTAAACTTTATGTACTATCCCAAAATGTATCACTGAGGTGACAGAAGTTGATTTCGGAGCATCATTTTTGAACAGGAGCTTCAACCGTTTTGTGGCATATGAGAAATTCCCTAAGCCCCGGACCTGTCGATTTTGGTCAAAAATGAACATTTCAAAAGTGCCCCAATTTCTGCTTTAAACTTTAGGTACTATCCCAAAATGTATCACTGAGGTGACAGAAGTTGATTTCGGAGCATCATTTTTGAACAGGAGCTTCAACCGTTTTGTGGCATATGAGAAATTCCCTAAGCCCCGGACCTGTCGATTTTGGTCAAAAATGAAAATTTCAAAAGTGCCCCAATTTCTGCTTTAAACTTTAGGTACTATCCCAAAATGTATCACTGAGGTGACAGAAGTTGATTTCGGAGCATCATTTTTGAACAGGAGCTTCTACCGTTTTGTGGCATATGAGAAATTCCCTAAGCCCCGGACCTGTCGATTTTGGTCAAAAATGAAAATTTCAAAAGTGCCCCAATTTCTGCTTTAAACTTTAGGTACTATCCCAAAATGTATTACTGAGGTGACAGAAGTTGATTTCGGAGCATCATTTTTGAACAGGAGCTTCAACCGTTTTGTGGCATATGAGAAATTCCCTAAGCCCCGGACCTGTCGATTTTGGTCAAAAATGAAAATTTCAAAAGTGCCCCAATTTCTGCTTTAAACTTTAGGTACTATCCCAAAATGTATCACTGAAGTGACAGAAGTTGATTTCGGAGCATCATTTTTGAACAGGAGCTTCAACCGTTTTGTGGCATATGAGAAATTCCCTAAGCCCCGGACCTGCCGATTTTGGTCAAAAATGAAAATTTCAAAAGTGCCCCAATTTCTGCTTTAAACTTTAGGTACTATCCCAAAATGTATCACTGAAGTGACAGAAGTTGATTTCGGAGCATCATTTTTGAACAGGAGCTTCAACCGTTTTGTGGCATATGAGAAATTCCCTAAGCCCCGGACCTGTCGATTTTGGTCAAAAATGAAAATTTCAAAAGTGCCCCAATTTCTGCTTTAAACTTTAGGTACTATCCCAAAATGTATCACTGAGGTGACAGAAGTTGATTTCTGAGCATCATTTTTGAACAGGAGCTTCTACCGTTTTGTGGCATGTGAGAAATTCCCTAAGCCCCGGACCTGTCGATTTTGGTCAAAAATGAAAATTTCAAAAGTGCCCCAATTTCTGCTTTAAACTTTAGGTACTATCCCAAAATGTATCATTGAGGTGACAGAAGTTGATTTCGGAGCATCATTTTTGAACAGGAGCTTCAACCGTTTTGTGGCATATGTGAAATTCCCTAAGCCCCGGACCTGTCGATTTTGGTCAAAAATGAAAATTTCAAAAGTGCCCCAATTTCTGCTTTAAACTTTAGGTACTATCCCAAAATGTATCACTGAGGTGACAGAAGTTGATTTCGGAGCATCATTTTTGAACAGGAGCTTCAACCGTTTTGTGGCATATGAGAAATTCCCTAAGCCCCGGACCTGTCGATTTTGGTCAAAAATGAAAATTTCAAAAGTGCCCCAATTTCTGCTTTAAACTTTAGGTACTATCCCAAAATGTATCACTGAGGTGACAGAAGTTGATTTCGGAGCATCATTTTTGAACAGGAGCTTCAACCGTTTTGTGGCATATGAGAAATTCCCTAAGCCCCGGACCTGCCGATTTTGGTCAAAAATGAAAATTTCAAAAGTGCCCCAATTTCTGCTTTAAACTTTAGGTACTATCCCAAAATGTATCACTGAGGTGACAGAAGTTGATTTCGGAGCATCATTTTTGAACAGGAGCTTCAACCGTTTTGTGGCATATGAGAAATTCCCTAAGCCCCGGACCTGCCGATTTTGGTCAAAAATGAAAATTTCAAAAGTGCCCCAATTTCTGCTTTAAACTTTAGGTACTATCCCAAAATGTATCACTGAGGTGACAGAAGTTGATTTCGGAGCATCATTTTTGAACAGGAGCTTCAACCGTTTTGTGGCATGTGAGAAATTCCCTAAGCCCCGGACCTGTCGATTTTGGTCAAAAATGAAAATTTCAAAAGTGCCCCAATTTCTGCTTTAAACTTTAGGTACTATCCCAAAATGTATCACTGAGGTAACAGAAGTTGATTTCGGAGCATCATTTTTGAACAGGAGCTTCTACCGTTTTGTGGCATATGAGAAATTCCCTAAGCCCCGGACCTGCCGATTTTGGTCAAAAATGAAAATTTCAAAAGTGCCCCAATTTCTGCTTTAAACTTTAGGTACTATCCCAAAATGTATCACTGAGGTAACAGAAGTTGATTTCGGAGCATCATTTTTGAACAGGAGCTTCTACCGTTTTGTGGCATATGAGAAATTCCCTAAGCCCCGGACCTGTCGATTTTGGTCAAAAATGAAAATTTCAAAAGTGCCCCAATTTCTGCTTTAAACTTTAGGTACTATCCCAAAATGTATCACTGAGGTGACAGAAGTTGATATCGGAGCATCATTTTTGAACAGGAGCTTCAACCGTTTTGTGGCATATGAGAAATTCCCTAAGCCCCGGACCTGTCGATTTTGGTCAAAAATGAAAATTTCAAAAGTGCCCCAATTTCTGCTTTAAACTTTAGGTACTATCCCAAACTGTATCACTGAGGTGACAGAAGTTGATTTCGGAGCATCATTTTTGAACAGGAGCTTCTACCGTTTTGTGGCATATGAGAAATTCCCTAAGCCCCGGACCTGTCGATTTTGGTCAAAAATGAAAATTTCAAAAGTGCCCCAATTTCTGCTTTAAACTTTAGGTACTATCCCAAAATGTATCACTGAGGTGACAGAAGTTGATTTCGGAGCATCATTTTTGAACAGGAGCTTCAACCGTTTTGTGGCATATGAGAAATTCCCTAAGCCCCGGACCTGTCGATTTTGGTCAAAAATGAAAATTTCAAAAGTGCCCCAATTTCTGCTTTAAACTTTAGGTACTATCCCAAACTGTATCACTGAGGTGACAGAAGTTGATTTCGGAGCATCATTTTTGAACAGGAGCTTCTACCGTTTTGTGGCATATGAGAAATTCCCTAAGCCCCGGACCTGTCGATTTTGGTCAAAAATGAAAATTTCAAAAGTGCCCCAATTTCTGCTTTAAACTTTAGGTACTATCCCAAAATGTATCACTGAGGTGACAGAAGTTGATTTCGGAGCATCATTTTTGAACAGGAGCTTCAACCGTTTTGTGGCATATGAGAAATTCCCTAAGCCCCGGACCTGCCGATTTTGGTCAAAAATGTAAATTTCAAAAGTGCCCCAATTTCTGCTTTAAACTTTAGGTACTATCCCAAAATGTATCACTGAGGTGACAGAAGTTGATTTCGGAGCATCATTTTTGAACAGGAGCTTCAACCGTTTTGTGGCATATGAGAAATTCCCTGTCGATTTTGGTCAAAAATGAAAATTTCAAAAGTGCCCCAATTTCTGCTTTAAACTTTAGGTACTATCCCAAAATGTATCACTGAGGTGACAGAAGTTGATTTCGGAGCATCATTTTTGAACAGGAGCTTCAACCGTTTTGTGGCATATGAGAAATTCCCTAAGCCCCGGACCTGTCGATTTTGGTCAAAAATGAAAATTTCAAAAGTGCCCCAATTTCTGCTTTAAACTTTAGGTACTATCCCAAAATGTATCACTGAGGTGACAGAAGTTGATATCGGAGCATCATTTTTGAACAGGAGCTTCAACCGTTTTGTGGCATATGAGAAATTCCCTAAGCCCCGGACCTGTCGATTTTGGTCAAAAATGAAAATTTCAAAAGTGCCCCAATTTCTGCTTTAAACTTTAGGTACTATCCCAAACTGTATCACTGAGGTGACAGAAGTTGATTTCGGAGCATCATTTTTGAACAGGAGCTTCTACCGTTTTGTGGCATATGAGAAATTCCCTAAGCCCCGGACCTGTCGATTTTGGTCAAAAATGAAAATTTCAAAAGTGCCCCAATTTCTGCTTTAAACTTTAGGTACTATCCCAAAATGTATCACTGAGGTGACAGAAGTTGATTTCGGAGCATCATTTTTGAACAGGAGCTTCAACCGTTTTGTGGCATATGAGAAATTCCCTAAGCCCCGGACCTGTCGATTTTGGTCAAAAATGAAAATTTCAAAAGTGCCCCAATTTCTGCTTTAAACTTTAGGTACTATCCCAAAATGTATCAATGAGGTGACAGAAGTTGATTTCGGAGCATCATTTTTGAACTGGAGCTTCAACCGTTTTGTGGCATATGAGAAATTCCCTAAGCCCCGGACCTGTCGATTTTGGTCAAAAATGAAAATTTCAAAAGTGCCCCAATTTCTGCTTTAAACTTTAGGTACTATCCCAAAATGTATCACTGAGGTGACAGAAGTTGATTTCGGAGCATCATTTTTGAACAGGAGCTTCAACCGTTTTGTGGCATATGAGAAATTCCCTAAGCCCCGGACCTGCCGATTTTGGTCAAAAATGAAAATTTCAAAAGTGCCCCAATTTCTGCTTTAAACTTTAGGTACTATCCCAAAATGTATCACTGAGGTGACAGAAGTTGATTTCGGAGCATCATTTTTGAACAGGAGCTTCAACCGTTTTGTGGCATATGAGAAATTCCCTAAGCCCCGGACCTGCCGATTTTGGTCAAAAATGAAAATGTCAAAAGTGCCCCAATTTCTGCTTTAAACTTTAGGTACTATCCCAAAATGTATCACTGAGGTGACAGAAGTTGATTTCGGAGCATCATTTTTGAACAGGAGCTTCAACCGTTTTGTGGCATGTGAGAAATTCCCTAAGCCCCGGACCTGTCGATTTTGGTCAAAAATGAAAATTTCAAAAGTGCCCCAATTTCTGCTTTAAACTTTAGGTACTATCCCAAAATGTATCACTGAGGTAACAGAAGTTGATTTCGGAGCATCATTTTTGAACAGGAGCTTCTACCGTTTTGTGGCATATGAGAAATTCCCTAAGCCCCGGACCTGCCGATTTTGGTCAAAAATGAAAATTTCAAAAGTGCCCCAATTTCTGCTTTAAACTTTAGGTACTATCCCAAAATGTATCACTGAGGTGACAGAAGTTGATTTCGGAGCATCATTTTTGAACAGGAGCTTCAACCGTTTTGTGGCATATGAGAAATTCCCTAAGCCCCGGACCTGTCGATTTTGGTCAAAAATGAAAATTTCAAAAGTGCCCCAATTTCTGCTTTAAACTTTAGGTACTATCCCAAAATGTATCACTGAGGTGACAGAAGTTGATATCGGAGCATCATTTTTGAACAGGAGCTTCAACCGTTTTGTGGCATATGAGAAATTCCCTAAGCCCCGGACCTGTCGATTTTGGTCAAAAATGAAAATTTCAAAAGTGCCCCAATTTCTGCTTTAAACTTTAGGTACTATCCCAAAATGTATCACTGAGGTAACAGAAGTTGATTTCGGAGCATCATTTTTGAACAGGAGCTTCTACCGTTTTGTGGCATATGAGAAATTCCCTAAGCCCCGGACCTGCCGATTTTGGTCAAAAATGAAAATTTCAAAAGTGCCCCAATTTCTGCTTTAAACTTTAGGTACTATCCCAAAATGTATCACTGAGGTGACAGAAGTTGATTTCGGAGCATCATTTTTGAACAGGAGCTTCAACCGTTTTGTGGCATATGAGAAATTCCCTAAGCCCCGGACCTGTCGATTTTGGTCAAAAATGAAAATTTCAAAAGTGCCCCAATTTCTGCTTTAAACTTTAGGTACTATCCCAAAATGTATCACTGAGGTGACAGAAGTTGATATCGGAGCATCATTTTTGAACAGGAGCTTCAACCGTTTTGTGGCATATGAGAAATTCCCTAAGCCCCGGACCTGTCGATTTTGGTCAAAAATGAAAATTTCAAAAGTGCCCCAATTTCTGCTTTAAACTTTAGGTACTATCCCAAACTGTATCACTGAGGTGACAGAAGTTGATTTCGGAGCATCATTTTTGAACAGGAGCTTCTACCGTTTTGTGGCATATGAGAAATTCCCTAAGCCCCGGACCTGTCGATTTTGGTCAAAAATGAAAATTTCAAAAGTGCCCCAATTTCTGCTTTAAACTTTAGGTACTATCCCAAAATGTATCACTGAGGTGACAGAAGTTGATTTCGGAGCATCATTTTTGAACAGGAGCTTCAACCGTTTTGTGGCATATGAGAAATTCCCTAAGCCCCGGACCTGTCGATTTTGGTCAAAAATGAAAATTTCAAAAGTGCCCCAATTTCTGCTTTAAACTTTAGGTACTATCCCAAACTGTATCACTGAGGTGACAGAAGTTGATTTCGGAGCATCATTTTTGAACAGGAGCTTCTACCGTTTTGTGGCATATGAGAAATTCCCTAAGCCCCGGACCTGTCGATTTTGGTCAAAAATGAAAATTTCAAAAGTGCCCCAATTTCTGCTTTAAACTTTAGGTACTATCCCAAAATGTATCACTGAGGTGACAGAAGTTGATTTCGGAGCATCATTTTTGAACAGGAGCTTCAACCGTTTTGTGGCATATGAGAAATTCCCTAAGCCCCGGACCTGCCGATTTTGGTCAAAAATGTAAATTTCAAAAGTGCCCCAATTTCTGCTTTAAACTTTAGGTACTATCCCAAAATGTATCACTGAGGTGACAGAAGTTGATTTCGGAGCATCATTTTTGAACAGGAGCTTCAACCGTTTTGTGGCATATGAGAAATTCCCTGTCGATTTTGGTCAAAAATGAAAATTTCAAAAGTGCCCCAATTTCTGCTTTAAACTTTAGGTACTATCCCAAAATGTATCACTGAGGTGACAGAAGTTGATTTCGGAGCATCATTTTTGAACAGGAGCTTCAACCGTTTTGTGGCATATGAGAAATTCCCTAAGCCCCGGACCTGTCGATTTTGGTCAAAAATGAAAATTTCAAAAGTGCCCCAATTTCTGCTTTAAACTTTAGGTACTATCCCAAAATGTATCACTGAGGTGACAGAAGTTGATATCGGAGCATCATTTTTGAACAGGAGCTTCAACCGTTTTGTGGCATATGAGAAATTCCCTAAGCCCCGGACCTGTCGATTTTGGTCAAAAATGAAAATTTCAAAAGTGCCCCAATTTCTGCTTTAAACTTTAGGTACTATCCCAAACTGTATCACTGAGGTGACAGAAGTTGATTTCGGAGCATCATTTTTGAACAGGAGCTTCTACCGTTTTGTGGCATATGAGAAATTCCCTAAGCCCCGGACCTGTCGATTTTGGTCAAAAATGAAAATTTCAAAAGTGCCCCAATTTCTGCTTTAAACTTTAGGTACTATCCCAAAATGTATCACTGAGGTGACAGAAGTTGATTTCGGAGCATCATTTTTGAACAGGAGCTTCAACCGTTTTGTGGCATATGAGAAATTCCCTAAGCCCCGGACCTGTCGATTTTGGTCAAAAATGAAAATTTCAAAAGTGCCCCAATTTCTGCTTTAAACTTTAGGTACTATCCCAAAATGTATCAATGAGGTGACAGAAGTTGATTTCGGAGCATCATTTTTGAACTGGAGCTTCAACCGTTTTGTGGCATATGAGAAATTCCCTAAGCCCCGGACCTGTCGATTTTGGTCAAAAATGAAAATTTCAAAAGTGCCCCAATTTCTGCTTTAAACTTTAGGTACTATCCCAAAATGTATCACTGAGGTGACAGAAGTTGATTTCGGAGCATCATTTTTGAACAGGAGCTTCAACCGTTTTGTGGCATATGAGAAATTCCCTAAGCCCCGGACCTGCCGATTTTGGTCAAAAATGAAAATTTCAAAAGTGCCCCAATTTCTGCTTTAAACTTTAGGTACTATCCCAAAATGTATCACTGAGGTGACAGAAGTTGATTTCGGAGCATCATTTTTGAACAGGAGCTTCAACCGTTTTGTGGCATATGAGAAATTCCCTAAGCCCCGGACCTGCCGATTTTGGTCAAAAATGAAAATGTCAAAAGTGCCCCAATTTCTGCTTTAAACTTTAGGTACTATCCCAAAATGTATCACTGAGGTGACAGAAGTTGATTTCGGAGCATCATTTTTGAACAGGAGCTTCAACCGTTTTGTGGCATGTGAGAAATTCCCTAAGCCCCGGACCTGTCGATTTTGGTCAAAAATGAAAATTTCAAAAGTGCCCCAATTTCTGCTTTAAACTTTAGGTACTATCCCAAAATGTATCACTGAGGTAACAGAAGTTGATTTCGGAGCATCATTTTTGAACAGGAGCTTCTACCGTTTTGTGGCATATGAGAAATTCCCTAAGCCCCGGACCTGCCGATTTTGGTCAAAAATGAAAATTTCAAAAGTGCCCCAATTTCTGCTTTAAACTTTAGGTACTATCCCAAAATGTATCACTGAGGTGACAGAAGTTGATTTCGGAGCATCATTTTTGAACAGGAGCTTCAACCGTTTTGTGGCATATGAGAAATTCCCTAAGCCCCGGACCTGTCGATTTTGGTCAAAAATGAAAATTTCAAAAGTGCCCCAATTTCTGCTTTAAACTTTAGGTACTATCCCAAAATGTATCACTGAGGTGACAGAAGTTGATATCGGAGCATCATTTTTGAACAGGAGCTTCAACCGTTTTGTGGCATATGAGAAATTCCCTAAGCCCCGGACCTGTCGATTTTGGTCAAAAATGAAAATTTCAAAAGTGCCCCAATTTCTGCTTTAAACTTTAGGTACTATCCCAAAATGTATCACTGAGGTAACAGAAGTTGATTTCGGAGCATCATTTTTGAACAGGAGCTTCTACCGTTTTGTGGCATATGAGAAATTCCCTAAGCCCCGGACCTGCCGATTTTGGTCAAAAATGAAAATTTCAAAAGTGCCCCAATTTCTGCTTTAAACTTTAGGTACTATCCCAAAATGTATCACTGAGGTGACAGAAGTTGATTTCGGAGCATCATTTTTGAACAGGAGCTTCAACCGTTTTGTGGCATATGAGAAATTCCCTAAGCCCCGGACCTGTCGATTTTGGTCAAAAATGAAAATTTCAAAAGTGCCCCAATTTCTGCTTTAAACTTTAGGTACTATCCCAAAATGTATCACTGAGGTGACAGAAGTTGATATCGGAGCATCATTTTTGAACAGGAGCTTCAACCGTTTTGTGGCATATGAGAAATTCCCTAAGCCCCGGACCTGTCGATTTTGGTCAAAAATGAAAATTTCAAAAGTGCCCCAATTTCTGCTTTAAACTTTAGGTACTATCCCAAACTGTATCACTGAGGTGACAGAAGTTGATTTCGGAGCATCATTTTTGAACAGGAGCTTCTACCGTTTTGTGGCATATGAGAAATTCCCTAAGCCCCGGACCTGTCGATTTTGGTCAAAAATGAAAATTTCAAAAGTGCACCAATTTCTGCTTTAAACTTTAGGTACTATCCCAAAATGTATCACTGAGGTGACAGAAGTTGATTTCGGAGCATCATTTTTGAACAGGAGCTTCAACCGTTTTGTGGCATATGAGAAATTCCCTAAGCCCCGGACCTGCCGATTTTGGTCAAAAATGAAAATTTCAAAAGTGCCCCAATTTCTGCTTTAAACTTTAGGTACTATCCCAAAATGTATCACTGAGGTGACAGAAGTTGATTTCGGAGCATCATTTTTGAACAGGAGCTTCTACCGTTTTGTGGCATATGAGAAATTCCCTAAGCCCCGGACCTGTCGATTTTGGTCAAAAATGAAAATTTCAAAAGTGCCCCAATTTCTGATTTAAACTTTAGGTACTATCCCAAAATGTATCACTGAGGTGACAGAAGTTGATTTCGGAGCATCATTTTTGAACAGGAGCTTCTACCGTTTTGTGGCATATGAGAAATTCCCTAAGCCCCGGACCTGCCGATTTTGGTCAAAAATGTAAATTTCAAAAGTGCCCCAATTTCTGCTTTAAACTTTAGGTACTATCCCAAAATGTATCACTGAGGTGACAGAAGTTGATTTCGGAGCATCATTTTTGAACAGGAGCTTCAACCGTTTTGTGGCATATGAGAAATTCCCTAAGCCCCGGACCTGTCGATTTTGGTCAAAAATGAAAATTTCAAAAGTGCCCCAATTTCTGCTTTAAACTTTAGGTACTATCCCAAAATGTATCAATGAGGTGACAGAAGTTGATTTCGGAGCATCATTTTTGAACAGGAGCTTCAACCGTTTTGTGGCATATGAGAAATTCCCTAAGCCCCGGACCTGTCGATTTTGGTCAAAAATGAAAATTTCAAAAGTGCCCCAATTTCTGCTTTAAACTTTAGGTACTATCCCAAAATGTATCACTGAGGTGACAGAAGTTGATTTCGGAGCATCATTTTTGAACAGGAGCTTCAACCGTTTTGTGGCATATGAGAAATTCCCTAAGCCCCGGACCTGCCGATTTTGGTCAAAAATGAAAATTTCAAAAGTGCCCCAATTTCTGCTTTAAACTTTAGGTACTATCCCAAAATGTATCACTGAGGTGACAGAAGTTGATTTCGGAGCATCATTTTTGAACAGGAGCTTCAACCGTTTTGTGGCATATGAGAAATTCCCTAAGCCCCGGACCTGCCGATTTTGGTCAAAAATGAAAATTTCAAAAGTGCCCCAATTTCTGCTTTAAACTTTAGGTACTATCCCAAAATGTATCACTGAGGTGACAGAAGTTGATTTCGGAGCATCATTTTTGAACAGGAGCTTCAACCGTTTTGTGGCATGTGAGAAATTCCCTAAGCCCCGGACCTGTCGATTTTGGTCAAAAATGAAAATTTCAAAAGTGCCCCAATTTCTGCTTTAAACTTTAGGTACTATCCCAAAATGTATCACTGAGGTAACAGAAGTTGATTTCGGAGCATCATTTTTGAACAGGAGCTTCTACCGTTTTGTGGCATATGAGAAATTCCCTAAGCCCCGGACCTGCCGATTTTGGTCAAAAATGAAAATTTCAAAAGTGCCCCAATTTCTGCTTTAAACTTTAGGTACTATCCCAAAATGTATCACTGAGGTGACAGAAGTTGATTTCGGAGCATCATTTTTGAACAGGAGCTTCAACCGTTTTGTGGCATATGAGAAATTCCCTAAGCCCCGGACCTGCCGATTTTGTCAAAAATGAAAATTTCAAAAGTGCCCCAATTTCTGCTTTAAACTTTAGGTACTATCCCAAAATGTATCACTGAGGTGACAGAAGTTGATTTCGGAGCATCATTTTTGAACAGGAGCTTCAACCGTTTTGTGGCATATGAGAAATTCCCTAAGCCCCGGACCTGCCGATTTTGGTCAAAAATGAAAATTTCAAAAGTGCCCCAATTTCTGCTTTAAACTTTAGGTACTATCCCAAAATGTATCACTGAGGTGACAGAAGTTGATTACGTAGCATCATTTTTGAACAGGAGCTTCAACCGTTTTGTGGCATATGAGAAATTCCCTAAGCCCCGGACCTGTCGATTTTGGTCAAAAATGAAAATTTCAAAAGTGCCCCAATTTCTGCTTTAAACTTTAGGTACTATCCCAAAATGTATCACCGAGGTGACAGAAGTTGATTTCGGAGCATCATTTTTGAACAGGAGCTTCAACCGTTTTGTGGCATATGAGAAATTCCCTAAGCCCCGGACCTGCCGATTTTGGTAAAAAATGAAAATTTCAAAAGTGCCCCAATTTCTGCTTTAAACTTTAGGTACTATCCCAAAATGTATCACTGAGGTGACAGAAGTTGATTTCGGAGCATCATTTTTGAACAGGAGCTTCAACCGTTTTGTGGCATATGAGAAATTCCCTAAGCCCCGGACCTGCCGATTTTGGTCAAAAATGAAAATTTCAAAAGTGCCCCAATTTCTGCTTTAAACTTTAGGTACTATCCCAAAATGTATCACTGAGGTGACAGAAGTTGATTTCGGAGCATCATTTTTGAACAGGAGCTTCAACCGTTTTGTGGCATGTGAGAAATTCCCTAAGCCCCGGACCTGTCGATTTTGGTCAAAAATGAAAATTTCAAAAGTGCCCCAATTTCTGCTTTAAACTTTAGGTACTATCCCAAAATGTATCACTGAGGTAACAGAAGTTGATTTCGGAGCATCATTTTTGAACAGGAGCTTCTACCGTTTTGTGGCATATGAGAAATTCCCTAAGCCCCGGACCTGCCGATTTTGGTCAAAAATGAAAATTTCAAAAGTGCCCCAATTTCTGCTTTAAACTTTAGGTACTATCCCAAAATGTATCACTGAGGTGACAGAAGTTGATTTCGGAGCATCATTTTTGAACAGGAGCTTCAACCGTTTTGTGGCATATGAGAAATTCCCTAAGCCCCGGACCTGCCGATTTTGGTCAAAAATGAAAATTTCAAAAGTGCCCCAATTTCTGCTTTAAACTTTAGGTACTATCCCAAAATGTATCACTGAGGTGACAGAAGTTGATTTCGGAGCATCATTTTTGAACAGGCGCTTCAACCGTTTTGTGGCATATGAGAAATTCCCTAAGCCCCGGACCTGCCGATTTTGGTCAAAAATGAAAATTTCAAAAGTGCCCCAATTTCTGCTTTAAACTTTAGGTACTATCCCAAAATGTATCACTGAGGTGACAGAAGTTGATTTCGGAGCATCATTTTTGAACAGGAGCTTCAACCGTTTTGTGGCATATGAGAAATTCCCTAAGCCCCGGACCTGCCGATTTTGGTCAAAAATGAAAATTTCAAAAGTGCCCCAATTTCTGCTTTAAACTTTAGGTACTATCCCAAAATGTATCACTGAGGTGACAGAAGTTGATTTCGGAGCATCATTTTTGAACAGGAGCTTCAACCGTTTTGTGGCATGTGAGAAATTCCCTAAGCCCCGGACCTGTCGATTTTGGTCAAAAATGAAAATTTCAAAAGTGCCCCAATTTCTGCTTTAAACTTTAGGTACTATCCCAAAATGTATCACTGAGGTGACAGAAGTTGATTTCGGAGCATCATTTTTGAACAGGAGCTTCAACCGTTTTGTGGCATATGAGAAATTCCCTAAGCCCCGGACCTGCCGATTTTGTCAAAAATGAAAATTTCAAAAGTGCCCCAATTTCTGCTTTAAACTTTAGGTACTATCCCAAAATGTATCACTGAGGTGACAGAAGTTGATTTCGGAGCATCATTTTTGAACAGGAGCTTCAACCGTTTTGTGGCATATGAGAAATTCCCTAAGCCCCGGACCTGCCGATTTTGGTCAAAAATGAAAATTTCAAAAGTGCCCCAATTTCTGCTTTAAACTTTAGGTACTATCCCAAAATGTATCACTGAGGTGACAGAAGTTGATTTCGGAGCATCATTTTTGAACAGGAGCTTCAACCGTTTTGTGGCATATGAGAAATTCCCTAAGCCCCGGACCTGTCGATTTTGGTCAAAAATGAAAATTTCAAAAGTGCCCCAATTTCTGCTTTAAACTTTAGGTACTATCCCAAAATGTATCACCGAGGTGACAGAAGTTGATTTCGGAGCATCATTTTTGAACAGGAGCTTCAACCGTTTTGTGGCATATGAGAAATTCCCTAAGCCCCGGACCTGCCGATTTTGGTCAAAAATGAAAATTTCAAAAGTGCCCCAATTTCTGCTTTAAACTTTAGGTACTATCCCAAAATGTATCACTGAGGTGACAGAAGTTGATTTCGGAGCATCATTTTTGAACAGGAGCTTCAACCGTTTTGTGGCATGTGAGAAATTCCCTAAGCCCCGGACCTGTCGATTTTGGTCAAAAATGAAAATTTCAAAAGTGCCCCAATTTCTGCTTTAAACTTTAGGTACTATCCCAAAATGTATCACTGAGGTAACAGAAGTTGATTTCGGAGCATCATTTTTGAACAGGAGCTTCTACCGTTTTGTGGCATATGAGAAATTCCCTAAGCCCCGGACCTGCCGATTTTGGTCAAAAATGAAAATTTCAAAAGTGCCCCAATTTCTGCTTTAAACTTTAGGTACTATCCCAAAATGTATCACTGAGGTGACAGAAGTTGATTTCGGAGCATCATTTTTGAACAGGAGCTTCAACCGTTTTGTGGCATATGAGAAATTCCCTAAGCCCCGGACCTGCCGATTTTGGTCAAAAATGAAAATTTCAAAAGTGCCCCAATTTCTGCTTTAAACTTTAGGTACTATCCCAAAATGTATCACTGAGGTGACAGAAGTTGATTTCGGAGCATCATTTTTGAACAGGCGCTTCAACCGTTTTGTGGCATATGAGAAATTCCCTAAGCCCCGGACCTGCCGATTTTGGTCAAAAATGAAAATTTCAAAAGTGCCCCAATTTCTGCTTTAAACTTTAGGTACTATCCCAAAATGTATCACTGAGGTGACAGAAGTTGATTTCGGAGCATCATTTTTGAACAGGAGCTTCAACCGTTTTGTGGCATATGAGAAATTCCCTAAGCCCCGGACCTGTCGATTTTGGTCAAAAATGAAAATTTCAAAAGTGCCCCAATTTCTGCTTTAAACTTTAGGTACTATCCCAAAATGTATCACCGAGGTGACAGAAGTTGATTTCGGAGCATCATTTTTGAACAGGAGCTTCAACCGTTTTGTGGCATATGAGAAATTCCCTAAGCCCCGGACCTGCCGATTTTGGTCAAAAATGAAAATTTCAAAAGTGCCCCAATTTCTGCTTTAAACTTTAGGTACTATCCCAAAATGTATCACTGAGGTGACAGAAGTTGATTTCGGAGCATCATTTTTGAACAGGAGCTTCAACCGTTTTGTGGCATGTGAGAAATTCCCTAAGCCCCGGACCTGTCGATTTTGGTCAAAAATGAAAATTTCAAAAGTGCCCCAATTTCTGCTTTAAACTTTAGGTACTATCCCAAAATGTATCACTGAGGTAACAGAAGTTGATTTCGGAGCATCATTTTTGAACAGGAGCTTCTACCGTTTTGTGGCATATGAGAAATTCCCTAAGCCCCGGACCTGCCGATTTTGGTCAAAAATGAAAAAAAATTTCAAAAGTGCCCCAATTTCTGCTTTAAACTTTAGGTACTATCCCAAAATGTATCACTGAGGTGACAGAAGTTGATTTCGGAGCATCATTTTTGAACAGGAGCTTCAACCGTTTTGTGGCATATGAGAAATTCCCTAAGCCCCGGACCTGCCGATTTTGGTCAAAAATGAAAATTTCAAAAGTGCCCCAATTTCTGCTTTAAACTTTAGGTACTATCCCAAAATGTATCACTGAGGTGACAGAAGTGATTTCGGAGCATCATTTTTGAACAGGCGCTTCAACCGTTTTGTGGCATATGAGAAATTCCCTAAGCCCCGGACCTGCCGATTTTGGTCAAAAATGAAAATTTCAAAAGTGCCCCAATTTCTGCTTTAAACTTTAGGTACTATCCCAAAATGTATCACTGAGGTGACAGAAGTGATTTCGGAGCATCATTTTTGAACAGGAGCTTCAACCGTTTTGTGGCATATGAGAAATTCCCTAAGCCCCGGACCTGCCGATTTTGGTCAAAAATGAAAATTTCAAAGTGCCCCAATTTCTGCTTTAAACTTTAGGTACTATCCCAAAATGTATCACTGAGGTGACAGAAGTTGATTTCGGAGCATCATTTTTGAACAGGAGCTTCAACCGTTTTGTGGCATGTGAGAAATTCCCTAAGCCCCGGACCTGCCGATTTTGGTCAAAAATGAAATTTCAAAAGTGCCCCAATTTCTGCTTTAAACTTTAGGTACTATCCCAAAATGTATCACTGAGGTGACAGAAGTTGATTTCGGAGCATCATTTTTGAACAGGCGCTTCAACCGTTTTGTGGCATATGAGAAATTCCCTAAGCCCCGGACCTGCCGATTTTGGTCAAAAATGAAAATTTCAAAAGTGCCCCAATTTCTGCTTTAAACTTTAGGTACTATCCCAAAATGTATCACTGAGGTGACAGAAGTTGATTTCGGAGCATCATTTTTGAACAGGAGCTTCAACCGTTTTGTGGCATATGAGAAATTCCCTAAGCCCCGGACCTGCCGATTTTGGTCAAAAATGAAAATTTCAAAAGTGCCCCAATTTCTGCTTTAAACTTTAGGTACTATCCCAAAATGTATCACTGAGGTGACAGAAGTTGATTTCGGAGCATCATTTTTGAACAGGAGCTTCAACCGTTTTGTGGCATATGAGAAATTCCCTAAGCCCCGACCTGTCGATTTTGGTCAAAAATGAAAATTTCAAAAGTGCCCCAATTTCTGCTTTAAACTTTAGGTACTATCCCAAAATGTATCACCGAGGTGACAGAAGTTGATTTCGGAGCATCATTTTTGAACAGGAGCTTCAACCGTTTTGTGGCATATGAGAAATTCCCTAAGCCCCGGACCTGCCGATTTTGGTAAAAAATGAAAATTTCAAAAGTGCCCCAATTTCTGCTTTAAACTTTAGGTACTATCCCAAAATGTATCACTGAGGTGACAGAAGTTGATTTCGGAGCATCATTTTTGAACAGGAGCTTCAACCGTTTTGTGGCATATGAGAAATTCCCTAAGCCCCGGACCTGCCGATTTTGGTCAAAAATGAAAATTTCAAAAGTGCCCCAATTTCTGCTTTAAACTTTAGGTACTATCCCAAAATGTATCACTGAGGTGACAGAAGTTGATTTCGGAGCATCATTTTTGAACAGGAGCTTCAACCGTTTTGTGGCATGTGAGAAATTCCCTAAGCCCCGGACCTGTCGATTTTGGTCAAAAATGAAAATTTCAAAAGTGCCCCAATTTCTGCTTTAAACTTTAGGTACTATCCCAAAATGTATCACTGAGGTAACAGAAGTTGATTTCGGAGCATCATTTTGAACAGGAGCTTCTACCGTTTTGTGGCATATGAGAAATTCCCTAAGCCCCGGACCTGCCGATTTTGGTCAAAAATGAAAATTTCAAAAGTGCCCCAATTTCTGCTTTAAACTTTAGGTACTATCCCAAAATGTATCACTGAGGTGACAGAAGTTGATTTCGGAGCATCATTTTTGAACAGGAGCTTCAACCGTTTTGTGGCATATGAGAAATTCCCTAAGCCCCGGACCTGCCGATTTTGGTCAAAAATGAAAATTTCAAAAGTGCCCCAATTTCTGCTTTAAACTTTAGGTACTATCCCAAAATGTATCACTGAGGTGACAGAAGTTGATTTCGGAGCATCATTTTTGAACAGGCGCTTCAACCGTTTTGTGGCATATGAGAAATTCCCTAAGCCCCGGACCTGCCGATTTTGGTCAAAAATGAAAATTTCAAAAGTGCCCCAATTTCTGCTTTAAACTTTAGGTACTATCCCAAAATGTATCACTGAGGTGACAGAAGTTGATTTCGGAGCATCATTTTTGAACAGGAGCTTCAACCGTTTTGTGGCATATGAGAAATTCCCTAAGCCCCGGACCTGCCGATTTTGGTCAAAAATGAAAATTTCAAAAGTGCCCCAATTTCTGCTTTAAACTTTAGGTACTATCCCAAAATGTATCACTGAGGTGACAGAAGTTGATTTCGGAGCATCATTTTTGAACAGGAGCTTCAACCGTTTTGTGGCATGTGAGAAATTCCCTAAGCCCCGGACCTGTCGATTTTGGTCAAAAATGAAAATTTCACAAGTGCCCCAATTTCTGCTTTAAACTTTAGGTACTATCCCAAAATGTATCACTGAGGTGACAGAAGTTGATTTCGGAGCATCATTTTTGAACAGGAGCTTCAACCGTTTTGTGGCATATGAGAAATTCCCTAAGCCCCGGACCTGCCGATTTTGGTCAAAAATGAAAATTTCAAAAGTGCCCCAATTTCTGCTTTAAACTTTAGGTACTATCCCAAAATGTATCACTGAGGTGACAGAAGTTGATTTCGGAGCATCATTTTTGAACAGGAGCTTCAACCGTTTTGTGGCATATGAGAAATTCCCTAAGCCCCGGACCTGCCGATTTTGGTCAAAAATGTAAATTTCAAAAGTGCCCCAATTTCTGCTTTAAACTTTAGGTACTATCCCAAAATGTATCACTGAGGTGACAGAAGTTGATTTCGGAGCATCATTTTTGAACAGGAGCTTCAACCGTTTTGTGGCATATGAGAAATTCCCTAAGCCCCGGACCTGTCGCTTTTGGTCAAAAATGAAAATTTCAAAAGTGCCCCAATTTCTGCTTTAAACTTTAGGTACTGATCCCAAAATGTATCACTGAGGTGACAGAAGTTGATTTCGGAGCATCATTTTTGTACAGGAGCTTCAACCGTTTTGTGGCATGTGAGAAATTCCCTAAGCCCCGGACCTGTCGATTTTGGTCAAAAATGAAAATTTCAAAGTGCCCCAATTTCTGCTTTAAACTTTAGGTACTATCCCAAAATGTATCACTGAGGTAACAGAAGTTGATTTCGGAGCATCATTTTTGAACAGGAGCTTCTACCGTTTTGTGGCATATGAGAAATTCCCTAAGCCCCGGACCTGCCGATTTTGGTCAAAAATGAAAATTTCAAAAGTGCCCCAATTTCTGCTTTAAACTTTAGGTACTATCCCAAAATGTATCACTGAGGTGACAGAAGTTGATTTCGGAGCATCATTTTTGAACAGGAGCTTCAACCGTTTTGTGGCATATGAGAAATTCCCTAAGCCCCGGACCTGCCGATTTTGGTCAAAAATGAAAATTTCAAAAGTGCCCCAATTTCTGCTTTAAACTTTAGGTACTATCCCAAAATGTATCACTGAGGTGACAGAAGTTGATTTCGGAGCATCATTTTTGAACAGGAGCTTCAACCGTTTTGTGGCATATGAGAAATTCCCTAAGCCCCGGACCTGCCGATTTTGGTCAAAAATGAAATTTCAAAAGTGCCCCAATTTCTGCTTTAAACTTTAGGTACTATCCCAAAATGTATCACTGAGGTGACAGAAGTTGATTTCGGAGCATCATTTTTGAACAGGAGCTTCAACCGTTTTGTGGCATATGAGAAATTCCCTAAGCCCGGACCTGCCGATTTTGGTCAAAAATGAAAATTTCAAAAGTGCCCCAATTTCTGCTTTAAACTTTAGGTACTATCCCAAAATGTATCACTGAGGTGACAGAAGTTGATTTCGGAGCATCATTTTGAACAGGAGCTTCAACCGTTTTGTGGCATGTGAGAAATTCCCTAAGCCCCGGCCGGACCTGTCGATTTTGGTCAAAAATGAAAATTTCAAAGTGCCCCAATTTCTGCTTTAAACTTTAGGTACTATCCCAAAATGTATCACTGAGGTAACAGAAGTTGATTTCGGAGCATCATTTTTGAACAGGAGCTTCTACCGTTTTGTGGCATATGAGAAATTCCCTAAGCCCGGACCTGCCGATTTTGGTCAAAAATGAAAATTTCAAAAGTGCCCCAATTTCTGCTTTAAACTTTAGGTACTATCCCAAAATGTATCACTGAGGTGACAGAAGTTGATTTCGGAGCATCATTTTTGAACAGGAGCTTCAACCGTTTTGTGGCATATGAGAAATTCCCTAAGCCCCGGACCCTGCCGATTTTGGTCAAAAATGAAAATTTCAAAAGTGCCCCAATTTCTGCTTTAAACTTTAGGTACTATCCCAAAATGTATCACTGAGGTGACAGAAGTTGATTTCGGAGCATCATTTTTGAACAGGCGCTTCAACCGTTTTGTGGCATATGAGAAATTCCCTAAGCCCCGGACCTGCCGATTTTGGTCAAAAATGAAAATTTCAAAAGTGCCCCAATTTCTGCTTTAAACTTTAGGTACTATCCCAAAATGTATCACTGAGGTGACAGAAGTTGATTTCGGAGCATCATTTTTGAACAGGAGCTTCAACCGTTTTGTGGCATATGAGAAATTCCCTAAGCCCCGGACCTGCCGATTTTGGTCAAAAATGAAAATTTCAAAAGTGCCCCAATTTCTGCTTTAAACTTTAGGTACTATCCCAAAATGTATCACTGAGGTGACAGAAGTTGATTTCGGAGCATCATTTTGAACAGGAGCTTCAACCGTTTTGTGGCATGTGAGAAATTCCCTAAGCCCCGGACCTGTCGATTTTGGTCAAAAATGAAAATTTCACAAGTGCCCCAATTTCTGCTTTAAACTTTAGGTACTATCCCAAAATGTATCACTGAGGTGACAGAAGTTGATTTCGGAGCATCATTTTTGAACAGGAGCTTCAACCGTTTTGTGGCATATGAGAAATTCCCTAAGCCCCGGACCTGCCGATTTTGGTCAAAAATGAAATTTCAAAGTGCCCCAATTTCTGCTTTAAACTTTAGGTACTATCCCAAAATGTATCACTGAGGTGACAGAAGTTGATTTCGGAGGCATCATTTTTGAACAGGAGCTTCAACCGTTTTGTGGCATATGAGAAATTCCCTAAGCCCCGGACCTGCCGATTTTGGTCAAAAATGTAAATTTCAAAAGTGCCCCAATTTCTGCTTTAAACTTTAGGTACTATCCCAAAATGTATCACTGAGGTGACAGAAGTTGATTTCGGAGCATCATTTTTTAACAGGAGCTTCAACCGTTTTGTGGCATATGAGAAATTCCCTAAGCCCCGGACCTGCCGATTTTGGTCAAAAATGAAAATTTCAAAAGTGCCCCAATTTCTGCTTTAAACTTTAGGTACTATCCCAAAATGTATCACTGAGGTGACAGAAGTTGATTTCGGAGCATCATTTTTGAACAGGAGCTTCAACCGTTTTGTGGCATATGAGAAATTCCCTAAGCCCCGGACCTGTCGATTTTGGTCAAAAATGAAAATTTCAAAAGTGCCCCAATTTCTGCTTTAAACTTTAGGTACTATCCCAAAATGTATCACTGAGGTGACAGAAGTTGATTTCGGAGCATCATTTTTGAACAGGAGCTTCAACCGTTTTGTGGCATATGAGAAATTCCCTAAGCCCCGGACCTGCCGATTTTGGTCAAAAATGTAAATTTCAAAAGTGCCCCAATTTCTGCTTTAAACTTTAGGTACTATCCCAAAATGTATCACTGAGGTGACAGAAGTTGATTTCGGAGCATCATTTTTTAACAGGAGCTTCAACCGTTTTGTGGCATATGAGAAATTCCCTAAGCCCCGGACCTGCCGATTTTGGTAAAAATGAAAATTTCAAAAGTGCCCCAATTTCTGCTTTAAACTTTAGGTACTATCCCAAAATGTATCACTGAGGTGACAGAAGTTGATTTCGGAGCATCATTTTTGAACAGGAGCTTCAACCGTTTTGTGGCATATGAGAAATTCCCTAAGCCCCGGACCTGCCGATTTTGGTCAAAAATGAAAATTTCAAAAGTGCCCCAATTTCTGCTTTAAACTTTAGGTACTATCCCAAAATGTATCACTGAGGTGACAGAAGTTGATTTCGGAGCATCATTTTTGAACAGGAGCTTCAACCGTTTTGTGGCATGTGAGAATTCCCTAAGCCCCGGACCTGTCGATTTTGGTCAAAAATGAAAATTTCAAAGTGCCCCAATTTCTGCTTTAAACTTTAGGTACTATCCCAAAATGTATCACTGAGGTAACAGAAGTTGATTTCGGAGCATCATTTTTGAACAGGAGCTTCTACCGTTTTGTGGCATATGAGAAATTCCCTAAGCCCCGGACCTGCCGATTTTGGTCAAAAATGAAAATTTCAAAAGTGCCCCAATTTCTGCTTTAAACTTTAGGTACTATCCCAAAATGTATCACTGAGGTGACAGAAGTTGATTTCGGAGCATCATTTTTGAACAGGCGCTTCAACCGTTTTGTGGCATATGAGAAATTCCCTAAGCCCCGGACCTGCCGATTTTGGTCAAAAATGAAAATTTCAAAAGTGCCCCAATTTCTGCTTTAAACTTTAGGTACTATCCCAAAATGTATCACTGAGGTGACAGAAGTTGATTTCGGAGCATCATTTTTGAACAGGAGCTTCAACCGTTTTGTGGCATATGAGAAATTCCCTAAGCCCCGGACCTGCCGATTTTGGTCAAAAATGAAAATTTCAAAAGTGCCCCAATTTCTGCTTTAAACTTTAGGTACTATCCCAAAATGTATCACTGAGGTGACAGAAGTTGATTTCGGAGCATCATTTTTGAACAGGAGCTTCAACCGTTTTGTGGCATGTGAGAAATTCCCTAAGCCCCGGACCTGTCGATTTTGGTCAAAAATGAAAATTTCACAAGTGCCCCAATTTCTGCTTTAAACTTTAGGTACTATCCCAAAATGTATCACTGAGGTGACAGAAGTTGATTTCGGAGCATCATTTTTGAACAGGAGCTTCAACCGTTTTGTGGCATATGAGAAATTCCCTAAGCCCCGGACCTGCCGATTTTGGTCAAAAATGAAAATTTCAAAAGTGCCCCAATTTCTGCTTTAAACTTTAGGTACTATCCCAAAATGTATCACTGAGGTGACAGAAGTTGATTTCGGAGCATCATTTTTGAACAGGAGCTTCAACCGTTTTGTGGCATATGAGAAATTCCCTAAGCCCCGGACCTGCCGATTTTGGTCAAAAATGTAAATTTCAAAAGTGCCCCAATTTCTGCTTTAAACTTTAGGTACTATCCCAAAATGTATCACTGAGGTGACAGAAGTTGATTTCGGAGCATCATTTTTGAACAGGAGCTTCAACCGTTTTGTGGCATATGAGAAATTCCCTAAGCCCCGGACCTGTCGATTTTGGTCAAAAATGAAAATTTCAAAAGTGCCCCAATTTCTGCTTTAAACTTTAGGTACTATCCCAAAATGTATCACTGAGGTGACAGAAGTTGATTTCGGAGCATCATTTTTGAACAGGAGCTTCAACCGTTTTGTGGCATGTGAGAAATTCCCTAAGCCCCGGACCTGTCGATTTTGGTCAAAAATGAAAATTTCAAAAGTGCCCCAATTTCTGCTTTAAACTTTAGGTACTATCCCAAAATGTATCACTGAGGTAACAGAAGTTGATTTCGGAGCATCATTTTTGAACAGGAGCTTCTACCGTTTTGTGGCATATGAGAAATTCCCTAAGCCCCGGACCTGCGATTTTGGTCAAAAATGAAAATTTCAAAAGTGCCCCAATTTCTGCTTTAAACTTTAGGTACTATCCCAAAATGTATCACTGAGGTGACAGAAGTTGATTTCGGAGCATCATTTTTGAACAGGAGCTTCAACCGTTTTGTGGCATATGAGAAATTCCCTAAGCCCCGGACCTGCCGATTTTGGTCAAAAATGAAAATTTCAAAAGTGCCCCAATTTCTGCTTTAAACTTTAGGTACTATCCCAAAATGTATCACTGAGATGACAGAAGTTGATTTCGGAGCATCATTTTTGAACAGGAGCTTCAACCGTTTTGTGGCATATGAGAAATTCCCTAAGCCCCGGACCTGTCGATTTTGGTCAAAAATGAAAATTTCAAAAGTGCCCCAATTTCTGCTTTAAACTTTAGGTACTATCCCAAAATGTATCACTGAGGTGACAGAAGTTGATTTCGGAGCATCATTTTTGAACAGGAGCTTCAACCGTTTTGTGGCATATGAGAAATTCCCTAAGCCCCGGACCTGTCGATTTTGGTCAAAATGAAAATTTCAAAAGTGCCCCAATTTCTGCTTTAAACTTTAGGTACTATCCCAAAATGTATCACTGAGGTGACAGAAGTTGATTTTGGAGCATCATTTTTTTAAAAGGAGCTTCAACCGTTTTGTGGCATATGAGAAATTCCCTAAGCCCCGGACCTGTCGATTTTGGTCAAAAATGAAAATTTCAAAAGTGCCCCAATTTCTGCTTTAAACTTTAGGTACTATCCCAAAATGTATCACTGAGGTGACAGAAGTTAATTTCGGAGCATCATTTTTGAACAGGAGCTTCTACCGTTTTGTGGCATATGAGAAATTCCCTAAGCACCGGACCTGTCGATTTTGGTCAAAAATGAAAATTTCAAAAGTGCCCCAATTTCTGCTTTAAACTTTAGGAACTATCCCAAAATGTATCACTGAGGTGACAGAAGTTGATTTCGGAGCATCATTTTTGAACAGGAGCTTCAACCGTTTTGTGGCATATGAGAAATTCCCTAAGCCCCGGAACTGTCGATTTTGGTCAAAAATGAAAATTTCAAAAGTGCCCCAGTTTCTGCTTTAAACTTTAGGTACTATCCCAAAATGTATCACTGAGGTGACAGAAGTTGATTTCGGAGCATCATTTTTGAACAGGAGCTTCTACCGTTTTGTGGCATATGAGAAGTTCCCTAAGCCCCGGACCTGTCGATTTTGGTCAAAAATGAAAATTTCAAAAGTGCCCCAATTTCTGCTTTAAACTTTAGGTACTATCCCAAAATGTATCACTGAGGTGACAGAAGTTGATTTCGGAGCATCATTTTTGAACAGGAGCTTCAACCGTTTTGTGGCATATGAGAAATTCCCTAAGCCCCGGACCTGCCGATTTTGGTCAAAAATGAAAATTTCAAAAGTGCCCCAATTTCTGCTTTAAACTTTAGGTACTATCCCAAAATGTATCACTGAGGTGACAGAAGTTGATTTCGGAGCATCATTTTTGAACAGGAGCTTCAACCGTTTTGTGGCATGTGAGAAATTCCCTAAGCCCCGGACCTGTCGATTTTGGTCAAAAATGAAAATTTCACAAGTGCCCCAATTTCTGCTTTAAACTTTAGGTACTATCCCAAAATGTATCACTGAGGTGACAGAAGTTGATTTCGGAGCATCATTTTTGAACAGGAGCTTCAACCGTTTTGTGGCACATGAGAAATTCCCTAAGCCCCGGACCTGCCGATTTTGGTCAAAAATGAAAATTTCAAAAGTGCCCCAATTTCTGCTTTAAACTTTAGGTACTATCCCAAAATGTATCACTGAGGTGACAGAAGTTGATTTCGGAGCATCATTTTTGAACAGGAGCTTCAACCGTTTTGTGGCATATGAGAAATTCCCTAAGCCCCGGACCTGCCGATTTTGGTCAAAAATGAAAATTTCAAAAGTGCCCCAATTTCTGCTTTAAACTTTAGGTACTATCCCAAAATGTATCACTGAGGTGACAGAAGTTGATTTCGGAGCATCATTTTTGAACAGGAGCTTCAACCGTTTTGTGGCATATGAGAAATTCCCTAAGCCCCGGACCTGTCGATTTTGGTCAAAAATGAAAATTTCAAAAGTGCCCCAATTTCTGCTTTAAACTTTAGGTACTATCCCAAAATGTATCACTGAGGTGACAGAAGTTGATTTCGGAGCATCATTTTTGAACAGGAGCTTCAACCGTTTTGTGGCATGTGAGAAATTCCCTAAGCCCCGGACCTGTCGATTTTGGTCAAAAATGAAAATTTCAAAAGTGCCCCAATTTCTGCTTTAAACTTTAGGTACTATCCCAAAATGTATCACTGAGGTAACAGAAGTTGATTTCGGAGCATCATTTTTGAACAGGAGCTTCTACCGTTTTGTGGCATATGAGAAATTCCCTAAGCCCCGGACCTGCCGATTTTGGTCAAAAATGAAAATTTCAAAAGTGCCCCAATTTCTGCTTTAAACTTTAGGTACTATCCCAAAATGTATCACTGAGGTGACAGAAGTTGATTTCGGAGCATCATTTTTGAACAGGAGCTTCAACCGTTTTGTGGCATATGAGAAATTCCCTAAGCCCCGGACCTGCCGATTTTGGTCAAAAATGAAAATTTCAAAAGTGCCCCAATTTCTGCTTTAAACTTTAGGTACTATCCCAAAATGTATCACTGAGGTGACAGAAGTTGATTTCGGAGCATCATTTTTGAACAGGAGCTTCAACCGTTTTGAGGCATATGAGAAATTCCCTAAGCCCCGGACCTGCCGATTTTGGTCAAAAATGAAAATTTCAAAAGTGCCCCAATTTCTGCTTTAAACTTTAGGTACTATCCCAAAATGTATCACTGAGGTGACAGAAGTTGATTTCGGAGCATCATTTTTGAACAGGAGCTTCAACCGTTTTGTGGCATATGAGAAATTCCCTAAGCCCCGGACCTGCCGATTTTGGTCAAAAATGAAAATTTCAAAAGTGCCCCAATTTCTGCTTTAAACTTTAGGTACTATCCCAAAATGTATCACTGAGGTGACAGAAGTTGATTTCGGAGCATCATTTTTGAACAGGAGCTTCAACCGTTTTGTGGCATGTGAGAAATTCCCTAAGCCCCGGCCGGACCTGTCGATTTTGGTCAAAAATGAAAATTTCACAAGTGCCCCAATTTCTGCTTTAAACTTTAGGTACTATCCCAAAATGTATCACTGAGGTGACAGAAGTTGATTTCGGAGCATCATTTTTGAACAGGAGCTTCAACCGTTTTGTGGCATATGAGAAATTCCCTAAGCCCCGGACCTGCCGATTTTGGTCAAAAATGAAAATTTCAAAAGTGCCCCAATTTCTGCTTTAAACTTTAGGTACTATCCCAAAATGTATCACTGAGGTGACAGAAGTTGATTTCGGAGCATCATTTTTGAACAGGAGCTTCAACCGTTTTGTGGCATATGAGAAATTCCCTAAGCCCCGGACCTGCCGATTTTGGTCAAAAATGTAAATTTCAAAAGTGCCCCAATTTCTGCTTTAAACTTTAGGTACTATCCCAAAATGTATCACTGAGGTGACAGAAGTTGATTTCGGAGCATCATTTTTTAACAGGAGCTTCAACCGTTTTGTGGCATATGAGAAATTCCCTAAGCCCCGGACCTGCCGATTTTGGTCAAAAATGAAAATTTCAAAAGTGCCCCAATTTCTGCTTTAAACTTTAGGTACTATCCCAAAATGTATCACTGAGGTGACAGAAGTTGATTTCGGAGCATCATTTTTGAACAGGAGCTTCAACCGTTTTGTGGCATATGAGAAATTCCCTAAGCCCCGGACCTGTCGATTTTGGTCAAAAATGAAAATTTCAAAAGTGCCCCAATTTCTGCTTTAAACTTTAGGTACTATCCCAAAATGTATCACTGAGGTGACAGAAGTTGATTTCGGAGCATCATTTTTGAACAGGAGCTTCAACCGTTTTGTGGCATGTGAGAAATTCCCTAAGCCCCGGACCTGTCGATTTTGGTCAAAAATGAAAATTTCAAAAGTGCCCCAATTTCTGCTTTAAACTTTAGGTACTATCCCAAAATGTATCACTGAGGTAACAGAAGTTGATTTCGGAGCATCATTTTTGAACAGGAGCTTCTACCGTTTTGTGGCATATGAGAAATTCCCTAAGCCCCGGACCTGCCGATTTTGGTCAAAAATGAAAATTTCAAAAGTGCCCCAATTTCTGCTTTAAACTTTAGGTACTATCCCAAAATGTATCACTGAGGTGACAGAAGTTGATTTCGGAGCATCATTTTTGAACAGGAGCTTCAACCGTTTTGTGGCATATGAGAAATTCCCTAAGCCCCGGACCTGCCGATTTTGGTCAAAAATGAAAATTTCAAAAGTGCCCCAATTTCTGCTTTAAACTTTAGGTACTATCCCAAAATGTATCACTGAGGTGACAGAAGTTGATTTCGGAGCATCATTTTTGAACAGGAGCTTCAACCGTTTTGTGGCATATGAGAAATTCCCTAAGCCCCGGACCTGCCGATTTTGGTCAAAAATGAAAATTTCAAAAGTGCCCCAATTTCTGCTTTAAACTTTAGGTACTATCCCAAAATGTATCACTGAGGTGACAGAAGTTGATTTCGGAGCATCATTTTTGAACAGGAGCTTCAACCGTTTTGTGGCATATGAGAAATTCCCTAAGCCCCGGACCTGCCGATTTTGGTCAAAAATGAAAATTTCAAAAGTGCCCCAATTTCTGCTTTAAACTTTAGGTACTATCCCAAAATGTATCACTGAGGTGACAGAAGTTGATTTCGGAGCATCATTTTTGAACAGGAGCTTCAACCGTTTTGTGGCATGTGAGAAATTCCCTAAGCCCCGGACCTGTCGATTTTGGTCAAAAATGAAAATTTCAAAAGTGCCCCAATTTCTGCTTTAAACTTTAGGTACTATCCCAAAATGTATCACTGAGGTAACAGAAGTTGATTTCGGAGCATCATTTTTGAACAGGAGCTTCTACCGTTTTGTGGCATATGAGAAATTCCCTAAGCCCCGGACCTGCCGATTTTGGTCAAAAATGAAAATTTCAAAAGTGCCCCAATTTCTGCTTTAAACTTTAGGTACTATCCCAAAATGTATCACTGAGGTGACAGAAGTTGATTTCGGAGCATCATTTTTGAACAGGAGCTTCAACCGTTTTGTGGCATATGAGAAATTCCCTAAGCCCCGGACCTGCCGATTTTGGTCAAAAATGAAAATTTCAAAAGTGCCCCAATTTCTGCTTTAAACTTTAGGTACTATCCCAAAATGTATCACTGAGGTGACAGAAGTTGATTTCGGAGCATCATTTTTTAACAGGAGCTTCAACCGTTTTGTGGCATATGAGAAATTCCCTAAGCCCCGGACCTGCCGATTTTGGTCAAAAATGAAAATTTCAAAAGTGCCCCAATTTCTGCTTTAAACTTTAGGTACTATCCCAAAATGTATCACTGAGGTGACAGAAGTTGATTTCGGAGCATCATTTTTGAACAGGAGCTTCAACCGTTTTGTGGCATATGAGAAATTCCCTAAGCCCCGGACCTGTCGATTTTGGTCAAAAATGAAAATTTCAAAAGTGCCCCAATTTCTGCTTTAAACTTTAGGTACTATCCCAAAATGTATCACTGAGGTGACAGAAGTTGATTTCGGAGCATCATTTTTGAACAGGAGCTTCAACCGTTTTGTGGCATGTGAGAAATTCCCTAAGCCCCGGACCTGTCGATTTTGGTCAAAAATGAAAATTTCAAAAGTGCCCCAATTTCTGCTTTAAACTTTAGGTACTATCCCAAAATGTATCACTGAGGTAACAGAAGTTGATTTCGGAGCATCATTTTTGAACAGGAGCTTCTACCGTTTTGTGGCATATGAGAAATTCCCTAAGCCCCGGACCTGCCGATTTTGGTCAAAAATGAAAATTTCAAAAGTGCCCCAATTTCTGCTTTAAACTTTAGGTACTATCCCAAAATGTATCACTGAGGTGACAGAAGTTGATTTTGGAGCATCATTTTTGAACAGGAGCTTCAACCGTTTTGTGGCATATGAGAAATTCCCTAAGCCCCGGACCTGCCGATTTTGGTCAAAAATGAAAATTTCAAAAGTGCCCCAATTTCTGCTTTAAACTTTAGGTACTATCCCAAAATGTATCACTGAGGTGACAGAAGTTGATTTCGGAGCATCATTTTTGAACAGGAGCTTCAACCGTTTTGTGGCATATGAGAAATTCCCTAAGCCCCGGACCTGCCGATTTTGGTCAAAAATGAAAATTTCAAAAGTGCCCCAATTTCTGCTTTAAACTTTAGGTACTATCCCAAAATGTATCACTGAGGTGACAGAAGTTGATTTCGGAGCATCATTTTTGAACAGGAGCTTCAACCGTTTTGTGGCATATGAGAAATTCCCTAAGCCCCGGACCTGCCGATTTTGGTCAAAAATGAAAATTTCAAAAGTGCCCCAATTTCTGCTTTAAACTTTAGGTACTATCCCAAAATGTATCACTGAGGTGACAGAAGTTGATTTCGGAGCATCATTTTTGAACAGGAGCTTCAACCGTTTTGTGGCATGTGAGAAATTCCCTAAGCCCCGGACCTGTCGATTTTGGTCAAAAATGAAAATTTCAAAAGTGCCCCAATTTCTGCTTTAAACTTTAGGTACTATCCCAAAATGTATCACTGAGGTAACAGAAGTTGATTTCGGAGCATCATTTTTGAACAGGAGCTTCTACCGTTTTGTGGCATATGAGAAATTCCCTAAGCCCCGGACCTGCCGATTTTGGTCAAAAATGAAAATTTCAAAAGTGCCCCAATTTCTGCTTTAAACTTTAGGTACTATCCCAAAATGTATCACTGAGGTGACAGAAGTTGATTTCGGAGCATCATTTTTGAACAGGCGCTTCAACCGTTTTGTGGCATATGAGAAATTCCCTAAGCCCCGGACCTGCCGATTTTGGTCAAAAATGAAAATTTCAAAAGTGCCCCAATTTCTGCTTTAAACTTTAGGTACTATCCCAAAATGTATCACTGAGGTGACAGAAGTTGATTTCGGAGCATCATTTTTGAACAGGAGCTTCAACCGTTTTGTGGCATATGAGAAATTCCCTAAGCCCCGGACCTGCCGATTTTGGTCAAAAATGAAAATTTCAAAAGTGCCCCAATTTCTGCTTTAAACTTTAGGTACTATCCCAAAATGTATCACTGAGGTGACAGAAGTTGATTTCGGAGCATCATTTTTGAACAGGAGCTTCAACCGTTTTGTGGCATGTGAGAAATTCCCTAAGCCCCGGACCTGTCGATTTTGGTCAAAAATGAAAATTTCACAAGTGCCCCAATTTCTGCTTTAAACTTTAGGTACTATCCCAAAATGTATCACTGAGGTGACAGAAGTTGATTTCGGAGCATCATTTTTGAACAGGAGCTTCAACCGTTTTGTGGCATATGAGAAATTCCCTAAGCCCCGGACCTGCCGATTTTGGTCAAAAATGAAAATTTCAAAAGTGCCCCAATTTCTGCTTTAAACTTTAGGTACTATCCCAAAATGTATCACTGAGGTGACAGAAGTTGATTTCGGAGCATCATTTTTGAACAGGAGCTTCAACCGTTTTGTGGCATATGAGAAATTCCCTAAGCCCCGGACCTGCCGATTTTGGTCAAAAATGTAAATTTCAAAAGTGCCCCAATTTCTGCTTTAAACTTTAGGTACTATCCCAAAATGTATCACTGAGGTGACAGAAGTTGATTTCGGAGCATCATTTTTGAACAGGAGCTTCAACCGTTTTGTGGCATATGAGAAATTCCCTAAGCCCCGGACCTGCCGATTTTGGTCAAAAATGAAAATTTCAAAAGTGCCCCAATTTCTGCTTTAAACTTTAGGTACTATCCCAAAATGTATCACTGAGGTGACAGAAGTTGATTTCGGAGCATCATTTTTGAACAGGAGCTTCAACCGTTTTGTGGCATATGAGAAATTCCCTAAGCCCCGGACCTGCCGATTTTGGTCAAAAATGAAAATTTCAAAAGTGCCCCAATTTCTGCTTTAAACTTTAGGTACTATCCCAAAATGTATCACTGAGGTGACAGAAGTTGATTTCGGAGCATCATTTTTGAACAGGAGCTTCAACCGTTTTGTGGCATGTGAGAAATTCCCTAAGCCCCGGACCTGTCGATTTTGGTCAAAAATGAAAATTTCAAAAGTGCCCCAATTTCTGCTTTAAACTTTAGGTACTATCCCAAAATGTATCACTGAGGTAACAGAAGTTGATTTCGGAGCATCATTTTTGAACAGGAGCTTCTACCGTTTTGTGGCATATGAGAAATTCCCTAAGCCCCGGACCTGCCGATTTTGGTCAAAAATGAAAATTTCAAAAGTGCCCCAATTTCTGCTTTAAACTTTAGGTACTATCCCAAAATGTATCACTGAGGTGACAGAAGTTGATTTCGGAGCATCATTTTTGAACAGGAGCTTCAACCGTTTTGTGGCATATGAGAAATTCCCTAAGCCCCGGACCTGCCGATTTTGGTCAAAAATGAAAATTTCAAAAGTGCCCCAATTTCTGCTTTAAACTTTAGGTACTATCCCAAAATGTATCACTGAGGTGACAGAAGTTGATTTCGGAGCATCATTTTTGAACAGGCGCTTCAACCGTTTTGTGGCATATGAGAAATTCCCTAAACCCCGGACCTGCCGATTTTGGTCAAAAATGAAAATTTCAAAAGTGCCCCAATTTCTGCTTTAAACTTTAGGTACTATCCCAAAATGTATCACTGAGGTGACAGAAGTTGATTTCGGAGCATCATTTTTGAACAGGAGCTTCAACCGTTTTGTGGCATATGAGAAATTCCCTAAGCCCCGGACCTGCCGATTTTGGTCAAAAATGAAAATTTCAAAAGTGCCCCAATTTCTGCTTTAAACTTTAGGTACTATCCCAAAATGTATCACTGAGGTGACAGAAGTTGATTTCGGAGCATCATTTTTGAACAGGAGCTTCAACCGTTTTGTGGCATGTGAGAAATTCCCTAAGCCCCGGACCTGTCGATTTTGGTCAAAAATGAAAATTTCACAAGTGCCCCAATTTCTGCTTTAAACTTTAGGTACTATCCCAAAATGTATCACTGAGGTGACAGAAGTTGATTTCGGAGCATCATTTTTGAACAGGAGCTTCAACCGTTTTGTGGCATATGAGAAATTCCCTAAGCCCCGGACCTGCCGATTTTGGTCAAAAATGAAAATTTCAAAAGTGCCCCAATTTCTGCTTTAAACTTTAGGTACTATCCCAAAATGTATCACTGAGGTGACAGAAGTTGATTTCGGAGCATCATTTTTGAACAGGAGCTTCAACCGTTTTGTGGCATATGAGAAATTCCCTAAGCCCCGGACCTGCCGATTTTGGTCAAAAATGAAAATTTCAAAAGTGCCCCAATTTCTGCTTTAAACTTTAGGTACTATCCCAAAATGTATCACTGAGGTGACAGAAGTTGATTTCGGAGCATCATTTTTGAACAGGAGCTTCAACCGTTTTGTGGCATATGAGAAATTCCCTAAGCCCCGGACCTGCCGATTTTGGTCAAAAATGTAAATTTCAAAAGTGCCCCAATTTCTGCTTTAAACTTTAGGTACTATCCCAAAATGTATCACTGAGGTGACAGAAGTTGATTTCGGAGCATCATTTTTGAACAGGAGCTTCAACCGTTTTGTGGCATATGAGAAATTCCCTAAGCCCCGGACCTGTCGATTTTGGTCAAAAATGAAAATTTCAAAAGTGCCCCAATTTCTGCTTTAAACTTTAGGTACTATCCCAAAATGTATCACTGAGGTGACAGAAGTTGATTTCGGAGCATCATTTTTGAACAGGAGCTTCAACCGTTTTGTGGCATATGAGAAATTCCCTAAGCCCCGGACCTGCCGATTTTGGTCAAAAATGAAAATTTCAAAAGTGCCCCAATTTCTGCTTTAAACTTTAGGTACTATCCCAAAATGTATCACTGAGGTGACAGAAGTTGATTTCGGAGCATCATTTTTGAACAGGAGCTTCAACCGTTTTGTGGCATGTGAGAAATTCCCTAAGCCCCGGACCTGCCGATTTTGGTCAAAAATGAAAATTTCAAAAGTGCCCCAATTTCTGCTTTAAACTTTAGGTACTATCCCAAAATGTATCACTGAGGTGACAGAAGTTGATTTCGGAGCATCATTTTTGAACAGGAGCTTCAACCGTTTTGTGGCATGTGAGAAATTCCCTAAGCCCCGGACCTGTCGATTTTGGTCAAAAATGAAAATTTCAAAAGTGCCCCAATTTCTGCTTTAAACTTTAGGTACTATCCCAAAATGTATCACTGAGGTAACAGAAGTTGATTTCGGAGCATCATTTTTGAACAGGAGCTTCTACCGTTTTGTGGCATATGAGAAATTCCCTAAGCCCCGGACCTGCCGATTTTGGTCAAAAATGAAAATTTCAAAAGTGCCCCAATTTCTGCTTTAAACTTTAGGTACTATCCCAAAATGTATCACTGAGGTGACAGAAGTTGATTTCGGAGCATCATTTTTGAACAGGAGCTTCAACCGTTTTGTGGCATATGAGAAATTCCCTAAGCCCCGGACCTGCCGATTTTGGTCAAAAATGAAAATTTCAAAAGTGCCCCAATTTCTGCTTTAAACTTTAGGTACTATCCCAAAATGTATCACTGAGGTGACAGAAGTTGATTTCGGAGCATCATTTTTGAACAGGCGCTTCAACCGTTTTGTGGCATATGAGAAATTCCCTAAGCCCCGGACCTGCCGATTTTGGTCAAAAATGAAAATTTCAAAAGTGCCCCAATTTCTGCTTTAAACTTTAGGTACTATCCCAAAATGTATCACTGAGGTGACAGAAGTTGATTTCGGAGCATCATTTTTGAACAGGAGCTTCAACCGTTTTGTGGCATATGAGAAATTCCCTAAGCCCCGGACCTGCCGATTTTGGTCAAAAATGAAAATTTCAAAAGTGCCCCAATTTCTGCTTTAAACTTTAGGTACTATCCCAAAATGTATCACTGAGGTGACAGAAGTTGATTTCGGAGCATCATTTTTGAACAGGAGCTTCAACCGTTTTGTGGCATATGAGAAATTCCCTAAGCCCCGGACCTGTCGATTTTGGTCAAAAATGAAAATTTCAAAAGTGCCCCAATTTCTGCTTTAAACTTTAGGTACTATCCCAAAATGTATCACTGAGGTGACAGAAGTTGATTTCGGAGCATCATTTTTGAACAGGAGCTTCAACCGTTTTGTGGCATATGAGAAATTCCCTAAGCCCCGGACCTGTCGATTTTGGTCAAAAATGAAAATTTCAAAAGTGCCCCAGTTTCTGCTTTAAACTTTAGGTACTATCCCAAAATGTATCACTGAGGATACAGAAGTTGATTTCGGAGCATCATTTTTGAACAGGAGCTTCAACCGTTTTGTGGCATATGAGAAATTCCCTAAGCCCCGGACCTGTCGATTTTGGTCAAAAATGAAAATTTCAAAAGTGCCCCAGTTTCTGCTTTAAACTTTAGGTACTATCCCAAAATGTATCACTGAGGTGACAGAAGTTGATTTCGGAGCATCATTTTTGAACAGGAGCTTCAACCGTTTTGTGGCATATGAGAAATTCCCTAAGCCCCGGACCTGTCGATTTTGGTCAAAAATGAAAATTTCAAAAGTGCCCCAATTTCTGATTTAAACTTTAGGTACTATCCCAAAATGTATCACTGAGGTGACAGAAGTTGATTTCGGAGCATCATTTTTGAACAGGAGCTTCAACCGTTTTGTGGAATATGAGACATTCCCTAAGCCCCGATCCTGTCGATTTTGGTCAAAAATGAAAATTTCAAAAGTGCCCCAGTTTCTGCTTTAAACTTTAGGTACTATCCCAAAATGTATCACTGAGGTGACAGAAGTTGATTTCGGAGCATCATTTTTGAACAGGAGCTTCAACCGTTTTGTGGCATATGAGAAATTCCCTAAGCCCCGGACCTGTCGATTTTGGTCAAAAATGAAAATTTCAAAAGTGCCCCAATTTCTGATTTAAACTTTAGGTACTATCCCAAAATGTATCACTGAGGTGACAGAAGTTGATTTCGGAGCATCATTTTTGAACAGGAGCTTCAACCGTTTTGTGGCATATGAGAAATTCCCTAAGCCCCGGACCTGTCAATTTTGGTCAGAAATGAAAATTTCAAAAGTGCCCCAATTTCTGCTTTAAACTTTAGGTACTATCCCAAAATGTATCACTGAGGTGACAGAAGTTGATTTCGGAGCATCATTTTTGAACAGGAGCTTCAACCGTTTTGTGGCATATGAGAAATTCCCTAAGCCCTGGACCTGTCGATTTTGGTCAAAAATGAAAATTTCAAAAGTGCCCCAATTTCTGCTTTAAACTTTAGGTACTATCTCAAAATGTATCATTGAGGTGACAGAAGTTGATTTCGGAGCATCATTTTTGAACTGGAGCTTCAACCGTTTTGTGGCATATGAGAAATTCCCTAAGCCCCAAACCTGTCGATTTTGGTCAAAAATGAAAATTTCAAAAGTGCCCCAGTTTCTGCTTTAAACTTTAGGTACTATCCCAAAATGTATCACTGAGGTGACAGAAGTTGATTTCGGAGCATCATTTTTGAACAGGAGCTTCAACCGTTTTGTGGCATATGAGAAATTCTCTAAGCCCCGGACCTGTCGATTTTGGTCAAAAATGAAAATTTCAAAAGTGCCCCAGTTTCTGCTTTAAACTTTAGGTACTATCCCAAAATGTATCACTGAGGTGACAGAAGTTGATTTCGGAGCATCATTTTTGAACAGGAGCTTCAACCGTTTTGTGGCATATGAGAAATTCTCTAAGCCCCGGACCTGTCGATTTTGGTCAAAAATGAAAATTTCAAAAGTGCCCCTGTTTCTGCTTTAAACTTTAGGTACTATCCCAAAATGTATCACTGAGGTGACAGAAGTTGATTTCGGAGCATCATTTTTGAACAGGAGCTTCAACCGTTTTGTGGCATATGAGAAATTCCCTAAGCCCCGGACCTGTCGATTTTGGTCAAAAATGAAAATTTCAAAAGTGCCCCAATTTCTGCTTTAAACTTTAGGTACTATCCCAAAATGTATCACTGAGGTGACAGAAGTTGATTTCGGAGCATCATTTTTGAACAGGAGCTTCAACCGTTTTGTGGCATATGAGAAATTCCCTAAGCCCCGGACCTGACGATTTTGGTCAAAAATGAAAATTTCAAAAGTGCCCCAATTTCTGCTTTAAACTTTAGGTACTATCCCAAAATGTATCATTGAGGTGACAGAAGTTGATTTCGGAGCATCATTTTTGAACAGGAGCTTCAACCGTTTTGTGGCATATGAGAAATTCCCTAAGCCCCAAACCTGTCGATTTTGGTCAAAAATGAAAATTTCAAAAGTGCCCCAGTTTCTGCTTTAAACTTTAGGTACTATCCCAAAATGTATCACTGAGGTGACAGAAGTTGATTTCGGAGCATCATTTTTGAACAGGAGCTTCAACCGTTTTGTGGCATATGAGAAATTCTCTAAGCCCCGGACCTGTCGATTTTGGTCAAAAATGAAAATTTCAAAAGTGCCCCTGTTTCTGCTTTAAACTTTAGGTACTATCCCAAAATGTATCACTGAGGTGACAGAAGTTGATTTCGGAGCATCATTTTTGAACAGGAGCTTCAACCGTTTTGTGGCATATGAGAAATTCCCTAAGCCCCGGACCTGCCGATTTTGGTCAAAAATGAAAATTTCAAAAGTGCCCCAATTTCTGCTTTAAACTTTAGGTACTATCCCAAAATGTATCACTGAGGTGACAGAAGTTGATTTCGGAGCATCATTTTTGAACAGGAGCTTCAACCGTTTTGTGGCATGTGAGAAATTCCCTAAGCCCCGGACCTGTCGATTTTGGTCAAAAATGAAAATTTCACAAGTGCCCCAATTTCTGCTTTAAACTTTAGGTACTATCCCAAAATGTATCACTGAGGTGACAGAAGTTGATTTCGGAGCATCATTTTTGAACAGGAGCTTCAACCGTTTTGTGGCATATGAGAAATTCCCTAAGCCCCGGACCTGCCGATTTTGGTCAAAAATGAAAATTTCAAAAGTGCCCCAATTTCTGCTTTAAACTTTAGGTACTATCCCAAAATGTATCACTGAGGTGACAGAAGTTGATTTCGGAGCATCATTTTTGAACAGGAGCTTCAACCGTTTTGTGGCATATGAGAAATTCCCTAAGCCCCGGACCTGCCGATTTTGGTCAAAAATGTAAATTTCAAAAGTGCCCCAATTTCTGCTTTAAACTTTAGGTACTATCCCAAAATGTATCACTGAGGTGACAGAAGTTGATTTCGGAGCATCATTTTTGAACAGGAGCTTCAACCGTTTTGTGGCATATGAGAAATTCCCTAAGCCCCGGACCTGTCGATTTTGGTCAAAAATGAAAATTTCAAAAGTGCCCCAATTTCTGCTTTAAACTTTAGGTACTATCCCAAAATGTATCACTGAGGTGACAGAAGTTGATTTCGGAGCATCATTTTTGAACAGGAGCTTCAACCGTTTTGTGGCATATGAGAAATTCCCTAAGCCCCGGACCTGCCGATTTTGGTCAAAAATGAAAATTTCAAAAGTGCCCCAATTTCTGCTTTAAACTTTAGGTACTATCCCAAAATGTATCACTGAGGTGACAGAAGTTGATTTCGGAGCATCATTTTTGAACAGGAGCTTCAACCGTTTTGTGGCATATGAGAAATTCCCTAAGCCCCGGACCTGCCGATTTTGGTCAAAAATGAAAATTTCAAAAGTGCCCCAATTTCTGCTTTAAACTTTAGGTACTATCCCAAAATGTATCACTGAGGTGACAGAAGTTGATTTCGGAGCATCATTTTTGAACAGGAGCTTCAACCGTTTTGTGGCATGTGAGAAATTCCCTAAGCCCCGGACCTGTCGATTTTGGTCAAAAATGAAAATTTCAAAAGTGCCCCAATTTCTGCTTTAAACTTTAGGTACTATCCCAAAATGTATCACTGAGGTAACAGAAGTTGATTTCGGAGCATCATTTTTGAACAGGAGCTTCTACCGTTTTGTGGCATATGAGAAATTCCCTAAGCCCCGGACCTGCCGATTTTGGTCAAAAATGAAAATTTCAAAAGTGCCCCAATTTCTGCTTTAAACTTTAGGTACTATCCCAAAATGTATCACTGAGGTAACAGAAGTTGATTTCGGAGCATCATTTTTGAACAGGAGCTTCTACCGTTTTGTGGCATATGAGAAATTCCCTAAGCCCCGGACCTGCCGATTTTGGTCAAAAATGAAAATTTCAAAAGTGCCCCAATTTCTGCTTTAAACTTTAGGTACTATCCCAAAATGTATCACTGAGGTGACAGAAGTTGATTTCGGAGCATCATTTTTGAACAGGAGCTTCAACCGTTTTGTGGCATGTGAGAAATTCCCTAAGCCCCGGACCTGTCGATTTTGGTCAAAAATGAAAATTTCACAAGTGCCCCAATTTCTGCTTTAAACTTTAGGTACTATCCCAAAATGTATCACTGAGGTGACAGAAGTTGATTTCGGAGCATCATTTTTGAACAGGAGCTTCAACCGTTTTGTGGCATATGAGAAATTCCCTAAGCCCCGGACCTGCCGATTTTGGTCAAAAATGAAAATTTCAAAAGTGCCCCAATTTCTGCTTTAAACTTTAGGTACTATCCCAAAATGTATCACTGAGGTGACAGAAGTTGATTTCGGAGCATCATTTTTGAACAGGAGCTTCAACCGTTTTGTGGCATATGAGAAATTCCCTAAGCCCCGGACCTGCCGATTTTGGTCAAAAATGTAAATTTCAAAAGTGCCCCAATTTCTGCTTTAAACTTTAGGTACTATCCCAAAATGTATCACTGAGGTGACAGAAGTTGATTTCGGAGCATCATTTTTGAACAGGAGCTTCAACCGTTTTGTGGCATATGAGAAATTCCCTAAGCCCCGGACCTGCCGATTTTGGTCAAAAATGAAAATTTCAAAAGTGCCCCAATTTCTGCTTTAAACTTTAGGTACTATCCCAAAATGTATCACTGAGGTGACAGAAGTTGATTTCGGAGCATCATTTTTGAACAGGAGCTTCAACCGTTTTGTGGCATATGAGAAATTCCCTAAGCCCCGGACCTGCCGATTTTGGTCAAAAATGAAAATTTCAAAAGTGCCCCAATTTCTGCTTTAAACTTTAGGTACTATCCCAAAATGTATCACTGAGGTGACAGAAGTTGATTTCGGAGCATCATTTTTGAACAGGAGCTTCAACCGTTTTGTGGCATGTGAGAAATTCCCTAAGCCCCGGACCTGTCGATTTTGGTCAAAAATGAAAATTTCAAAAGTGCCCCAATTTCTGCTTTAAACTTTAGGTACTATCCCAAAATGTATCACTGAGGTAACAGAAGTTGATTTCGGAGCATCATTTTTGAACAGGAGCTTCTACCGTTTTGTGGCATATGAGAAATTCCCTAAGCCCCGGACCTGCCGATTTTGGTCAAAAATGAAAATTTCAAAAGTGCCCCAATTTCTGCTTTAAACTTTAGGTACTATCCCAAAATGTATCACTGAGGTGACAGAAGTTGATTTCGGAGCATCATTTTTGAACAGGAGCTTCAACCGTTTTGTGGCATATGAGAAATTCCCTAAGCCCCGGACCTGCCGATTTTGGTCAAAAATGAAAATTTCAAAAGTGCCCCAATTTCTGCTTTAAACTTTAGGTACTATCCCAAAATGTATCACTGAGGTGACAGAAGTTGATTTCGGAGCATCATTTTTGAACAGGCGCTTCAACCGTTTTGTGGCATATGAGAAATTCCCTAAACCCCGGACCTGCCGATTTTGGTCAAAAATGAAAATTTCAAAAGTGCCCCAATTTCTGCTTTAAACTTTAGGTACTATCCCAAAATGTATCACTGAGGTGACAGAAGTTGATTTCGGAGCATCATTTTTGAACAGGAGCTTCAACCGTTTTGTGGCATATGAGAAATTCCCTAAGCCCCGGACCTGCCGATTTTGGTCAAAAATGAAAATTTCAAAAGTGCCCCAATTTCTGCTTTAAACTTTAGGTACTATCCCAAAATGTATCACTGAGGTGACAGAAGTTGATTTCGGAGCATCATTTTTGAACAGGAGCTTCAACCGTTTTGTGGCATGTGAGAAATTCCCTAAGCCCCGGACCTGTCGATTTTGGTCAAAAATGAAAATTTCACAAGTGCCCCAATTTCTGCTTTAAACTTTAGGTACTATCCCAAAATGTATCACTGAGGTGACAGAAGTTGATTTCGGAGCATCATTTTTGAACAGGAGCTTCAACCGTTTTGTGGCATATGAGAAATTCCCTAAGCCCCGGACCTGCCGATTTTGGTCAAAAATGAAAATTTCAAAAGTGCCCCAATTTCTGCTTTAAACTTTAGGTACTATCCCAAAATGTATCACTGAGGTGACAGAAGTTGATTTCGGAGCATCATTTTTGAACAGGAGCTTCAACCGTTTTGTGGCATATGAGAAATTCCCTAAGCCCCGGACCTGCCGATTTTGGTCAAAAATGAAAATTTCAAAAGTGCCCCAATTTCTGCTTTAAACTTTAGGTACTATCCCAAAATGTATCACTGAGGTGACAGAAGTTGATTTCGGAGCATCATTTTTGAACAGGAGCTTCAACCGTTTTGTGGCATATGAGAAATTCCCTAAGCCCCGGACCTGCCGATTTTGGTCAAAAATGTAAATTTCAAAAGTGCCCCAATTTCTGCTTTAAACTTTAGGTACTATCCCAAAATGTATCACTGAGGTGACAGAAGTTGATTTCGGAGCATCATTTTTGAACAGGAGCTTCAACCGTTTTGTGGCATATGAGAAATTCCCTAAGCCCCGGACCTGTCGATTTTGGTCAAAAATGAAAATTTCAAAAGTGCCCCAATTTCTGCTTTAAACTTTAGGTACTATCCCAAAATGTATCACTGAGGTGACAGAAGTTGATTTCGGAGCATCATTTTTGAACAGGAGCTTCAACCGTTTTGTGGCATATGAGAAATTCCCTAAGCCCCGGACCTGCCGATTTTGGTCAAAAATGAAAATTTCAAAAGTGCCCCAATTTCTGCTTTAAACTTTAGGTACTATCCCAAAATGTATCACTGAGGTGACAGAAGTTGATTTCGGAGCATCATTTTTGAACAGGAGCTTCAACCGTTTTGTGGCATGTGAGAAATTCCCTAAGCCCCGGACCTGCCGATTTTGGTCAAAAATGAAAATTTCAAAAGTGCCCCAATTTCTGCTTTAAACTTTAGGTACTATCCCAAAATGTATCACTGAGGTGACAGAAGTTGATTTCGGAGCATCATTTTTGAACAGGAGCTTCAACCGTTTTGTGGCATGTGAGAAATTCCCTAAGCCCCGGACCTGTCGATTTTGGTCAAAAATGAAAATTTCAAAAGTGCCCCAATTTCTGCTTTAAACTTTAGGTACTATCCCAAAATGTATCACTGAGGTAACAGAAGTTGATTTCGGAGCATCATTTTTGAACAGGAGCTTCTACCGTTTTGTGGCATATGAGAAATTCCCTAAGCCCCGGACCTGCCGATTTTGGTCAAAAATGAAAATTTCAAAAGTGCCCCAATTTCTGCTTTAAACTTTAGGTACTATCCCAAAATGTATCACTGAGGTGACAGAAGTTGATTTCGGAGCATCATTTTTGAACAGGAGCTTCAACCGTTTTGTGGCATATGAGAAATTCCCTAAGCCCCGGACCTGCCGATTTTGGTCAAAAATGAAAATTTCAAAAGTGCCCCAATTTCTGCTTTAAACTTTAGGTACTATCCCAAAATGTATCACTGAGGTGACAGAAGTTGATTTCGGAGCATCATTTTTGAACAGGCGCTTCAACCGTTTTGTGGCATATGAGAAATTCCCTAAGCCCCGGACCTGCCGATTTTGGTCAAAAATGAAAATTTCAAAAGTGCCCCAATTTCTGCTTTAAACTTTAGGTACTATCCCAAAATGTATCACTGAGGTGACAGAAGTTGATTTCGGAGCATCATTTTTGAACAGGAGCTTCAACCGTTTTGTGGCATATGAGAAATTCCCTAAGCCCCGGACCTGCCGATTTTGGTCAAAAATGAAAATTTCAAAAGTGCCCCAATTTCTGCTTTAAACTTTAGGTACTATCCCAAAATGTATCACTGAGGTGACAGAAGTTGATTTCGGAGCATCATTTTTGAACAGGAGCTTCAACCGTTTTGTGGCATATGAGAAATTCCCTAAGCCCCGGACCTGTCGATTTTGGTCAAAAATGAAAATTTCAAAAGTGCCCCAATTTCTGCTTTAAACTTTAGGTACTATCCCAAAATGTATCACTGAGGTGACAGAAGTTGATTTCGGAGCATCATTTTTGAACAGGAGCTTCAACCGTTTTGTGGCATATGAGAAATTCCCTAAGCCCCGGACCTGTCGATTTTGGTCAAAAATGAAAATTTCAAAAGTGCCCCAGTTTCTGCTTTAAACTTTAGGTACTATCCCAAAATGTATCACTGAGGATACAGAAGTTGATTTCGGAGCATCATTTTTGAACAGGAGCTTCAACCGTTTTGTGGCATATGAGAAATTCCCTAAGCCCCGGACCTGTCGATTTTGGTCAAAAATGAAAATTTCAAAAGTGCCCCAGTTTCTGCTTTAAACTTTAGGTACTATCCCAAAATGTATCACTGAGGTGACAGAAGTTGATTTCGGAGCATCATTTTTGAACAGGAGCTTCAACCGTTTTGTGGCATATGAGAAATTCCCTAAGCCCCGGACCTGTCGATTTTGGTCAAAAATGAAAATTTCAAAAGTGCCCCAATTTCTGATTTAAACTTTAGGTACTATCCCAAAATGTATCACTGAGGTGACAGAAGTTGATTTCGGAGCATCATTTTTGAACAGGAGCTTCAACCGTTTTGTGGAATATGAGACATTCCCTAAGCCCCGATCCTGTCGATTTTGGTCAAAAATGAAAATTTCAAAAGTGCCCCAGTTTCTGCTTTAAACTTTAGGTACTATCCCAAAATGTATCACTGAGGTGACAGAAGTTGATTTCGGAGCATCATTTTTGAACAGGAGCTTCAACCGTTTTGTGGCATATGAGAAATTCCCTAAGCCCCGGACCTGTCGATTTTGGTCAAAAATGAAAATTTCAAAAGTGCCCCAATTTCTGATTTAAACTTTAGGTACTATCCCAAAATGTATCACTGAGGTGACAGAAGTTGATTTCGGAGCATCATTTTTGAACAGGAGCTTCAACCGTTTTGTGGCATATGAGAAATTCCCTAAGCCCCGGACCTGTCAATTTTGGTCAGAAATGAAAATTTCAAAAGTGCCCCAATTTCTGCTTTAAACTTTAGGTACTATCCCAAAATGTATCACTGAGGTGACAGAAGTTGATTTCGGAGCATCATTTTTGAACAGGAGCTTCAACCGTTTTGTGGCATATGAGAAATTCCCTAAGCCCTGGACCTGTCGATTTTGGTCAAAAATGAAAATTTCAAAAGTGCCCCAATTTCTGCTTTAAACTTTAGGTACTATCTCAAAATGTATCATTGAGGTGACAGAAGTTGATTTCGGAGCATCATTTTTGAACTGGAGCTTCAACCGTTTTGTGGCATATGAGAAATTCCCTAAGCCCCAAACCTGTCGATTTTGGTCAAAAATGAAAATTTCAAAAGTGCCCCAGTTTCTGCTTTAAACTTTAGGTACTATCCCAAAATGTATCACTGAGGTGACAGAAGTTGATTTCGGAGCATCATTTTTGAACAGGAGCTTCAACCGTTTTGTGGCATATGAGAAATTCTCTAAGCCCCGGACCTGTCGATTTTGGTCAAAAATGAAAATTTCAAAAGTGCCCCAGTTTCTGCTTTAAACTTTAGGTACTATCCCAAAATGTATCACTGAGGTGACAGAAGTTGATTTCGGAGCATCATTTTTGAACAGGAGCTTCAACCGTTTTGTGGCATATGAGAAATTCTCTAAGCCCCGGACCTGTCGATTTTGGTCAAAAATGAAAATTTCAAAAGTGCCCCTGTTTCTGCTTTAAACTTTAGGTACTATCCCAAAATGTATCACTGAGGTGACAGAAGTTGATTTCGGAGCATCATTTTTGAACAGGAGCTTCAACCGTTTTGTGGCATATGAGAAATTCCCTAAGCCCCGGACCTGTCGATTTTGGTCAAAAATGAAAATTTCAAAAGTGCCCCAATTTCTGCTTTAAACTTTAGGTACTATCCCAAAATGTATCACTGAGGTGACAGAAGTTGATTTCGGAGCATCATTTTTGAACAGGAGCTTCAACCGTTTTGTGGCATATGAGAAATTCCCTAAGCCCCGGACCTGACGATTTTGGTCAAAAATGAAAATTTCAAAAGTGCCCCAATTTCTGCTTTAAACTTTAGGTACTATCCCAAAATGTATCATTGAGGTGACAGAAGTTGATTTCGGAGCATCATTTTTGAACAGGAGCTTCAACCGTTTTGTGGCATATGAGAAATTCCCTAAGCCCCAAACCTGTCGATTTTGGTCAAAAATGAAAATTTCAAAAGTGCCCCAGTTTCTGCTTTAAACTTTAGGTACTATCCCAAAATGTATCACTGAGGTGACAGAAGTTGATTTCGGAGCATCATTTTTGAACAGGAGCTTCAACCGTTTTGTGGCATATGAGAAATTCTCTAAGCCCCGGACCTGTCGATTTTGGTCAAAAATGAAAATTTCAAAAGTGCCCCTGTTTCTGCTTTAAACTTTAGGTACTATCCCAAAATGTATCACTGAGGTGACAGAAGTTGATTTCGGAGCATCATTTTTGAACAGGAGCTTCAACCGTTTTGTGGCATATGAGAAATTCCCTAAGCCCCGGACCTGCCGATTTTGGTCAAAAATGAAAATTTCAAAAGTGCCCCAATTTCTGCTTTAAACTTTAGGTACTATCCCAAAATGTATCACTGAGGTGACAGAAGTTGATTTCGGAGCATCATTTTTGAACAGGAGCTTCAACCGTTTTGTGGCATGTGAGAAATTCCCTAAGCCCCGGACCTGTCGATTTTGGTCAAAAATGAAAATTTCACAAGTGCCCCAATTTCTGCTTTAAACTTTAGGTACTATCCCAAAATGTATCACTGAGGTGACAGAAGTTGATTTCGGAGCATCATTTTTGAACAGGAGCTTCAACCGTTTTGTGGCATATGAGAAATTCCCTAAGCCCCGGACCTGCCGATTTTGGTCAAAAATGAAAATTTCAAAAGTGCCCCAATTTCTGCTTTAAACTTTAGGTACTATCCCAAAATGTATCACTGAGGTGACAGAAGTTGATTTCGGAGCATCATTTTTGAACAGGAGCTTCAACCGTTTTGTGGCATATGAGAAATTCCCTAAGCCCCGGACCTGCCGATTTTGGTCAAAAATGTAAATTTCAAAAGTGCCCCAATTTCTGCTTTAAACTTTAGGTACTATCCCAAAATGTATCACTGAGGTGACAGAAGTTGATTTCGGAGCATCATTTTTGAACAGGAGCTTCAACCGTTTTGTGGCATATGAGAAATTCCCTAAGCCCCGGACCTGTCGATTTTGGTCAAAAATGAAAATTTCAAAAGTGCCCCAATTTCTGCTTTAAACTTTAGGTACTATCCCAAAATGTATCACTGAGGTGACAGAAGTTGATTTCGGAGCATCATTTTTGAACAGGAGCTTCAACCGTTTTGTGGCATATGAGAAATTCCCTAAGCCCCGGACCTGCCGATTTTGGTCAAAAATGAAAATTTCAAAAGTGCCCCAATTTCTGCTTTAAACTTTAGGTACTATCCCAAAATGTATCACTGAGGTGACAGAAGTTGATTTCGGAGCATCATTTTTGAACAGGAGCTTCAACCGTTTTGTGGCATATGAGAAATTCCCTAAGCCCCGGACCTGCCGATTTTGGTCAAAAATGAAAATTTCAAAAGTGCCCCAATTTCTGCTTTAAACTTTAGGTACTATCCCAAAATGTATCACTGAGGTGACAGAAGTTGATTTCGGAGCATCATTTTTGAACAGGAGCTTCAACCGTTTTGTGGCATGTGAGAAATTCCCTAAGCCCCGGACCTGTCGATTTTGGTCAAAAATGAAAATTTCAAAAGTGCCCCAATTTCTGCTTTAAACTTTAGGTACTATCCCAAAATGTATCACTGAGGTAACAGAAGTTGATTTCGGAGCATCATTTTTGAACAGGAGCTTCTACCGTTTTGTGGCATATGAGAAATTCCCTAAGCCCCGGACCTGCCGATTTTGGTCAAAAATGAAAATTTCAAAAGTGCCCCAATTTCTGCTTTAAACTTTAGGTACTATCCCAAAATGTATCACTGAGGTGACAGAAGTTGATTTCGGAGCATCATTTTTGAACAGGAGCTTCAACCGTTTTGTGGCATATGAGAAATTCCCTAAGCCCCGGACCTGCCGATTTTGGTCAAAAATGAAAATTTCAAAAGTGCCCCAATTTCTGCTTTAAACTTTAGGTACTATCCCAAAATGTATCACTGAGGTGACAGAAGTTGATTTCGGAGCATCATTTTTGAACAGGCGCTTCAACCGTTTTGTGGCATATGAGAAATTCCCTAAGCCCCGGACCTGCCGATTTTGGTCAAAAATGAAAATTTCAAAAGTGCCCCAATTTCTGCTTTAAACTTTAGGTACTATCCCAAAATGTATCACTGAGGTGACAGAAGTTGATTTCGGAGCATCATTTTTGAACAGGCGCTTCAACCGTTTTGTGGCATATGAGAAATTCCCTAAGCCCCGGACCTGCCGATTTTGGTCAAAAATGAAAATTTCAAAAGTGCCCCAATTTCTGCTTTAAACTTTAGGTACTATCCCAAAATGTATCACTGAGGTGACAGAAGTTGATTTCGGAGCATCATTTTTGAACAGGAGCTTCAACCGTTTTGTGGCATATGAGAAATTCCCTAAGCCCCGGACCTGCCGATTTTGGTCAAAAATGAAAATTTCAAAAGTGCCCCAATTTCTGCTTTAAACTTTAGGTACTATCCCAAAATGTATCACTGAGGTGACAGAAGTTGATTTCGGAGCATCATTTTTGAACAGGAGCTTCAACCGTTTTGTGGCATATGAGAAATTCCCTAAGCCCCGGACCTGTCGATTTTGGTCAAAAATGAAAATTTCAAAAGTGCCCCAATTTCTGCTTTAAACTTTAGGTACTATCCCAAAATGTATCACTGAGGTGACAGAAGTTGATTTCGGAGCATCATTTTTGAACAGGAGCTTCAACCGTTTTGTGGCATATGAGAAATTCCCTAAGCCCCGGACCTGTCGATTTTGGTCAAAAATGAAAATTTCAAAAGTGCCCCAGTTTCTGCTTTAAACTTTAGGTACTATCCCAAAATGTATCACTGAGGATACAGAAGTTGATTTCGGAGCATCATTTTTGAACAGGAGCTTCAACCGTTTTGTGGCATATGAGAAATTCCCTAAGCCCCGGACCTGTCGATTTTGGTCAAAAATGAAAATTTCAAAAGTGCCCCAGTTTCTGCTTTAAACTTTAGGTACTATCCCAAAATGTATCACTGAGGTGACAGAAGTTGATTTCGGAGCATCATTTTTGAACAGGAGCTTCAACCGTTTTGTGGCATATGAGAAATTCCCTAAGCCCCGGACCTGTCGATTTTGGTCAAAAATGAAAATTTCAAAAGTGCCCCAATTTCTGATTTAAACTTTAGGTACTATCCCAAAATGTATCACTGAGGTGACAGAAGTTGATTTCGGAGCATCATTTTTGAACAGGAGCTTCAACCGTTTTGTGGAATATGAGACATTCCCTAAGCCCCGATCCTGTCGATTTTGGTCAAAAATGAAAATTTCAAAAGTGCCCCAGTTTCTGCTTTAAACTTTAGGTACTATCCCAAAATGTATCACTGAGGTGACAGAAGTTGATTTCGGAGCATCATTTTTGAACAGGAGCTTCAACCGTTTTGTGGCATATGAGAAATTCCCTAAGCCCCGGACCTGTCGATTTTGGTCAAAAATGAAAATTTCAAAAGTGCCCCAATTTCTGATTTAAACTTTAGGTACTATCCCAAAATGTATCACTGAGGTGACAGAAGTTGATTTCGGAGCATCATTTTTGAACAGGAGCTTCAACCGTTTTGTGGCATATGAGAAATTCCCTAAGCCCCGGACCTGTCAATTTTGGTCAGAAATGAAAATTTCAAAAGTGCCCCAATTTCTGCTTTAAACTTTAGGTACTATCCCAAAATGTATCACTGAGGTGACAGAAGTTGATTTCGGAGCATCATTTTTGAACAGGAGCTTCAACCGTTTTGTGGCATATGAGAAATTCCCTAAGCCCTGGACCTGTCGATTTTGGTCAAAAATGAAAATTTCAAAAGTGCCCCAATTTCTGCTTTAAACTTTAGGTACTATCTCAAAATGTATCATTGAGGTGACAGAAGTTGATTTCGGAGCATCATTTTTGAACTGGAGCTTCAACCGTTTTGTGGCATATGAGAAATTCCCTAAGCCCCAAACCTGTCGATTTTGGTCAAAAATGAAAATTTCAAAAGTGCCCCAGTTTCTGCTTTAAACTTTAGGTACTATCCCAAAATGTATCACTGAGGTGACAGAAGTTGATTTCGGAGCATCATTTTTGAACAGGAGCTTCAACCGTTTTGTGGCATATGAGAAATTCTCTAAGCCCCGGACCTGTCGATTTTGGTCAAAAATGAAAATTTCAAAAGTGCCCCAGTTTCTGCTTTAAACTTTAGGTACTATCCCAAAATGTATCACTGAGGTGACAGAAGTTGATTTCGGAGCATCATTTTTGAACAGGAGCTTCAACCGTTTTGTGGCATATGAGAAATTCTCTAAGCCCCGGACCTGTCGATTTTGGTCAAAAATGAAAATTTCAAAAGTGCCCCTGTTTCTGCTTTAAACTTTAGGTACTATCCCAAAATGTATCACTGAGGTGACAGAAGTTGATTTCGGAGCATCATTTTTGAACAGGAGCTTCAACCGTTTTGTGGCATATGAGAAATTCCCTAAGCCCCGGACCTGTCGATTTTGGTCAAAAATGAAAATTTCAAAAGTGCCCCAATTTCTGCTTTAAACTTTAGGTACTATCCCAAAATGTATCACTGAGGTGACAGAAGTTGATTTCGGAGCATCATTTTTGAACAGGAGCTTCAACCGTTTTGTGGCATATGAGAAATTCCCTAAGCCCCGGACCTGACGATTTTGGTCAAAAATGAAAATTTCAAAAGTGCCCCAATTTCTGCTTTAAACTTTAGGTACTATCCCAAAATGTATCATTGAGGTGACAGAAGTTGATTTCGGAGCATCATTTTTGAACAGGAGCTTCAACCGTTTTGTGGCATATGAGAAATTCCCTAAGCCCCAAACCTGTCGATTTTGGTCAAAAATGAAAATTTCAAAAGTGCCCCAGTTTCTGCTTTAAACTTTAGGTACTATCCCAAAATGTATCACTGAGGTGACAGAAGTTGATTTCGGAGCATCATTTTTGAACAGGAGCTTCAACCGTTTTGTGGCATATGAGAAATTCTCTAAGCCCCGGACCTGTCGATTTTGGTCAAAAATGAAAATTTCAAAAGTGCCCCTGTTTCTGCTTTAAACTTTAGGTACTATCCCAAAATGTATCACTGAGGTGACAGAAGTTGATTTCGGAGCATCATTTTTGAACAGGAGCTTCAACCGTTTTGTGGCATATGAGAAATTCCCTAAGCCCCGGACCTGCCGATTTTGGTCAAAAATGAAAATTTCAAAAGTGCCCCAATTTCTGCTTTAAACTTTAGGTACTATCCCAAAATGTATCACTGAGGTGACAGAAGTTGATTTCGGAGCATCATTTTTGAACAGGAGCTTCAACCGTTTTGTGGCATGTGAGAAATTCCCTAAGCCCCGGACCTGTCGATTTTGGTCAAAAATGAAAATTTCACAAGTGCCCCAATTTCTGCTTTAAACTTTAGGTACTATCCCAAAATGTATCACTGAGGTGACAGAAGTTGATTTCGGAGCATCATTTTTGAACAGGAGCTTCAACCGTTTTGTGGCATATGAGAAATTCCCTAAGCCCCGGACCTGCCGATTTTGGTCAAAAATGAAAATTTCAAAAGTGCCCCAATTTCTGCTTTAAACTTTAGGTACTATCCCAAAATGTATCACTGAGGTGACAGAAGTTGATTTCGGAGCATCATTTTTGAACAGGAGCTTCAACCGTTTTGTGGCATATGAGAAATTCCCTAAGCCCCGGACCTGCCGATTTTGGTCAAAAATGTAAATTTCAAAAGTGCCCCAATTTCTGCTTTAAACTTTAGGTACTATCCCAAAATGTATCACTGAGGTGACAGAAGTTGATTTCGGAGCATCATTTTTGAACAGGAGCTTCAACCGTTTTGTGGCATATGAGAAATTCCCTAAGCCCCGGACCTGTCGATTTTGGTCAAAAATGAAAATTTCAAAAGTGCCCCAATTTCTGCTTTAAACTTTAGGTACTATCCCAAAATGTATCACTGAGGTGACAGAAGTTGATTTCGGAGCATCATTTTTGAACAGGAGCTTCAACCGTTTTGTGGCATATGAGAAATTCCCTAAGCCCCGGACCTGCCGATTTTGGTCAAAAATGAAAATTTCAAAAGTGCCCCAATTTCTGCTTTAAACTTTAGGTACTATCCCAAAATGTATCACTGAGGTGACAGAAGTTGATTTCGGAGCATCATTTTTGAACAGGAGCTTCAACCGTTTTGTGGCATATGAGAAATTCCCTAAGCCCCGGACCTGCCGATTTTGGTCAAAAATGAAAATTTCAAAAGTGCCCCAATTTCTGCTTTAAACTTTAGGTACTATCCCAAAATGTATCACTGAGGTGACAGAAGTTGATTTCGGAGCATCATTTTTGAACAGGAGCTTCAACCGTTTTGTGGCATGTGAGAAATTCCCTAAGCCCCGGACCTGTCGATTTTGGTCAAAAATGAAAATTTCAAAAGTGCCCCAATTTCTGCTTTAAACTTTAGGTACTATCCCAAAATGTATCACTGAGGTGACAGAAGTTGATTTCGGAGCATCATTTTTGAACAGGAGCTTCAACCGTTTTGTGGCATGTGAGAAATTCCCTAAGCCCCGGACCTGTCGATTTTGGTCAAAAATGAAAATTTCACAAGTGCCCCAATTTCTGCTTTAAACTTTAGGTACTATCCCAAAATGTATCACTGAGGTGACAGAAGTTGATTTCGGAGCATCATTTTTGAACAGGAGCTTCAACCGTTTTGTGGCATATGAGAAATTCCCTAAGCCCCGGACCTGCCGATTTTGGTCAAAAATGAAAATTTCAAAAGTGCCCCAATTTCTGCTTTAAACTTTAGGTACTATCCCAAAATGTATCACTGAGGTGACAGAAGTTGATTTCGGAGCATCATTTTTGAACAGGAGCTTCAACCGTTTTGTGGCATGTGAGAAATTCCCTAAGCCCCGGACCTGTCGATTTTGGTCAAAAATGAAAATTTCAAAAGTGCCCCAATTTCTGCTTTAAACTTTAGGTACTATCCCAAAATGTATCACTGAGGTGACAGAAGTTGATTTCGGAGCATCATTTTTGAACAGGAGCTTCAACCGTTTTGTGGCATGTGAGAAATTCCCTAAGCCCCGGACCTGTCGATTTTGGTCAAAAATGAAAATTTCAAAAGTGCCCCAATTTCTGCTTTAAACTTTAGGTACTATCCCAAAATGTATCACTGAGGTAACAGAAGTTGATTTCGGAGCATCATTTTTGAACAGGAGCTTCTACCGTTTTGTGGCATATGAGAAATTCCCTAAGCCCCGGACCTGCCGATTTTGGTCAAAAATGAAAATTTCAAAAGTGCCCCAATTTCTGCTTTAAACTTTAGGTACTATCCCAAAATGTATCACTGAGGTGACAGAAGTTGATTTCGGAGCATCATTTTTGAACAGGAGCTTCAACCGTTTTGTGGCATATGAGAAATTCCCTAAGCCCCGGACCTGCCGATTTTGGTCAAAAATGAAAATTTCAAAAGTGCCCCAATTTCTGCTTTAAACTTTAGGTACTATCCCAAAATGTATCACTGAGGTGACAGAAGTTGATTTCGGAGCATCATTTTTGAACAGGCGCTTCAACCGTTTTGTGGCATATGAGAAATTCCCTAAACCCCGGACCTGCCGATTTTGGTCAAAAATGAAAATTTCAAAAGTGCCCCAATTTCTGCTTTAAACTTTAGGTACTATCCCAAAATGTATCACTGAGGTGACAGAAGTTGATTTCGGAGCATCATTTTTGAACAGGAGCTTCAACCGTTTTGTGGCATATGAGAAATTCCCTAAGCCCCGGACCTGCCGATTTTGGTCAAAAATGAAAATTTCAAAAGTGCCCCAATTTCTGCTTTAAACTTTAGGTACTATCCCAAAATGTATCACTGAGGTGACAGAAGTTGATTTCGGAGCATCATTTTTGAACAGGAGCTTCAACCGTTTTGTGGCATATGAGAAATTCCCTAAGCCCCGGACCTGCCGATTTTGGTCAAAAATGTAAATTTCAAAAGTGCCCCAATTTCTGCTTTAAACTTTAGGTACTATCCCAAAATGTATCACTGAGGTGACAGAAGTTGATTTCGGAGCATCATTTTTGAACAGGAGCTTCAACCGTTTTGTGGCATATGAGAAATTCCCTAAGCCCCGGACCTGTCGATTTTGGTCAAAAATGAAAATTTCAAAAGTGCCCCAATTTCTGCTTTAAACTTTAGGTACTATCCCAAAATGTATCACTGAGGTGACAGAAGTTGATTTCGGAGCATCATTTTTGAACAGGAGCTTCAACCGTTTTGTGGCATATGAGAAATTCCCTAAGCCCCGGACCTGCCGATTTTGGTCAAAAATGAAAATTTCAAAAGTGCCCCAATTTCTGCTTTAAACTTTAGGTACTATCCCAAAATGTATCACTGAGGTGACAGAAGTTGATTTCGGAGCATCATTTTTGAACAGGAGCTTCAACCGTTTTGTGGCATATGAGAAATTCCCTAAGCCCCGGACCTGCCGATTTTGGTCAAAAATGAAAATTTCAAAAGTGCCCCAATTTCTGCTTTAAACTTTAGGTACTATCCCAAAATGTATCACTGAGGTGACAGAAGTTGATTTCGGAGCATCATTTTTGAACAGGAGCTTCAACCGTTTTGTGGCATGTGAGAAATTCCCTAAGCCCCGGACCTGTCGATTTTGGTCAAAAATGAAAATTTCAAAAGTGCCCCAATTTCTGCTTTAAACTTTAGGTACTATCCCAAAATGTATCACTGAGGTAACAGAAGTTGATTTCGGAGCATCATTTTTGAACAGGAGCTTCTACCGTTTTGTGGCATATGAGAAATTCCCTAAGCCCCGGACCTGCCGATTTTGGTCAAAAATGAAAATTTCAAAAGTGCCCCAATTTCTGCTTTAAACTTTAGGTACTATCCCAAAATGTATCACTGAGGTGACAGAAGTTGATTTCGGAGCATCATTTTTGAACAGGAGCTTCAACCGTTTTGTGGCATATGAGAAATTCCCTAAGCCCCGGACCTGCCGATTTTGGTCAAAAATGAAAATTTCAAAAGTGCCCCAATTTCTGCTTTAAACTTTAGGTACTATCCCAAAATGTATCACTGAGGTGACAGAAGTTGATTTCGGAGCATCATTTTTGAACAGGCGCTTCAACCGTTTTGTGGCATATGAGAAATTCCCTAAGCCCCGGACCTGCCGATTTTGGTCAAAAATGAAAATTTCAAAAGTGCCCCAATTTCTGCTTTAAACTTTAGGTACTATCCCAAAATGTATCACTGAGGTGACAGAAGTTGATTTCGGAGCATCATTTTTGAACAGGAGCTTCAACCGTTTTGTGGCATATGAGAAATTCCCTAAGCCCCGGACCTGCCGATTTTGGTCAAAAATGAAAATTTCAAAAGTGCCCCAATTTCTGCTTTAAACTTTAGGTACTATCCCAAAATGTATCACTGAGGTGACAGAAGTTGATTTCGGAGCATCATTTTTGAACAGGAGCTTCAACCGTTTTGTGGCATGTGAGAAATTCCCTAAGCCCCGGACCTGTCGATTTTGGTCAAAAATGAAAATTTCACAAGTGCCCCAATTTCTGCTTTAAACTTTAGGTACTATCCCAAAATGTATCACTGAGGTGACAGAAGTTGATTTCGGAGCATCATTTTTGAACAGGAGCTTCAACCGTTTTGTGGCATATGAGAAATTCCCTAAGCCCCGGACCTGCCGATTTTGGTCAAAAATGAAAATTTCAAAAGTGCCCCAATTTCTGCTTTAAACTTTAGGTACTATCCCAAAATGTATCACTGAGGTGACAGAAGTTGATTTCGGAGCATCATTTTTGAACAGGAGCTTCAACCGTTTTGTGGCATATGAGAAATTCCCTAAGCCCCGGACCTGCCGATTTTGGTCAAAAATGAAAATTTCAAAAGTGCCCCAATTTCTGCTTTAAACTTTAGGTACTATCCCAAAATGTATCACTGAGGTGACAGAAGTTGATTTCGGAGCATCATTTTTGAACAGGAGCTTCAACCGTTTTGTGGCATGTGAGAAATTCCCTAAGCCCCGGACCTGTCGATTTTGGTCAAAAATGAAAATTTCAAAAGTGCCCCAATTTCTGCTTTAAACTTTAGGTACTATCCCAAACTGTATCACTGAGGTGACAGAAGATGATTTCGGAGCATCATTTTTGAACAGGAGCTTCAACCGTTTTGTAGCATGTGAGAAATTCCCTAAGCCCCGGACCTGTCGATTTTGGTCAAAAATGAAAATTTCAAAAGTGCCCCAATTTCTGCTTTAAACTTTAGGTACTATCCCAAAATGTATCACTGAGGTGACAGAAGTTGATTTCGGAGCATCATTTTTGAACAGGAGCTTCAACCGTTTTGTGGCATATGAGAAATTCCCTAAGCCCCGGACCTGTCGATTTTGGTCAAAAATGAAAATTTCCAAAGTGCCCCAATTTCTGCTTTAAACTTTAGGTACTATCCCAAAATGTATCACTGAGGTGACAGTTGTTGATTTCGGAGCATCATTTTTGAACAGGAGCTTCTACCGTTTTGTGGCATATGAGAAATTCCCTAAGCCCCGGACCTGTCGATTTTGGTCAAAAATGAAAATTTCAAAAGTGCCCCAATTTCTGCTTTAAACTTTAGGTACTATCCCAAAATGTATCACTGAGGTGACAGAAGTTGATATCGGAGCATCATTTTTGAACAGGAGCTTCAACCGTTTTGTGGCATATGAGAAATTCCCTAAGCCCCGGACCTGCCGATTTTGGTCAAAAATGAAAATTTCAAAAGTGCCCCAATTTCTGCTTTAAACTTTAGGTACTATCCCAAAATGTATCACTGAGGTGACAGAAGTTGATTTCGGAGCATCATTTTTGAACAGGAGCTTCTACCGTTTTGTGGCATGTGAGAAATTCCCTAAGCCCCGGACCTGTCGATTTTGGTCAAAAATGAAAATTTCACAAGTGCCCCAATTTCTGCTTTAAACTTTAGGTACTATCCCAAAATGTATCACTGAGGTGACAGAAGTTGATTTCGGAGCATCATTTTTGAACAGGAGCTTCTACCGTTTTGTGGCATATGAGAAATTCCCTAAGCCCCGGACCTGTCGATTTTGGTCAAAAATGAAAATTTCAAAAGTGCCCCAATTTCTGCTTTAAACTTTAGGTACTATCCCAAAATGTATCACTGAGGTGACAGAAGTTGATTTCGGAGCATCATTTTTGAACAGGAGCTTCAACCGTTTTGTGGCATATGAGAAATTCCCTAAGCCCCGGACCTGCCGATTTTGGTCAAAAATGTAAATTTCAAAAGTGCCCCAATTTCTGCTTTAAACTTTAGGTACTATCCCAAAATGTATCACTGAGGTGACAGAAGTTGATTTCGGAGCATCATTTTTGAACAGGAGCTTCAACCGTTTTGTGGCATATGAGAAATTCTCTAAGCCCCGGACCTGTCGATTTTGGTCAAAAATGAAAATTTCAAAAGTGCCCCAATTTCTGCTTTAAACTTTAGGTACTATCCCAAAATGTATCAATGAGGTGACAGAAGTTGATTTCGGAGCATCATTTTTGAACAGGAGCTTCAACCGTTTTGTGGCATATGAGAAATTCCCTAAGCCCCGGACCTGTCGATTTTGGTCAAAAATGAAAATTTCAAAAGTGCCCCAATTTCTGCTTTAAACTTTAGGTACTATCCCAAAATGTATCACTGAGGTGACAGAAGTTGATTTCGGAGCATCGTTTTTGAACAGGAGCTTCAACCGTTTTGTGGCATATGAGAAATTCCCTAAGCCCCGGACCTGTCGATTTTGGTCAAAAATGAAAATTTCAAAAGTGCCCCAATTTCTGCTTTAAACTTTAGGTACTATCCCAAAATGTATCACTGAGGTGACAGAAGTTGATTTCGGAGCATCATTTTTGAACAGGAGCTTCAACCGTTTTGTGGCATATGAGAAATTCCCTAAGCCCCGGACCTGTCGATTTTGGTCAAAAATGAAAATTTCAAAAGTGCCCCAATTTCTGCTTTAAACTTTAGGTACTATCCCAAAATGTATCACTGAGGTGACAGAAGTTGATTTCGGAGCATCATTTTTGAACAGGAGCTTCAACCGTTTTGTGGCATATGAGAAATTCCCTAAGCCCCGGACCTGTCGATTTTGGTCAAAAATGAAAATTTCAAAAGTGCCCCAATTTCTGCTTTAAACTTTAGGTACTATCCCAAAATGTATCACTGAGGTGACATAAGTTGATTTCGGAGCATCATTTTTGAACAGGAGCTTCAACCGTTTTGTGGCATATGAGAAATTCCCTAAGCCCCGGACCTGTCGATTTTGGTCAAAAATGAACATTTCAAAAGTGCCCCAATTTCTGCTTTAAACTTTAGGTACTATCCCAAAATGTATCACTGAGGTGACAGAAGTTGATTTCGGAGCATCATTTTTGAACAGGAGCTTCTACCGTTTTGTGGCATATGAGAAATTCCCTAAGCCCCGGACCTGTCGATTTTGGTCAAAAATGAAAATTTCAAAAGTGCCCCAATTTCTGCTTTAAACTTTAGGTACTATCCCAAAATGTATCACTGAGGTGACAGAAGTTGATTTCGGAGCATCATTTTTGAACAGGAGCTTCTACTGTTTTGTGGCATATGAGAAATTCCCTAAGCCCCGGACCTGTCGATTTTGGTCAAAAATGAAAATTTCAAAAGTGCCCCAATTTCTGCTTTAAACTTTAGGTACTATCCCAAAATGTATCACTGAGGTGACAGAAGTTGATTTCTGAGCATCATTTTTGAACAGGAGCTTCAACCGTTTTGTGGCATATGAGAAATTCCCTAAGCCCCGGACCTGCCGATTTTGGTCAAAAATGAAAATTTCAAAAGTGCCCCAATTTCTGCTTTAAACTTTAGGTACTATCCCAAAATGTATCACTGAAGTGACAGAAGTTGATTTCGGAGCATCATTTTTGAACAGGAGCTTCAATCGTTTTGTGGCATATGAGAAATTCCCTAAGCCCCGGACCTGTCGATTTTGGTCAAAAATGAAAATTTCAAAAGTGCCCCAATTTCTGCTTTAAACTTTAGGTACTATCCCAAAATGTATCACTGAGGTGACAGAAGTTGATTTCGGAGCATCATTTTTGAACAGGAGCTTCAACCGTTTTGTGGCATATGAGAAATTCCCTAAGCCCCGGACCTGCCGATTTTGGTCAAAAATGAAAATTTCAAAAGTGCCCCAATTTCTGCTTTAAACTTTAGGTACTATCCCAAAATGTTTCACTGAGGTGACAGAAGTTGATTTCGGAGCATCATTTTTGAACAGGAGCTTCAACCGTTTTGTGGCATATGAGAAATTCCCTAAGCCCCGGACCTGTCAATTTTGGTCAAAAATGAAAATTTCAAAAGTGCCCCAATTTCTGCTTTAAACTTTAGGTACTATCCCAAAATGTATCACTGAGGTGACAGAAGTTGATTTCGGAGCATCATTTTTGAACAGGAGCTTCAACCGTTTTGTGGCATATGAGAAATTCCCTAAGCCCCGGACCTGTCGATTTTGGTCAAAAATGAAAATTTCAAAAGTGCCCCAATTTCTGCTTTAAACTTTAGGTACTATCCCAAAATGTATCACTGAGGTGACAGAAGTTGATTTCGGAGCATCATTTTTGAACAGGAGCTTCTACCGTTTTGTGGCATATGAGAAATTCCCTAAGCCCCGGACCTGTCGATTTTGGTCAAAAATGAAAATTTCAAAAGTGCCCCAATTTCTGCTTTAAACTTTAGGTACTATCCCAAAATGTATCACTGAGGTGACAGAAGTTGATTTCGGAGCATCATTTTTGAACAGGAGCTTCAACCGTTTTGTGGCATATGAGAAATTCCCTAAGCCCCGGACCTGCCGATTTTGGTCAAAAATGAAAATTTCAAAAGTGCCCCAATTTCTGCTTTAAACTTTAGGTACTATCCCAAAATGTATCACTGAGGTGACAGAAGTTGATTTCTGAGCATCATTTTTGAACAGGAGCTTCAACCGTTTTGTGGCATATGAGAAATTCCCTAAGCCCCGGACCTGCCGATTTTGGTCAAAAATGAAAATTTCAAAAGTGCCCCAATTTCTGCTTTAAACTTTAGGTACTATCCCAAAATGTATCACTGAAGTGACAGAAGTTGATTTCGGAGCATCATTTTTGAACAGGAGCTTCAACCGTTTTGTGGCATATGAGAAATTCCCTAAGCCCCGGACCTGTCGATTTTGGTCAAAAATGAAAATTTCAAAAGTGCCCCAATTTCTGCTTTAAACTTTAGGTACTATCCCAAAATGTATCACTGAGGTGACAGAAGTTGATTTCGGAGCATCATTTTTGAACAGGAGCTTCAACCGTTTTGTGGCATATGAGAAATTCCCTAAGCCCGGACCTGCCGATTTTGGTCAAAAATGAAAATTTCAAAAGTGCCCCAATTTCTGCTTTAAACTTTAGGTACTATCCCAAAATGTTTCACTGAGGTGACAGAAGTTGATTTCGGAGCATCATTTTTGAACAGGAGCTTCAACCGTTTTGTGGCATATGAGAAATTCCCTAAGCCCCGGACCTGTCGATTTTGGTCAAAAATGAAAATTTCAAAAGTGCCCCAATTTCTGCTTTAAACTTTAGGTACTATCCCAAAATGTATCACTGAGGTGACAGAAGTTGATTTCGGAGCATCATTTTTGAACAGGAGCTTCTACCGTTTTGTGGCATGTGAGAAATTCCCTAAGCCCCGGACCTGTCGATTTTGGTCAAAAATGAAAATTTCAAAAGTGCCCCAATTTCTGCTTTAAACTTTAGGTACTATCCCAAAATGTATCACTGAGGTGACAGAAGTTGATTTCGGAGCATCATTTTTGAACAGGAGCTTCAACCGTTTTGTGGCATATGAGAAATTCCCTAAGCCCCGGACCTGTCGATTTTGGTCAAAAATGAAAATTTCAAAAGTGCCCCAATTTCTGCTTTAAACTTTAGGTACTATCCCAAAATGTATCACTGAGGTGACAGAAGTTGATTTCGGAGCATCATTTTTGAACAGGAGCTTCAACCGTTTTGTGGCATATGAGAAATTCCCTAAGCCCCGGACCTGTCGTTTTTGGTCAAAAATGAAAATTTCAAAAGTGCCCCAATTTCTGCTTTAAACTTTAGGTACTATCCCAAAATGTATCACTGAGGTGACAGAAGTTGATTTCGGAGCATCATTTTTGAACAGGAGCTTCTACCGTTTTGTGGCATATGAGAAATTCCCTAAGCCCCGGACCTGTCGATTTTGGTCAAAAATGAAAATTTCAAAAGTGCCCCAATTTCTGCTTTAAACTTTAGGTACTATCCCAAAATGTATCACTGAGGTGACAGAAGTTGATTTCGGAGCATCATTTTTGAACAGGAGCTTCAACCATTTTGTGGCATATGAGAAATTCCCTAAGCCCAGGACCTGCCGATTTTGGTCAAAAATGAAAATTTCAAAAGTGCCCCAATTTCTGCTTTAAACTTTAGGTACTATCCCAAAATGTATCACTGAGGTGACAGAAGTTGATTTCGGAGCATCATTTTTGAACAGGAGCTTCAACCGTTTTGTGGCATATGAGAAATTCCCTAAGCCCCGGACCTGTCGATTTTGGTCAAAAATGAAAATTTCAAAAGTGCCCCAATTTCTGCTTTAAACTTTAGGTACTATCCCAAAATGTATCACTGAGGTGACAGAAGTTGATTTCGGAGCATCATTTTTGAACAGGAGCTTCTACCGTTTTGTGGCATGTGAGAAATTCCCTAAGCCCCGGACCAGTCGATTTTGGTCAAAAATGAAAATTTCAAAAGTGCCCCAATTTCTGCTTTAAACTTTAGGTACTATCCCAAAATGTATCACTGAGGTGACAGAAGTTGATTTCTGAGCATCATTTTTGAACAGGAGCTTCAACCGTTTTGTGGCATATGAGAAATTCCCTAAGCCCCGGACCTGCCGATTTTGGTCAAAAATGAAAATTTCAAAAGTGCCCCAATTTCTGCTTTAAACTTTAGGTACTATCCCAAAATGTATCACTGAAGTGACAGAAGTTGATTTCGGAGCATCATTTTTGTACAGGAGCTTCAACCGTTTTGTGGCATATGAGAAATTCCCTAAGCCCCGGACCTGTCGATTTTGGTCAAAAATGAAAATTTCAAAAGTGCCCCAATTTCTGCTTTAAACTTTAGGTACTATCCCAAAATGTATCACTGAGGTGACAGAAGTTGATTTCGGAGCATCATTTTTGAACAGGAGCTTCAACCGTTTTGTGGCATATGAGAAATTCCCTAAGCCCGGACATGCCGATTTTGGTCAAAAATGAAAATTTCAAAAGTGCCCCAATTTCTGCTTTAAACTTTAGGTACTATCCCAAAATGTTTCACTGAGGTGACAGAAGTTGATTTCGGAGCATCATTTTTGAACAGGAGCTTCAACCGTTTTGTGGCATATGAGAAATTCCCTAAGCCCCGGACCTGTCGATTTTGGTCAAAAATGAAAATTTCAAAAGTGCCCCAATTTCTGCTTTAAACTTTAGGTACTATCCCAAAATGTATCACTGAGGTGACAGAAGTTGATTTCGGAGCATCATTTTTGAACAGGAGCTTCTACCGTTTTGTGGCATATGAGAAATTCCCTAAGCCCCGGACCTGTCGATTTTGGTCAAAAATGAAAATTTCAAAAGTGCCCCAATTTCTGCTTTAAACTTTAGGTACTATCCCAAAATGTATCACTGAGGTGACAGAAGTTGATTTCGGAGCATCATTTTTGAACAGGAGCTTCAACCGTTTTGTGGCATATGAGAAATTCCCTAAGCCCCGGACCTGCCGATTTTGGTCAAAAATGAAAATTTCAAAAGTGCCCCAATTTCTGCTTTAAACTTTAGGTACTATCCCAAAATGTATCACTGAGGAGACAGAAGTTGATTTCGGAGCATCATTTTTGAACAGGAGCTTCAACCGTTTTGTGGCATATGAGAAATTCCCTAAGCCCCGGACCTGTCGATTTTGGTCAAAAATGAAAATTTCAAAAGTGCCCCAATTTCTGCTTTAAACTTTAGGTACTATCCCAAAATGTATCAATGAGGTGACAGAAGTTGATTTCGGAGCATCATTTTTGAACAGGAGCTTCAACCGTTTTGTGGCATATGAGAAATTCCCTAAGCCCCGGACCTGTCGATTTTGGTCAAAAATGAAAATTTCAAAAGTGCCCCAATTTCTGCTTTAAACTTTAGGTACTATCCCAAAATGTATCACTGAGGTGACAGAAGTTGATTTCGGAGCATCATTTTTGAACAGGAGCTTCTACCGTTTTGTGGCATGTGAGAAATTCCCTAAGCCCCGGACCTGTCGATTTTGGTCAAAAATGAAAATTTCAAAAGTGCCCCAATTTCTGCTTTAAACTTTAGGTACTATCCCAAAATGTATCACTGAGGTGACAGAAGTTGATTTCGGAGCATCATTTTTGAACAGGAGCTTCAACCGTTTTGTGGCATATGAGAAATTCCCTAAGCCCCGGACCTGTCGATTTTGGTCAAAAATGAAAATTTCAAAAGTGCCCCAATTTCTGCTTTAAACTTTAGGTACTATCCCAAAATGTATCACTGAGGTGACAGAAGTTGATTTCGGAGCATCATTTTTGAACAGGAGCTTCAACCGTTTTGTGGCATATGAGAAATTCCCTAAGCCCCGGACCTGTCGTTTTTGGTCAAAAATGAAAATTTCAAAAGTGCCCCAATTTCTGCTTTAAACTTTAGGTACTATCCCAAAATGTATCACTGAGGTGACAGAAGTTGATTTCGGAGCATCATTTTTGAACAGGAGCTTCTACCGTTTTGTGGCATATGAGAAATTCCCTAAGCCCCGGACCTGTCGATTTTGGTCAAAAATGAAAATTTCAAAAGTGCCCCAATTTCTGCTTTAAACTTTAGGTACTATCCCAAAATGTATCACTGAGGTGACAGAAGTTGATTTCGGAGCATCATTTTTGAACAGGAGCTTCAACCATTTTGTGGCATATGAGAAATTCCCTAAGCCCAGGACCTGCCGATTTTGGTCAAAAATGAAAATTTCAAAAGTGCCCCAATTTCTGCTTTAAACTTTAGGTACTATCCCAAAATGTATCACTGAGGTGACAGAAGTTGATTTCGGAGCATCATTTTTGAACAGGAGCTTCAACCGTTTTGTGGCATATGAGAAATTCCCTAAGCCCCGGACCAGTCGATTTTGGTCAAAAATGAAAATTTCAAAAGTGCCCCAATTTCTGCTTTAAACTTTAGGTACTATCCCAAAATGTATCACTGAGGTGACAGAAGTTGATTTCGGAGCATCATTTTTGAACAGGAGCTTCAACCGTTTTGTGGCATATGAGAAATTCCCTAAGCCCCGGACCTGTCGATTTTGGTCAAAAAAGAAAATTTCAAAAGTGCCCCAATTTCTGCTTTAAACTTTAGGTACTATCCCAAAATGTATTACTGAGGTGACAGAAGTTGATTTCGGAGCATCATTTTTGAACAGGAGCTTCTACCGTTTTGTGGCATATGAGAAATTCCCTAAGCCCCGGACCTGTCGATTTTGGTCAAAAATGAAAATTTCAAAAGTGCCCCAATTTCTGCTTTAAACTTTAGGTACTATCCCAAAATGTATCAATGAGGTGACAGAAGTTGATTTCGGAGCATCATTTTTGAACAGGAGCTTCAACCGTTTTGTGGCATATGAGAAATTCCCTAAGCCCCGGACCTGTCGATTTTGGTCAAAAATGAAAATTTCAAAAGTGCCCCAATTTCTGCTTTAAACTTTAGGTACTATCCCAAAATGTATCACTGAGGTGACAGAAGTTGATTTCGGAGCATCATTTTTGAACAGGAGCTTCTACCGTTTTGTGGCATGTGAGAAATTCCCTAAGCCCCGGACCTGTCGATTTTGGTCAAAAATGAAAATTTCAAAAGTGCCCCAATTTCTGCTTTAAACTTTAGGTACTATCCCAAAATGTATCACTGAGGTGACAGAAGTTGATTTCGGAGCATCATTTTTGAACAGGAGCTTCAACCGTTTTGTGGCATATGAGAAATTCCCTAAGCCCCGGACCTGTCGATTTTGGTCAAAAATGAAAATTTCAAAAGTGCCCCAATTTCTGCTTTAAACTTTAGGTACTATCCCAAAATGTATCACTGAGGTGACAGAAGTTGATTTCGGAGCATCATTTTTGAACAGGAGCTTCTACCGTTTTGTGGCATGTGAGAAATTCCCTAAGCCCCGGACCTGTCGATTTTGGTCAAAAATGAAAATTTCAAAAGTGCCCCAATTTCTGCTTTAAACTTTAGGTACTATCCCAAAATGTTTCACTGAGGTGACAGAAGTTGATTTCGGAGCATCATTTTTGAACAGGAGCTTCAACCGTTTTGTGGCATATGAGAAATTCCCTAAGCCCCGGACCTGTCGATTTTGGTCAAAAATGAAAATTTCAAAAGTGCCCCAATTTCTGCTTTAAACTTTAGTTTCTATCCCAAAATGTATCACTGAGGTGACAGTTGTTGATTTCGGAGCATCATTTTTGAACAGGAGCTTCTACCGTTTTGTGGCATATGAGAAATTCCCTAAGCCCCGGACCTGTTGATTTTGGTCAAAAATGAAAATTTCAAAAGTGACCCAATTTCTGCTTTAAACTTTAGGTACTATCCCAAAATGTATCACTGAGGTGACAGAAGTTGATTTCGGAGCATCATTTTTGAACAGGAGCTTCAACCGTTTTGTGGCATATGAGAAATTCCCTAAGCCCCGGACCTGCCGATTTTGGTCAAAAATGAAAATTTCAAAAGTGCCCCAATTTCTGCTTTAAACTTTAGGTACTATCCCAAAATGTATCACTGAGGTGACAGAAGTTGATTTCGGAGCATCATTTTTGAACAGGAGCTTCAACCGTTTTGTGGCATATGAGAAATTCCCTAAGCCCCGGACCTGTCGATTTTGGTCAAAAATGAAAATTTCAAAAGTGCCCCAATTTCTGCTTTAAACTTTAGGTACTATCCCAAAATGTATCAATGAGGTGACAGAAGTTGATTTCGGAGCATCATTTTTGAACAGGAGCTTCTACCGTTTTGTGGCATATGAGAAATTCCCTAAGCCCCGGACCTGTTGATTTTGGTCAAAAATGAAAATTTCAAAAGTGACCCAATTTCTGCTTTAAACTTTAGGTACTATCCCAAAATGTATCACTGAGGTGACAGAAGTTGATTTCGGAGCATCATTTTTGAACAGGAGCTTCAACCGTTTTGTGGCATATGAGAAATTCCCTAAGCCCCGGACCTGTCGATTTTGGTCAAAAATGAAAATTTCAAAAGTGCCCCAATTTCTGCTTTAAACTTTAGGTACTATCCCAAAATGTATCACTGAGGTGACAGAAGTTGATTTCGGAGCATCATTTTTGAACAGGAGCTTCTACCGTTTTGTGGCATGTGAGAAATTCCCTAAGCCCCGGACCTGTCGATTTTGGTCAAAAATGAAAATTTCAAAAGTGCCCCAATTTCTGCTTTAAACTTTAGGTACTATCCCAAAATGTATCACTGAGGTGACAGAAGTTGATTTCGGAGCATCATTTTTGAACAGGAGCTTCAACCGTTTTGTGGCATGTGAGAAATTCCCTAAGCCCCGGACCTGTCGATTTTGGTCAAAAATGAAAATTTCAAAAGTGCCCCAATTTCTGCTTTAAACTTTAGGTACTATCCCAAAATGTATCACTGAGGTGACAGAAGTTGATTTCGGAGCATCATTTTTGAACAGGAGCTTCTACCGTTTTGTGGCATATGAGAAATTCCCTAAGCCCCGGACCTGTCGATTTTGGTCAAAAATGAAAATTTCAAAAGTGCCCAATTTCTGCTTTAAACTTTAGGTACTATCCCAAAATGTATCACTGAGGTGACAGAAGTTGATTTCGGAGCATCATTTTTGAACAGGAGCTTCTACCGTTTTGTGGCATATGAGAAATTCCCTAAGCCCCGGACCTGTCGATTTTGGTCAAAAATGAAAATTTCAAAAGTGCCCCAATTTCTGCTTTAAACTTTAGGTACTATCCCAAAATGTATCACTGAGGTGACAGAAGTTGATTTCGGAGCATCATTTTTGAACAGGAGCTTCAACCGTTTTGTGGCATATGAGAAATTCCCTAAGCCCCGGACCTGTCGATTTTGGTCAAAAATGAAAATTTCAAAAGTGCCCCAATTTCTGCTTTAAACTTTAGGTACTATCCCAAAATGTATCACTGAGGTGACAGAATGTGATTTCGGAGCATCATTTTTGAACAGGAGCTTCAACCGTTTTGTGGCATGTGAGAAATTCCCTAAGCCCCGGACCTGTCGATTTTGGTCAAAAATGAAAATGTCAAAAGTGCCCCAATTTCTGCTTTAAACTTTAGGTACTATCCCAAAATGTATCACTGAGGTGACAGAAGTTGATTTCGGAGCATCATTTTTGAACAGGAGCTTCTACCGTTTTGTGGCATGTGAGAAATTCCCTAAGCCCCGGACCTGTCGATTTTGGTCAAAAATGAAAATTTCAAAAGTGCCCCAATTTCTGCTTTAAACTTTAGGTACTATCCCAAAATGTATCACTGAGGTGACAGAAGTTGATTTCGGAGCATCATTTTTGAACAGGAGCTTCAACCGTTTTGTGGCATATGAGAAATTCCCTAAGCCCCGGACCTGTCGATTTTGGTCAAAAATGAAAATTTCAAAAGTGCCCCAATTTCTGCTTTAAACTTTAGGTACTATCCCAAAATGTATCACTGAGGTGACAGAAGTTGATTTCGGAGCATCATTTTTGAACAGGAGCTTCAACCGTTTTGTGGCATATGAGAAATTCCCTAAGCCCCGGACCTGTCGATTTTGGTCAAAAATGAAAATTTCAAAAGTGCCCCAATTTCTGCTTTAAACTTTAGGTACTATCCCAAAATGTATCAATGAGGTGACAGAAGTTGATTTCGGAGCATCATTTTTGAACAGGAGCTTCAACCGTTTTGTGGCATATGAGAAATTCCCTAAGCCCCGGACCAGTCGATTTTGGTCAAAAATGAAAATTTCAAAAGTGCCCCAATTTCTGCTTTAAACTTTAGGTACTATCCCAAAATGTATCACTGAGGTGACAGAAGTTGATTTCGGAGCATCATTTTTGAACAGGAGCTTCTACCGTTTTGTGGCATGTAAGAAATTCCCTAAGCCCCGGACCTGTCGATTTTGGTCAAAAATGAAAATTTCAAAAGTGCCCCAATTTCTGCTTTAAACTTTAGGTACTATCCCAAAATGTATCACTGAGGTGACAGAAGTTGATTTCGGAGCATCATTTTTGAACAGGAGCTTCAACCGTTTTGTGGCATATGAGAAATTCCCTAAGCCCCGGACCTGCCGATTTTGGTCAAAAATGAAAATTTCAAAAGTGCCCCAATTTCTGCTTTAAACTTTAGGTACTATCCCAAAATGTATCACTGAGGTGACAGAAGTTGATTTCGGAGCATCATTTTTGAACAGGAGCTTCAACCGTTTTGTGGCATATGAGAAATTCCCTAAGCCCCGGACCTGTCGATTTTGGTCAAAAATGAAAATTTCAAAAGTGCCCCAATTTCTGCTTTAAACTTTAGGTACTATCCCAAAATGTATCACTGAGGTGACAGAAGTTGATTTCGGAGCATCATTTTTGAACAGGAGCTTCTACCGTTTTGTGGCATGTGAGAAATTCCCTAAGCCCCGGACCTGTCGATTTTGGTCAAAAATGAAAATTTCAAAAGTGCCCCAATTTCTGCTTTAAACTTTAGGTACTATCCCAAAATGTATCACTGAGGTGACAGAAGTTGATTTCGGAGCATCATTTTTGAACAGGAGCTTCAACCGTTTTGTGGCATATGAGAAATTCCCTAAGCCCCGGACCTGTCGATTTTGGTCAAAAATGAAAATTTCAAAAGTGCCCCAATTTCTGCTTTAAACTTTAGGTACTATCCCAAAATGTATCAATGAGGTGACAGAAGTTGATTTCGGAGCATCATTTTTGAACAGGAGCTTCTACCGTTTTGTGGCATATGAGAAATTCCCTAAGCCCCGGACCTGTTGATTTTGGTCAAAAATGAAAATTTCAAAAGTGACCCAATTTCTGCTTTAAACTTTAGGTACTATCCCAAAATGTATCACTGAGGTGACAGAAGTTGATTTCGGAGCATCATTTTTGAACAGGAGCTTCAACCGTTTTGTGGCATATGAGAAATTCCCTAAGCCCCGGACCTGCCGATTTTGGTCAAAAATGAAAATTTCAAAAGTGCCCCAATTTCTGCTTTAAACTTTAGGTACTATCCCAAAATGTATCACTGAGGTGACAGAAGTTGATTTCGGAGCATCATTTTTGAACAGGAGCTTCAACCGTTTTGTGGCATATGAGAAATTCCCTAAGCCCCGGACCTGTCGATTTTGGTCAAAAATGAAAATTTCAAAAGTGCCCCAATTTCTGCTTTAAACTTTAGGTACTATCCCAAAATGTATCACTGAGGTGACAGAAGTTGATTTCGGAGCATCATTTTTGAACAGGAGCTTCTACCGTTTTGTGGCATGTGAGAAATTCCCTAAGCCCCGGACCTGTCGATTTTGGTCAAAAATGAAAATTTCAAAAGTGCCCCAATTTCTGCTTTAAACTTTAGGTACTATCCCAAAATGTATCACTGAGGTGACAGAAGTTGATTTCGGAGCATCATTTTTGAACAGGAGCTTCAACCGTTTTGTGGCATATGAGAAATTCCCTAAGCCCCGGACCTGTCGATTTTGGTCAAAAATGAAAATTTCAAAAGTGCCCCAATTTCTGCTTTAAACTTTAGGTACTATCCCAAAATGTATCAATGAGGTGACAGAAGTTGATTTCGGAGCATCATTTTTGAACAGGAGCTTCTACCGTTTTGTGGCATATGAGAAATTCCCTAAGCCCCGGACCTGTTGATTTTGGTCAAAAATGAAAATTTCAAAAGTGACCCAATTTCTGCTTTAAACTTTAGGTACTATCCCAAAATGTATCACTGAGGTGACAGAAGTTGATTTCGGAGCATCATTTTTGAACAGGAGCTTCAACCGTTTTGTGGCATATGAGAAATTCCCTAAGCCCCGGACCTGTCGATTTTGGTCAAAAATGAAAATTTCAAAAGTGCCCCAATTTCTGCTTTAAACTTTAGGTACTATCCCAAAATGTATCACTGAGGTGACAGAAGTTGATTTCGGAGCATCATTTTTGAACAGGAGCTTCTACCGTTTTGTGGCATGTGAGAAATTCCCTAAGCCCCGGACCTGTCGATTTTGGTCAAAAATGAAAATTTCAAAAGTGCCCCAATTTCTGCTTTAAACTTTAGGTACTATCCCAAAATGTATCACTGAGGTGACAGAAGTTGATTTCGGAGCATCATTTTTGAACAGGAGCTTCAACCGTTTTGTGGCATGTGAGAAATTCCCTAAGCCCCGGACCTGTCGATTTTGGTCAAAAATGAAAATTTCAAAAGTGCCCCAATTTCTGCTTTAAACTTTAGGTACTATCCCAAAATGTATCACTGAGGTGACAGAAGTTGATTTCGGAGCATCATTTTTGAACAGGAGCTTCTACCGTTTTGTGGCATATGAGAAATTCCCTAAGCCCCGGACCTGTCGATTTTGGTCAAAAATGAAAATTTCAAAAGTGCCCCAATTTCTGCTTTAAACTTTAGGTACTATCCCAAAATGTATCACTGAGGTGACAGAAGTTGATTTCGGAGCATCATTTTTGAACAGGAGCTTCAACCGTTTTGTGGCATATGAGAAATTCCCTAAGCCCCGGACCTGTCGATTTTGGTCAAAAATGAAAATTTCAAAAGTGCCCCAATTTCTGCTTTAAACTTTAGGTACTATCCCAAAATGTATCACTGAGGTGACAGAATGTGATTTCGGAGCATCATTTTTGAACAGGAGCTTCAACCGTTTTGTGGCATGTGAGAAATTCCCTAAGCCCCGGACCTGTCGATTTTGGTCAAAAATGAAAATGTCAAAAGTGCCCCAATTTCTGCTTTAAACTTTAGGTACTATCCCAAAATGTATCACTGAGGTGACAGAAGTTGATTTCGGAGCATCATTTTTGAACAGGAGCTTCTACCGTTTTGTGGCATGTGAGAAATTCCCTAAGCCCCGGACCTGTCGATTTTGGTCAAAAATGAAAATTTCAAAAGTGCCCCAATTTCTGCTTTAAACTTTAGGTACTATCCCAAAATGTATCACTGAGGTGACAGAAGTTGATTTCGGAGCATCATTTTTGAACAGGAGCTTCAACCGTTTTGTGGCATATGAGAAATTCCCTAAGCCCCGGACCTGTCGATTTTGGTCAAAAATGAAAATTTCAAAAGTGCCCCAATTTCTGCTTTAAACTTTAGGTACTATCCCAAAATGTATCACTGAGGTGACAGAAGTTGATTTCGGAGCATCATTTTTGAACAGGAGCTTCAACCGTTTTGTGGCATATGAGAAATTCCCTAAGCCCCGGACCTGTCGATTTTGGTCAAAAATGAAAATTTCAAAAGTGCCCCAATTTCTGCTTTAAACTTTAGGTACTATCCCAAAATGTATCAATGAGGTGACAGAAGTTGATTTCGGAGCATCATTTTTGAACAGGAGCTTCAACCGTTTTGTGGCATATGAGAAATTCCCTAAGCCCCGGACCAGTCGATTTTGGTCAAAAATGAAAATTTCAAAAGTGCCCCAATTTCTGCTTTAAACTTTAGGTACTATCCCAAAATGTATCACTGAGGTGACAGAAGTTGATTTCGGAGCATCATTTTTGAACAGGAGCTTCTACCGTTTTGTGGCATGTAAGAAATTCCCTAAGCCCCGGACCTGTCGATTTTGGTCAAAAATGAAAATTTCAAAAGTGCCCCAATTTCTGCTTTAAACTTTAGGTACTATCCCAAAATGTATCACTGAGGTGACAGAAGTTGATTTCGGAGCATCATTTTTGAACAGGAGCTTCAACCGTTTTGTGGCATATGAGAAATTCCCTAAGCCCCGGACCTGCCGATTTTGGTCAAAAATGAAAATTTCAAAAGTGCCCCAATTTCTGCTTTAAACTTTAGGTACTATCCCAAAATGTATCACTGAGGTGACAGAAGTTGATTTCGGAGCATCATTTTTGAACAGGAGCTTCAACCGTTTTGTGGCATATGAGAAATTCCCTAAGCCCCGGACCTGTCGATTTTGGTCAAAAATGAAAATTTCAAAAGTGCCCCAATTTCTGCTTTAAACTTTAGGTACTATCCCAAAATGTATCACTGAGGTGACAGAAGTTGATTTCGGAGCATCATTTTTGAACAGGAGCTTCTACCGTTTTGTGGCATGTGAGAAATTCCCTAAGCCCCGGACCTGTCGATTTTGGTCAAAAATGAAAATTTCAAAAGTGCCCCAATTTCTGCTTTAAACTTTAGGTACTATCCCAAAATGTATCACTGAGGTGACAGAAGTTGATTTCGGAGCATCATTTTTGAACAGGAGCTTCAACCGTTTTGTGGCATATGAGAAATTCCCTAAGCCCCGGACCTGTCGATTTTGGTCAAAAATGAAAATTCAAAAGTGCCCCAATTTCTGCTTTAAACTTTAGGTACTATCCCAAAATGTATCACTGAGGTGACAGAAGTTGATTTCGGAGCATCATTTTTGAACAGGAGCTTCAACCGTTTTGTGGCATATGAGAAATTCCCTAAGCCCCGGACCTGTCGATTTTGGTCAAAAATGAAAATTTCAAAAGTGCCCCAATTTCTGCTTTAAACTTTAGGTACTATCCCAAAATGTATCAATGAGGTGACAGAAGTTGATTTCGGAGCATCATTTTTGAACAGGAGCTTCAACCGTTTTGTGGCATATGAGAAATTCCCTAAGCCCCGGACCAGTCGATTTTGGTCAAAAATGAAAATTTCAAAAGTGCCCCAATTTCTGCTTTAAACTTTAGGTACTATCCCAAAATGTATCACTGAGGTGACAGAAGTTGATTTCGGAGCATCATTTTTGAACAGGAGCTTCTACCGTTTTGTGGCATGTAAGAAATTCCCTAAGCCCCGGACCTGTCGATTTTGGTCAAAAATGAAAATTTCAAAAGTGCCCCAATTTCTGCTTTAAACTTTAGGTACTATCCCAAAATGTATCACTGAGGTGACAGAAGTTGATTTCGGAGCATCATTTTTGAACAGGAGCTTCAACCGTTTTGTGGCATATGAGAAATTCCCTAAGCCCCGGACCTGCCGATTTTGGTCAAAAATGAAAATTTCAAAAGTGCCCCAATTTCTGCTTTAAACTTTAGGTACTATCCCAAAATGTATCACTGAGGTGACAGAAGTTGATTTCGGAGCATCATTTTTGAACAGGAGCTTCAACCGTTTTGTGGCATATGAGAAATTCCCTAAGCCCCGGTCCTGCCGATTTTGGTCAAAAATGAAAATTTCAAAAGTGCCCCAATTTCTGCTTTAAACTTTAGGTACTATCCCAAAATGTATCACTGAGGTGACAGAAGTTGATTTCGGAGCATCATTTTTGAACAGGAGCTTCAACCGTTTTGTGGCATATGAGAAATTCCCTAAGCCCCGGACCTGTCGATTTTGGTCAAAAATGAAAATTTCAAAAGTGCCCCAATTTCTGCTTTAAACTTTAGGTACTATCCCAAAATGTATCAATGAGGTGACAGAAGTTGATTTCGGAGCATCATTTTTGAACAGGAGCTTCAACCGTTTTGTGGCATATGAGAAATTCCCTAAGCCCCGGACCTGTCGATTTTGGTCAAAAATGAAAATTTCAAAAGTGCCCCAATTTCTGCTTTAAACTTTAGGTACTATCCCAAAATGTATCAATGAGGTGACAGAAGTTGATTTCGGAGCATCATTTTTGAACAGGAGCTTCAACCGTTTTGTGGCTTATGAGAAATTCCCTAAGCCCCGGACCTGTCGATTTTGGTCAAAAATGAAAATTTCAAAAGTGCCCCAATTTCTGCTTTAAACTTTAGGTACTATCCCAAAATGTATCACTGAGGTGACAGAAGTTGATTTCGGAGCATCATTTTTGAACAGGAGCTTCTACCGTTTTGTGGCATGTGAGAAATTCCCTAAGCCCCGGACCTGTCGATTTTGGTCAAAAATGAAAATTTCAAAAGTGCCCCAATTTCTGCTTTAAACTTTAGGTACTATCCCAAAATGTATCACTGAGGTGACAGAAGTTGATTTCGGAGCATCATTTTTGAACAGGAGCTTCAACCGTTTTGTGGCATATGAGAAATTCCCTAAGCCCCGGACCTGTCGATTTTGGTCAAAAATGAAAATTTCAAAAGTGCCCCAATTTCTGCTTTAAACTTTAGGTACTATCCCAAAATGTATCACTGAGGTGACAGAAGTTGATTTCGGAGCATCATTTTTGAACAGGAGCTTCAACCGTTTTGTGGCATGTGAGAAATTCCCTAAACCCCGGACCTGTCGATTTTGGTCAAAAATGAAAATTTCAAAAGTGCCCCAATTTCTGCTTTAAACTTTAGGTACTATCCCAAAATGTATCACTGAGGTGACAGAAGTTGATTTCGGAGCATCATTTTTGAACAGGAGCTTCTACCGTTTTGTGGCATATGAGAAATTCCCTAAGCCCCGGACCTGTCGATTTTGGTCAAAAATGAAAATTTCAAAAGTGCCCCAATTTCTGCTTTAAACTTTAGGTACTATCCCAAAATGTATCACTGAGGTGACAGAAGTTGATTTCGGAGCATCATTTTTGAACAGGAGCTTCTACCGTTTTGTGGCATATGAGAAATTCCCTAAGCCCCGGACCTGCCGATTTTGATCAAAAATGAAAATTTCAAAAGTGCCCCAATTTCTGCTTTAAACTTTAGGTACTATCCCAAAATGTATCACTGAGGTGACAGAAGTTGATTTCGGAGCATCATTTTTGAACAGGAGCTTCAACCGTTTTGTGGCATATGAGAAATTCCCTAAGCCCCGGACCTGTCGATTTTGGTCAAAAATGAAAATTTCAAAAGTGCCCCAATTTCTGCTTTAAACTTTAGGTACTATCCCAAAATGTATCAATGAGGTGACAGAAGTTGATTTCGGAGCATCATTTTTGAACAGGAGCTTCAACCGTTTTGTGGCATATGATAAATTCCCTAAGCCCCGGACCTGTCGATTTTGGTCAAAAATGAAAATTTCAAAAGTGCCCCAATTTCTGCTTTAAACTTTAGGTACTATCCCAAAATGTATCACTGAGGTGACAGAAGTTGATTTCGGAGCATCATTTTTGAACAGGAGCTTCTACCGTTTTGTGGCATGTGAGAAATTCCCTAAGCCCCGGACCTGTCGATTTTGGTCAAAAATGAAAATTTCAAAAGTGCCCCAATTTCTGCTTTAAACTTTAGGTACTATCCCAAAATGTATCACTGAGGTGACAGAAGTTGATTTCGGAGCATCATTTTTGAACAGGAGCTTCAACCGTTTTGTGGCATATGAGAAATTCCCTAAGCCCCGGACCTGTCGATTTTGGTCAAAAATGAAAATTTCAAAAGTGCCCCAATTTCTGCTTTAAACTTTAGGTACTATCCCAAAATGTATCACTGAGGTGACAGAAGTTGATTTCGGAGCATCATTTTTGAACAGGAGCTTCAACCGTTTTGTGGCATATGAGAAATTCCCTAAGCCCCGGACCTGTCGATTTTGGTCAAAAATGAAAATTTCAAAAGTGCCCCAATTTCTGCTTTAAACTTTAGGTACTATCCCAAAATGTATCACTGAGGTGACAGAAGTTGATTTCGGAGCATCATTTTTGAACAGGAGCTTCAACCGTTTTGTGGCATATGAGAAATTCCCTAAGCCCCGGACCTGCCGATTTGGTCAAAAATGAAAATTTCAAAAGTGCCCCCAATTTCTGCTTTAAACTTTAGGTACTATCCCAAAATGTATCACTGAGGTGACAGAAGTTGATTTCGGAGCATCATTTTGAACAGGAGCTTCAACCGTTTTGTGGCATATGAGAAATTCCCTAAGCCCCGGACCTGTCGATTTTGGTCAAAAATGAAAATTTCAAAAGTGCCCCAATTTCTGCTTTAAACTTTAGGTACTATCCCAAAATGTATCAATGAGGTGACAGAAGTTGATTTCGGAGCATCATTTTTGAACAGGAGCTTCAACCGTTTTGTGGCATATGAGAAATTCCCTAAGCCCCGGACCTGTCGATTTTGGTCAAAAATGAAAATTTCAAAAGTGCCCCAATTTCTGCTTTAAACTTTAGGTACTATCCCAAAATGTATCACTGAGGTGACAGAAGTTGATTTCGGAGCATCATTTTTGAACAGGAGCTTCTACCGTTTTGTGGCATGTGAGAAATTCCCTAAGCCCCGGACCTGTCGATTTTGGTCAAAAATGAAAATTTCAAAAGTGCCCCAATTTCTGCTTTAAACTTTAGGTACTATCCCAAAATGTATCACTGAGGTGACAGAAGTTGATTTCGGAGCATCATTTTTGAACAGGAGCTTCAACCGTTTTGTGGCATATGAGAAATTCCCTAAGCCCCGGACCTGTCGATTTTGGTCAAAAATGAAAATTTCAAAAGTGCCCCAATTTCTGCTTTAAACTTTAGGTACTATCCCAAAATGTATCACTGAGGTGACAGAATTTGATTTCGGAGCATCATTTTTGAACAGGAGCTTCAACCGTTTTGTGGCATGTGAGAAATTCCCTAAGCCCCGGACCTGTCGATTTTGGTCAAAAATGAAAATGTCAAAAGTGCCCCAATTTCTGCTTTAAACTTTAGGTACTATCCCAAAATGTATCACTGAGGTGATAGAAGTTGATTTCGGAGCATCATTTTTGAACAGGAGCTTCTACCGTTTTGTGGCATGTGAGAAATTCCCTAAGCCCCGGACCTGTCGATTTTGGTCAAAAATAAAAATTTCAAAAGTGCCCCAATTTCTGCTTTAAACTTTAGGTACTATCCCAAAATGTATCACTGAGGTGACAGAAGTTGATTTCGGAGCATCATTTTTGAACAGGAGCTTCAACCGTTTTGTGGCATATGAGAAATTCCCTAAGCCCCGGACCTGTCGATTTTGGTCAAAAATGAAAATTTCAAAAGTGCCCCAATTTCTGCTTTAAACTTTAGGTACTATCCCAAAATGTATCACTGAGGTGACAGAAGTTGATTTCGGAGCATCATCTTTGAACAGGAGCTTCAACCGTTTTGTGGCATGTGAGAAATTCCCTAAGCCCCGGACCTGTCGATTTTGGTCAAAAAATGAAAATTTCAAAAGTGCCCCAATTTCTGCTTTAAACTTTAGGTACTATCCCAAAATGTATCACTGAGGTGACAGAAGTTGATTTCGGAGCATCATTTTTGAACATGAGCTTCAACCGTTTTGTGGCATATGAGAAATTCCCTAAGCCCCGGACCTGTCGATTTTGGTCAAAAATGAAAATTTCAAAAGTGCCCCAATTTCTGCTTTAAACTTTAGGTACTATCCCAAAATGTATCACTGAGGTGACAGAAGTTGATTTCGGAGCATCATTTTTGAACAGGAGCTTCAACCGTTTTGTGGCATATGAGAAATTCCCTAAGCCCCGGACCTGTCGATTTTAGTCAAAAATGAAAATTTCAAAAGTGCCCCAATTTCTGCTTTCAACTTTAGGTACTATCCCAAAATGTATCACTGAGGTGACAGAAGTTGATTTCGGAGCATCATTTTTGAACAGGAGCTTCTACCGTTTTGTGGCATATGAGAAATTCCCTAAGCCCCGGACCTGTCGATTTTGGTCAAAAATGAAAATTTCAAAAGTGCCCCAATTTCTGCTTTAAACTTTAGGTACTATCCCAAAATGTATCACTGAGGTGACAGAAGTTGATTTCGGAGCATCATTTTTGAACAGGAGCTTCAACCGTTTTGTGGCATATGAGAAATTCCCTAAGCCCCGGACCTGTCGATTTTGGTCAAAAATGAAAATTTCAAAAGTGCCCCAATTTCTGCTTTAAACTTTAGGTACTATCCCAAAATGTATCACTGAGGTGACAGAAGTTGATTTCGGAGCATCATTTTTGAACAGGAGCTTCAACCGTTTTGTGGCATGTGAGAAATTCCCTAAGCCCCGGACCTGTCGATTTTGGTCAAAAATGAAAATTTCAAAAGTGCCCCAATTTCTGCTTTAAACTTTAGGTACTATCCCAAAATGTATCACTGAGGTGACAGAAGTTGATTTCGGAGCATCATTTTTGAACAGGAGCTTCTACCGTCTTGTGGCATATGAGAAATTCCCTAAGCCCCGGACCTGTCGATTTTGGTCAAAAATGAAAATTTCAAAAGTGCCCCAATTTCTGCTTTAAACTTTAGGTACTATCCCAAAATGTATCACTGAGGTGACAGAAGTTGATTTCGGAGCATCATTTTTGAACAGGAGCTTCTACCGTTTTGTGGCATATGAGAAATTCCCTAAGCCCCGGACCTGCCGATTTTGATCAAAAATGAAAATTTCAAAAGTGCCCCAATTTCTGCTTTAAACTTTAGGTACTATCCCAAAATGTATCACTGAGGTGACAGAAGTTGATTTCGGAGCATCATTTTTGAACAGGAGCTTCAACCGTTTTGTGGCATATGAGAAATTCCCTAAGCCCCGGACATGTCGATTTTGGTCAAAAATGAAAATTTCAAAAGTGCCCCAATTTCTGCTTTAAACTTTAGGTACTATCCCAAAATGTATCACTGAGGTGACAGAAGTTGATTTCGGAGCATCATTTTTGAACAGGAGCTTCTACCGTTTTGTGGCATGTGAGAAATTCCCTAAGCCCCGGACCTGTCGATTTTGGTCAAAAATGAAAATTTCAAAAGTGCCCCAATTTCTGCTTTAAACTTTAGGTACTATCCCAAAATGTATCACTGAGGTGACAGAAGTTGATTTCGGAGCATCATTTTTGAACAGGAGCTTCAACCGTTTTGTGGCATATGAGAAATTCCCTAAGCCCCGGACCTGTCGATTTTGGTCAAAAATGAAAATTTCAAAAGTGCCCCAATTTCTGCTTTAAACTTTAGGTACTATCCCAAAATGTATCACTGAGGTGACAGAAGTTGATTTCGGAGCATCATTTTTGAACAGGAGCTTCAACCGTTTTGTGGCATATGAGAAATTCCCTAAGCCCCGGACCTGCCGATTTTGGTCAAAAATGAAAATTTCAAAAGTGCCCCAATTTCTGCTTTAAACTTTAGGTACTATCCCAAAATGTATCACTGAGGTGACAGAAGTTGATTTCGGAGCATCATTTTTGAACAGGAGCTTCAACCGTTTTGTGGCATGTGAGAAATTCCCTAAGCCCCGGACCTGTCGATTTTGGTCAAAAATGAAAATTTCAAAAGTGCCCCAATTTCTGCTTTAAACTTTAGGTACTATCCCAAAATGTATCAATGAGGTGACAGAAGTTGATTTCGGAGCATCATTTTTGAACAGGAGCTTCAACCGTTTTGTGGCATATGAGAAATTCCCTAAGCCCCGGACCTGTCGATTTTGGTCAAAAATGAAAATTTCAAAAGTGCCCCAATTTCTGCTTTAAACTTTAGGTACTATCCCAAAATGTATCACTGAGGTGACAGAAGTTGATTTCGGAGCATCATTTTTGAACAGGAGCTTCTACCGTTTTGTGGCATGTGAGAAATTCCCTAAGCCCCGGACCTGTCGATTTTGGTCAAAAATGAAAATTTCAAAAGTGCCCCAATTTCTGCTTTAAACTTTAGGTACTATCCCAAAATGTATCACTGAGGTGACAGAAGTTGATTTCGGAGCATCATTTTTGAACAGGAGCTTCAACCGTTTTGTGGCATATGAGAAATTCCCTAAGCCCCGGACCTGTCGATTTTGGTCAAAAATGAAAATTTCAAAAGTGCCCCAATTTCTGCTTTAAACTTTAGGTACTATCCCAAAATGTATCACTGAGGTGACAGAAGTTGATTTCGGAGCATCATTTTTGAACAGGAGCTTCAACCGTTTTGTGGCATATGAGAAATTCCCTAAGCCCCGGACCTGTCGATTTTGGTCAAAAATGAAAATTTCAAAAGTGCCCCAATTTCTGCTTTAAACTTTAGGTACTATCCCAAAATGTATCACTGAGGTGACAGAAGTTGATTTCGGAGCATCATTTTTGAACAGGAGCTTCAACCGTTTTGTGGCATGTGAGAAATTCCCTAAGCCCCGGACCTGTCGATTTTGGTCAAAAATGAAAATTTCAAAAGTGCCCCAATTTCTGCTTTAAACTTTAGGTACTATCCCAAAATGTATCACTGAGGTGACAGAAGTTGATTTCGGAGCATCATTTTTGAACAGGAGCTTCAACCGTTTTGTGGCATATGAGAAATTCCCTAAGCCCCGGACCTGTCGATTTTAGTCAAAAATGAAAATTTCAAAAGTGCCCCAATTTCTGCTTTAAACTTTAGGTACTATCCCAAAATGTATCACTGAGGTGACAGAAGTTGATTTCGGAGCATCATTTTTGAACAGGAGCTTCAACCGTTTTGTGGCATATGAGAAATTCCCTAAGCCCCGGACCTGTCGATTTTAGTCAAAAATGAAAATTTCAAAAGTGCCCCAATTTCTGCTGTAAACTTTAGGTACTATCCCAAAATGTATCAATGAGGTGACAGAAGTTGATTTCGGAGCATCATTTTTGAACCGGAGCTTCAACCGTTTTGTGGCATATGAGAAATTCCCTAAGCCCCGGACCTGTCGATTTTGGTCAAAAATGAAAATTTCAAAAGTGCCCCAATTTCTGCTTTCAACTTTAGGTACTATCCCAAAATGTATCACTGAGGTGACAGAAGTTGATTTCGGAGCATCATTTTTGAACAGGAGCTTCTACCGTTTTGTGGCATGTGAGAAATTCCCTAAGCCCCGGACCTGTCGATTTTGGTCAAAAATGAAAATTTCAAAAGTGCCCCAATTTCTGCTTTAAACTTTAGGTACTATCCCAAAATGTATCACTGAGGTGACAGAAGTTGATTTCGGAGCATCATTTTTGAACAGGAGCTTCAACCGTTTTGTGGCATATGAGAAATTCCCTAAGCCCCGGACCTGTCGATTTTGGTCAAAAATGAAAATTTCAAAAGTGCCCCAATTTCTGCTTTAAACTTTAGGTACTATCCCAAAATGTATCACTGAGGTGACAGAAGTTGATTTCGGAGCATCATTTTTGAACAGGAGCTACAACCGTTTTGTGGCATATGAGAAATTCCCTAAGCCCCGGACCTGTCGATTTTGGTCAAAAATGAAAATTTCAAAAGTGCCCCAATTTCTGCTTTAAACTTTAGGTACTATCCCAAAATGTATCACTGAGGTGACAGAAGTTGATTTCGGAGCATCATTTTTGAACAGGAGCTTCAACCGTTTTGTGGCATATGAGAAATTCCCTAAGCCCCGGACCTGCCGATTTTGGTCAAAAATGAAAATTTCAAAAGTGCCCCAATTTCTGCTTTAAACTTTAGGTACTATCCCAAAATGTATCACTGAGGTGACAGAAGTTGATTTCGGAGCATCATTTTTGAACAGGAGCTTCAACCGTTTTGTGGCATATGAGAAATTCCCTAAGCCCTGGACCTGTCGATTTTGGTCAAAAATGAAAATTTCAAAAGTGCCCCAATTTCTGCTTTAAACTTTAGGTACTATCCCAAAATGTATCACTGAGGTGACAGAAGTTGATTTCGGAGCATCATTTTTGAACAGGAGCTTCTACCGTTTTGTGGCATGTGAGAAATTCCCTAAGCCCCGGACCTGTCGATTTTGGTCAAAAATGAAAATTTCAAAAGTGCCCCAATTTCTGCTTTAAACTTTAGGTACTATCCCAAAATGTATCACTGAGGTGACAGAAGTTGATATCGGAGCATCATTTTTGAACAGGAGCTTCAACCGTTTTGTGGCATATGAGAAATTCCCTAAGCCCCGGACCTGTCGATTTTGGTCAAAAATGAAAATTTCAAAAGTGCCCCAATTTCTGCTTTAAACTTTAGGTACTATCCCAAAATGTATCACTGAGGTGACAGAAGTTGATTTCGGAGCATCATTTTTGAACAGGAGCTTCTACCGTTTTGTGGCATATGAGAAATTCCCTAAGTCCCGGACCTGCCGATTTTGATCAAAAATGAAAATTTCAAAAGTGCCCCAATTTCTGCTTTAAACTTTAGGTACTATCCCAAAATGTATCACTGAGGTGACAGAAGTTGATTTCGGAGCATCATTTTTGAACAGGAGCTTCAACCGTTTTGTGGCATATGAGAAATTCCCTAAGCCCCGGACCTGTCGATTTTGGTCAAAAATGAAAATTTCAAAAGTGCCCCAATTTCTGCTTTAAACTTTAGGTACTATCCCAAAATGTATCAATGAGGTGACAGAAGTTGATTTCGGAGCATCATTTTTGAACAGGAGCTTCAACCGTTTTGTGGCATATGAGAAATTCCCTAAGCCCCGGACCTGTCGATTTTGGTCAAAAATGAAAATTTCAAAAGTGCCCCAATTTCTGCTTTAAACTTTAGGTACTATCCCAAAATGTATCACTGAGGTGACAGAAGTTGATTTCGGAGCATCATTTTTGAACAGGAGCTTCAACCGTTTTGTGGCATATGAGAAATTCCCTAAGCCCCGGACCTGTCGATTTTGGTCAAAAATGAAAATTTCAAAAGTGCCCCAATTTCTGCTTTAAACTTTAGGTACTATCCCAAAATGTATCACTGAGGTGACAGAAGTTGATTTCGGAGCATCATTTTTGAACAGGAGCTTCAACCGTTTTGTGGCATATGAGAAATTCCCTAAGCCCCGGACCTGCCGATTTTGGTCAAAAATGAAAATTTCAAAAGTGCCCCAATTTCTGCTTTAAACTTTAGGTACTATCCCAAAATGTATCACTGAGGTGACAGAAGTTGATTTCGGAGCATCATTTTTGAACAGGAGCTTCAACCGTTTTGTGGCATATGAGAAATTCCCTAAGCCCCGGACCTGTCGATTTTGGTCAAAAAATGAAAATTTCAAAAGTGCCCCAATTTCTGCTTTAAACTTTAGGTACTATCCCAAAATGTATCAATGAGGTGACAGAAGTTGATTTCGGAGCATCATTTTTGAACAGGAGCTTCAACCGTTTTGTGGCATATGAGAAATTCCCTAAGCCCCGGACCTGTCGATTTTGGTCAAAAATGAAAATTTCAAAAGTGCCCCAATTTCTGCTTTAAACTTTAGGTACTATCCCAAAATGTATCACTGAGGTGACAGAAGTTGATTTCGGAGCATCATTTTTGAACAGGAGCTTCAACCGTTTTGTGGCATATGAGAAATTCCCTAAGCCCCGGACCTGTCGATTTTGGTCAAAAATGAAAATTTCAAAAGTGCCCCAATTTCTGCTTTAAACTTTAGGTACTATCCCAAAATGTATCACTGAGGTGACAGAAGTTGATTTCGGAGCATCATTTTTGAACAGGAGCTTCAACCGTTTTGTGGCATATGAGAAATTCCCTAAGCCCCGGACCTGTCGATTTTGGTCAAAAATGAAAATTTCAAAAGTGCCCCAATTTCTGCTTTAAACTTTAGGTACTATCCCAAAATGTATCACTGAGGTGACAGAAGTTGATTTCGGAGCATCATTTTTGAACAGGAGCTTCAACCGTTTTGTGGCATGTGAGAAATTCCCTAAGCCCCGGACCTGTCGATTTTGGTCAAAAATGAAAATTTCAAAAGTGCCCCAATTTCTGCTTTAAACTTTAGGTACTATCCCAAAATGTATCACTGAGGTGACAGAAGTTGATTTCGGAGCATCATTTTTGAACAGGAGCTTCAACCGTTTTGTGGCATGTGAGAAATTCCCTAAGCCCCGGACCTGTCGATTTTGGTCAAAAATGAAAATTTCAAAAGTGCCCCAATTTCTGCTTTAAACTTTAGGTACTATCCCAAAATGTATCACTGAGGTGACAGAAGTTGATTTCGGAGCATCATTTTTGAACAGGAGCTTCAACCGTTTTGTGGCATGTGAGAAATTCCCTAAGCCCCGGACCTGTCGATTTTGGTCAAAAATGAAAATTTCAAAAGTGCCCCAATTTCTGCTTTAAACTTTAGGTACTATCCCAAAATGTATCACTGAGGTGACAGAAGTTGATTTCGGAGCATCATTTTTGAACAGGAGCTTCAACCGTTTTGTGGCATGTGAGAAATTCCCTAAGCCCCGGACCTGACGATTTTGGTCAAAAATGAAAATTTCAAAAGTGCCCCAATTTCTGCTTTAAACTTTAGGTACTATCCCAAAATGTATCACTGAGGTGACAGAAGTTGATTTAGGAGCATCATTTTTGAACAGGAGCTTCAACCGTTTTGTGGAATATGAGAAATTCCCTAAGCCCCGGACCTATCGATTTTGGTCAAAAATGAAAATTTCAAAAGTGCCCCAATTTCTGCTTTAAACTTTAGGTACTATCCCAAAATGTATCATTGAGATGACAGAAGTTGATTTCGGAGCATCATTTTTAAACAGGAGCTTCAACCGTTTTGTGGCATATGAGAAATTCCCTAAGCCCCGGACCTGTCGATTTTAGTCAAAAAATGAACATTTCAAAAGTGCCCCAATTTCTGCTTTAAACTTTAGGTACTATCCCAAAATGTATCACTGAGGTGACAGAAGTTGATTTCGGAGCATCATTTTTGAACAGGAGCTTCTACCGTTTTGTGGCATGTGAGAAATTCCCTAAGCCCCGGACCTGTCGATTTTGGTCAAAAATGAAAATTTCAAAAGTGCCCTAATTTCTGCTTTAAACTTTAGGTACTATCCCAAAATGTATCACTGAGGTGACAGAAGTTGATTTCGGAGCATCATTTTTGAACAGGAGCTTCAACCGTTTTGTGGCATATGAGAAATTCCCTAAGCCCCGGACCTGTCGATTTTGGTCAAAAATGAACATTTCAAAAGTGCCCCAATTTCTGCTTTAAACTTTAGGTACTATCCCAAAATGTATCACTGAGGTGACAGAAGTTGATTTCGGAGCATCATTTTTGAACAGGAGCTTCTACCGTTTTGTGGCATGTGAGAAATTCCCTAAGCCCCAGACCTGTCGATTTTGGTCAAAAATGAAAATTTCAAAAGTGCCCCAATTTCTGCTTTAAACTTTAGGTACTATCCCAAAATGTATCACTGAGGTGACAGAAGTTGATTTCGGAGCATCATTTTTGAACAGGAGCTTCAACCGTTTTGTGGCATATGAGAAATTCCCTAAGCCCCGGACCTGTCGATTTTGGTCAAAAATGAAAATTTCAAAAGTGCCCCAATTTCTGCTTTAAACTTTAGGTACTATCCCAAAATGTATCACTGAGGTGACAGAAGTTGATTTCGGAGCATCATTTTTGAACAGGAGCTTCTACCGTTTTGTGGCATGTGAGAAATTCCCTAAGCCCCGGACCTGTCGATTTTGGTCAAAAATTAAAATTTCAAAAGTGCCCCAATTTCTGCTTTAAACTTTAGGTACTATCCCAAAATGTATCACTGAGGTGACAGAAGTTGATTTCGGAGCATCATTTTTGAACAGGAGCTTCAACCGTTTTGTCGCATATGAGAAATTCCCTAAGCCCCGGACCTGCCGATTTTGGTCAAAAATGAAAATTTCAAAAGTGCCCCAATTTCTGCTTTAAACTTTAGGTACTTTCCCAAAATGTATCACTGAGGTGACAGAAGTTGATTTCGGAGCATCATTTTTGAACAGGAGATTCAACCGTTTTGTGGCATGTGAGAAATTCCCTAAGCCCCGGACCTGTCGATTTTGGTCAAAAATGAAAATTTCAAAAGTGCCCCAATTTCTGCTTTAAACTTTAGGTACTATCCCAAAATGTATCACTGAGGTGACAGAAGTTGATTTCGGAGCATCATTTTTGAACAGGAGCTTCTACCGTTTTGTGGCATGTGAGAAATTCCCTAAGCCCCGGACCTGTCGATTTTGGTCAAAAATGAAAATTTCAAAATTGCCCCAATTTCTGCTTTAAACTTTAGGTACTATCCCAAAATGTTTCACTGAGGTGACAGAAGTTGATTTCGGAGCATCATTTTTGAACAGGAGCTTCAACCGTTTTGTGGCATATGAGAAATTCCCTAAGCCCCGGACCTGTCGATTTTGGTCAAAAATGAAAATTTCAAAAGTGCCCCAATTTCTGCTTTAAACTTTAGTTACTATCCCAAAATGTATCACTGAGGTGACAGTTGTTGATTTCGGAGCATCATTTTTGAACAGGAGCTTCTACCGTTTTGTGGCATATGAGAAATTCCCTAAGCCCCGGACCTGTCGATTTTGGTCAAAAATGAAAATTTCAAAAGTGCCCCAATTTCTGCTTTAAACTTTAGGTACTATCCCAAAATGTATCACTGAGGTGACAGAAGTTGTTATCGGAGCATCATTTTTGAACAGGAGCTTCAACCGTTTTGTGGCATATGAGAAATTCCCTAAGCCCCGGACCTGTCGATTTTGGTCAAAAATGAAAATTTCAAAAGTGCCCCAATTTCTGCTTTAAACTTTAGGTACTATCCCAAAATGTATCACTGAGGTGACAGAAGTTGATTTCGGAGCATCATTTTTGAACAGGAGCTTCTACCGTTTTGTGGCATATGAGAAATTCCCTAAGCCCCGGACCTGTCGATTTTGGTCAAAAATGAAAATTTCAAAAGTGCCCCAATTTCTGCTTTAAACTTTAGGTACTATCCCAAAATGTATCACTGAGGTGACAGAAGTTGATTTCGGAGCATCATTTTTGAACAGGAGCTTCAACCGTTTTGTGGCATATGAGAAATTCCCTAAGCCCCGGACCTGCCGATTTTGGTCAAAAATGAAAATTTCAAAAGTGCCCCAATTTCTGCTTTAAACTTTAGGTACTATCCCAAAATGTATCACTGAGGTGACAGAAGTTGATTTCGGAGCATCATTTTTGAACAGGAGCTTCAACCGTTTTGTGGCATATGAGAAATTCCCTAAGCCCCGGACCTGTCGATTTTGGTCAAAAATGAAAATTTCAAAAGTGCCCCAATTTCTGCTTTAAACTTTAGGTACTATCCCAAAATGTATCACTGAGGTGACAGAAGTTGATTTCGGAGCATCATTTTTGAACAGGAGCTTCAACCGTTTTGTGGCATATGAGAAATTCCCTAAGCCCCGGACCTGTCGATTTTGGTCAAAAATGAACATTTCAAAAGTGCCCCAATTTCTGCTTTAAACTTTAGGTACTATCCCAAAATGTATCACTGAGGTGACAGAAGTTGATTTCGGAGCATCATTTTTGAACAGGAGCTTCTACCGTTTTGTGGCATGTGAGAAATTCCCTAAGCCCCAGACCTGTCGATTTTGGTCAAAAATGAAAATTTCAAAAGTGCCCCAATTTCTGCTTTAAACTTTAGGTACTATCCCAAAATGTATCACTGAGGTGACAGAAGTTGATTTCGGAGCATCATTTTTGAACAGGAGCTTCAACCGTTTTGTGGCATATGAGAAATTCCCTAAGCCCCGGACCTGTCGATTTTGGTCAAAAATGAAAATTTCAAAAGTGCCCCAATTTCTGCTTTAAACTTTAGGTACTATCCCAAAATGTATCACTGAGGTGACAGAAGTTGATTTCGGAGCATCATTTTTGAACAGGAGCTTCTACCGTTTTGTGGCATGTGAGAAATTCCCTAAGCCCCGGACCTGTCGATTTTGGTCAAAAATTAAAATTTCAAAAGTGCCCCAATTTCTGCTTTAAACTTTAGGTACTATCCCAAAATGTATCACTGAGGTGACAGAAGTTGATTTCGGAGCATCATTTTTGAACAGGAGCTTCAACCGTTTTGTCGCATATGAGAAATTCCCTAAGCCCCGGACCTGCCGATTTTGGTCAAAAATGAAAATTTCAAAAGTGCCCCAATTTCTGCTTTAAACTTTAGGTACTTTCCCAAAATGTATCACTGAGGTGACAGAAGTTGATTTCGGAGCATCATTTTTGAACAGGAGATTCAACCGTTTTGTGGCATGTGAGAAATTCCCTAAGCCCCGGACCTGTCGATTTTGGTCAAAAATGAAAATTTCAAAAGTGCCCCAATTTCTGCTTTAAACTTTAGGTACTATCCCAAAATGTATCACTGAGGTGACAGAAGTTGATTTCGGAGCATCATTTTTGAACAGGAGCTTCTACCGTTTTGTGGCATGTGAGAAATTCCCTAAGCCCCGGACCTGTCGATTTTGGTCAAAAATGAAAATTTCAAAAGTGCCCCAATTTCTGCTTTAAACTTTAGGTACTATCCCAAAATGTTTCACTGAGGTGACAGAAGTTGATTTCGGAGCATCATTTTTGAACAGGAGCTTCAACCGTTTTGTGGCATATGAGAAATTCCCTAAGCCCCGGACCTGTCGATTTTGGTCAAAAATGAAAATTTCAAAAGTGCCCCAATTTCTGCTTTAAACTTTAGTTACTATCCCAAAATGTATCACTGAGGTGACAGTTGTTGATTTCGGAGCATCATTTTTGAACAGGAGCTTCTACCGTTTTGTGGCATATGAGAAATTCCCTAAGCCCCGGACCTGTCGATTTTGGTCAAAAATGAAAATTTCAAAAGTGCCCCAATTTCTGCTTTAAACTTTAGGTACTATCCCAAAATGTATCACTGAGGTGACAGAAGTTGTTATCGGAGCATCATTTTTGAACAGGAGCTTCAACCGTTTTGTGGCATATGAGAAATTCCCTAAGCCCCGGACCTGTCGATTTTGGTCAAAAATGAAAATTTCAAAAGTGCCCCAATTTCTGCTTTAAACTTTAGGTACTATCCCAAAATGTATCACTGAGGTGACAGAAGTTGATTTCGGAGCATCATTTTTGAACAGGAGCTTCAACCGTTTTGTGGCATATGAGAAATTCCCTAAGCCCCGGACCTGCCGATTTTGGTCAAAAATGAAAATTTCAAAAGTGCCCCAATTTCTGCTTTAAACTTTAGGTACTATCCCAAAATGTATCACTGAGGTGACAGAAGTTGATTTCGGAGCATCATTTTTGAACAGGAGCTTCAACCGTTTTGTGGCATATGAGAAATTCCCTAAGCCCCGGACCTGTCGATTTTGGTCAAAAATGAAAATTTCAAAAGTGCCCCAATTTCTGCTTTAAACTTTAGGTACTATCCCAAAATGTATCAATGAGGTGACAGAAGTTGATTTCGGAGCATCATTTTTGAACAGGAGCTTCAACCGTTTTGTGGCATATGAGAAATTCCCTAAGCCCCGGACCTGTCGATTTTGGTCAAAAATGAAAATTTCAAAAGTGCCCCAATTTCTGCTTTAAACTTTAGGTACTATCCCAAAATGTATCACTGAGGTGACAGAAGTTGATTTCGGAGCATCATTTTTGAACAGGAGCTTCTACCGTTTTGTGGCATGTGAGAAATTCCCTAAGCCCCGGACCTGTCGATTTTGGTCAAAAATGAAAATTTCAAAAGTGCCCCAATTTCTGCTTTAAACTTTAGGTACTATCCCAAAATGTATCACTGAGGTGACAGAAGTTGATTTCGGAGCATCATTTTTGAACAGGAGCTTCAACCGTTTTGTGGCATATGAGAAATTCCCTAAGCCCCGGACCTGTCGATTTTGGTCAAAAATGAAAATTTCAAAAGTGCCCCAATTTCTGCTTTAAACTTTAGGTACTATCCCAAAATGTATCACTGAGGTGACAGAAGTTGATTTCGGAGCATCATTTTTGAACAGGAGCTTCAACCGTTTTGTGGCATATGAGAAATTCCCTAAGCCCCGGACCTGCCGATTTTGGTCAAAAATGAAAATTTCAAAAGTGCCCCAATTTCTGCTTTAAACTTTAGGTACTATCCCAAAATATATCACTGAGGTGACAGAAGTTGATTTCGGAGCATCATTTTTGAACAGGAGCTTCTACCGTTTTGTGGCATGTGAGAAATTCCCTAAGCCCTGGACCTGTCGATTTTGGTCAAAAATGAAAATTTCAAAAGTGCCCCAATTTCTGCTTTAAACTTTAGGTACTATCCCAAAATGTATCACTGAGGTGACAGAAGTTGATTTCGGAGCATCATTTTTGAACAGGAGCTTCAACCGTTTTGTGGCATATGAGAAATTCCCTAAGCCCCGGACCTGTCGATTTTGGTCAAAAATGAAAATTTCAAAAGTGCCCCAATTTCTGCTTTAAACTTTAGGTACTATCCCAAAATGTATCACTGAGGTGACAGAAGTTGATTTCGGAGCATCATTTTTGAACAGGAGCTTCAACCGTTTTGTGGCATATGAGAAATTCCCTAAGCCCCGGACCTGCCGATTTTGGTCAAAAATGAAAATTTCAAAAGTGCCCCAATTTCTGCTTTAAACTTTAGGTACTATCCCAAAATGTATCACTGAGGTGACAGAAGTTGATTTCGGAGCATCATTTTTGAACAGGAGCTTCTACCGTTTTGTGGCATATGAGAAATTCCCTAAGCCCCGGCCCTGTCGATTTTGGTCAAAAATGAAAATTTCAAAAGTGCCCCAATTTCTGCTTTAAACTTTAGGTACTATCCCAAAATGTATCACTGAGGTGACAGAAGTTGATTTCGGAGCATCATTTTTGAACAGGAGCTTCAACCGTTTTGTGGCATATGAGAAATTCCCTAAGCCCCGGACCTGCCGATTTTGGTCAAAAATGAAAATTTCAAAAGTGCCCCAATTTCTGCTTTAAACTTTAGGTACTATCCCAAAATGTATCACTGAGGTGACAGAAGTTGATTTCGGAGCATCATTTTTGAACAGGAGCTTCAACCGTTTTGTGGCATATGAGAAATTCCCTAAGCCCCGGACCTGTCGATTTTGGTCAAAAATGAAAATTTCAAAAGTGCCCCAATTTCTGCTTTAAACTTTAGGTACTATCCCAAAATGTATCAATGAGGTGACAGAAGTTGATTTCGGAGCATCATTTTTGAACAGGAGCTTCAACCGTTTTGTGGCATATGAGAAATTCCCTAAGCCCCGGACCTGTCGATTTTGGTCAAAAATGAAAATTTCAAAAGTGCCCCAATTTCTGCTTTAAACTTTAGGTACTATCCCAAAATGTATCAATGAGGTGACAGAAGTTGATTTCGGAGCATCATTTTTGAACAGGAGCTTCAACCGTTTTGTGGCATATGAGAAATTCCCTAAGCCCCGGACCTGTCGATTTTGGTCAAAAATGAAAATTTCAAAAGTGCCCCAATTTCTGCTTTAAACTTTAGGTACTATCCCAAAATGTATCACTGAGGTGACAGAAGTTGATTTCGGAGCATCATTTTTGAACAGGAGCTTCAACCGTTTTGTGGCATATGAGAAATTCCCTAAGCCCCGGACCTGTCGATTTTGGTCAAAAATGAAAATTTCAAAAGTGCCCCAATTTCTGCTTTAAACTTTAGGTACTATCCCAAAATGTATCAATGAGGTGACAGAAGTTGATTTCGGAGCATCATTTTTGAACAGGAGCTTCAACCGTTTTGTGGCATATGAGAAATTCCCTAAGCCCCGGACCTGTCGATTTTGGTCAAAAATGAAAATTTCAAAAGTGCCCCAATTTCTGCTTTAAACTTTAGGTACTATCCCAAAATGTATCAATGAGGTGACAGAAGTTGATTTCGGAGCATCGTTTTTGAACAGGAGCTTCAACCGTTTTGTGGCATATGAGAAATTCCCTAAGCCCCGGACCTGTCGATTTTGGTCAAAAATGAAAATTTCAAAAGTGCCCCAATTTCTGCTTTAAACTTTAGGTACTATCCCAAAATGTATCACTGAGGTGACAGAAGTTGATTTCGGAGCATCATTTTTGAACAGGAGCTTCAACCGTTTTGTGGCATATGAGAAATTCCCTAAGCCCCGGACCTGCCGATTTTGGTCAAAAATGAAAATTTCAAAAGTGCCCCAATTTCTGCTTTAAACTTTAGGTACTATCCCAAAATGTATCACTGAGGTGACAGAAGTTGATTTCGGAGCATCATTTTTGAACAGGAGCTTCAACCGTTTTGTGGCATGTGAGAAATTCCCTAAGCCCCGGACCTGTCGATTTTGGTCAAAAATGAAAATTTCAAAAGTGCCCCAATTTCTGCTTTAAACTTTAGGTACTATCCCAAAATGTATCACTGAGGTGACAGAAGTTGATTTCGGAGCATCATTTTTGAACAGGAGCTTCTACCATTTTGTGGCATGTGAGAAATTCCCTAAGCCCCGGACCTGTCGATTTTGGTCAAAAATGAAAATTTCAAAAGTGCCCCAATTTCTTCTTTAAACTTTAGGTACTATCCCAAAATGTATCACTGAGGTGACAGAAGTTGATTTCGGAGCATCATTTTTGAACAGGAGCTTCAACCGTTTTGTGGCATATAAGAAATTCCCTAAGCCCCGGACCTGTCGATTTTGGTCAAAAATGAAAATTTCAAAAGTGCCCCAATTTCTGCTTTAAACTTTAGGTACTATCCCAAAATGTATCACTGAGGTGACAGAAGTTGATTTCGGAGCATCATTTTTGAACAGGAGCTTCTACCGTTTTGTGGCATATGAGAAATTCCCTAAGCCCCGGACCTGCCGATTTTGATCAAAAATAAAAATTTCAAAAGTGCCCCAATTTCTGCTTTAAACTTTAGGTACTATCCCAAAATGTATCACTGAGGTGACAGAAGTTGATTTCGGAGCATCATTTTTGAACAGGAGCTTCTACCGTTTTGTGGCATGTGAGAAATTCCCTAAGCCCCGGACCTGTCGATTTTGGTCAAAAATGAAAATTTCAAAAGTGCCCCAATTTCTGCTTTAAACTTTAGGTACTATCCCAAAATGTTTCACTGAGGTGACAGAAGTTGATTTCGGAGCATCATTTTTGAACAGGAGCTTCAACCGTTTTGTGGCATATGAGAAATTCCCTAAGCCCCGGACCTGTCGATTTTGGTCAAAAATGAAAATTTCAAAAGTGCCCCAATTTCTGCTTTAAACTTTAGGTACTATCCCAAAATGTATCAATGAGGTGACCGAAGTTGATTTCGGAGCATCATTTTTGAACAGGAGCTTCAACCGTTTTGTGGCATATGAGAAATTCCCTAAGCCCCGGACCTGTCAATTTTGGTCAAAAATGAAAATTTCAAAAGTGCCCCAATTTCTGCTTTAAACTTTAGGTACTATCCCAAAATGTATCACTGAGGTGACAGAAGTTGATTTCGGAGCATCATTTTTGAACAGGAGCTTCTACCGTTTTGTGGCATGTGAGAAATTCCCTAAGCCCCGGACCTGTCGATTTTGGTCAAAAATGAAAATTTCAAAAGTGCCCCAATTTCTGCTTTAAACTTTAGTTACTATCCCAAAATGTATCACTGAGGTGACAGTTGTTGATTTCGGAGCATCATTTTTGAACAGGAGCTTCTACCGTTTTGTGGCATATGAGAAATTCCCTAAGCCCCGGACCTGTCGATTTTGGTCAAAAATGAAAATTTCAAAAGTGCCCCAATTTCTGCTTTAAACTTTAGGTACTATCCCAAAATGTATCACTGAGGTGACAGAAGTTGTTATCGGAGCATCATTTTTGAACAGGAGCTTCAACCGTTTTGTGGCATATGAGAAATTCCCTAAGCCCCGGACCTGTCGATTTTGGTCAAAAATGAAAATTTCAAAAGTGCCCCAATTTCTGCTTTAAACTTTAGGTACTATCCCAAAATGTATCACTGAGGTGACAGAAGTTGATTTCGGAGCATCATTTTTGAACAGGAGCTTCAACCGTTTTGTGGCATATGAGAAATTCCCTAAGCCCCGGACCTGTCGATTTTGGTCAAAAATGAAAATTTCAAAAGTGCCCCAATTTCTGCTTTAAACTTTAGGTACTATCCCAAAATGTATCAATGAGGTGACAGAAGTTGATTTCGGAGCATCATTTTTGAACAGGAGCTTCAACCGTTTTGTGGCATATGAGAAATTCCCTAAGCCCCGGACCTGTCGATTTTGGTCAAAAATGAAAATTTCAAAAGTGCCCCAATTTCTGCTTTAAACTTTAGGTACTATCCCAAAATGTATCACTGAGGTGACAGAAGTTGATTTCGGAGCATCATTTTTGAACAGGAGCTTCTACCGTTTTGTGGCATGTGAGAAATTCCCTAAGCCCCGGACCTGTCGATTTTGGTCAAAAATGAAAATTTCAAAAGTGCCCCAATTTCTGCTTTAAACTTTAGGTACTATCCCAAAATGTATCACTGAGGTGACAGAAGTTGATTTCGGAGCATCATTTTTGAACAGGAGCTTCAACCGTTTTGTGGCATATGAGAAATTCCCTAAGCCCCGGACCTGTCGATTTTGGTCAAAAATGAAAATTTCAAAAGTGCCCCAATTTCTGCTTTAAACTTTAGGTACTATCCCAAAATGTATCACTGAGGTGACAGAAGTTGATTTCGGAGCATCATTTTTGAACAGGAGCTTCAACCGTTTTGTGGCATATGAGAAATTCCCTAAGCCCCGGACCTGCCGATTTTGGTCAAAAATGAAAATTTCAAAAGTGCCCCAATTTCTGCTTTAAACTTTAGGTACTATCCCAAAATGTATCACTGAGGTGACAGAAGTTGATTTCGGAGCATCATTTTTGAACAGGAGCTTCTACCGTTTTGTGGCATGTGAGAAATTCCCTAAGCCCTGGACCTGTCGATTTTGGTCAAAAATGAAAATTTCAAAAGTGCCCCAATTTCTGCTTTAAACTTTAGGTACTATCCCAAAATGTATCACTGAGGTGACAGAAGTTGATTTCGGAGCATCATTTTTGAACAGGAGCTTCAACCGTTTTGTGGCATATGAGAAATTCCCTAAGCCCCGGACCTGTCGATTTTGGTCAAAAATGAAAATTTCAAAAGTGCCCCAATTTCTGCTTTAAACTTTAGGTACTATCCCAAAATGTATCACTGAGGTGACAGAAGTTGATTTCGGAGCATCATTTTTGAACAGGAGCTTCAACCGTTTTGTGGCATATGAGAAATTCCCTAAGCCCCGGACCTGCCGATTTTGGTCAAAAATGAAAATTTCAAAAGTGCCCCAATTTCTGCTTTAAACTTTAGGTACTATCCCAAAATGTATCACTGAGGTGACAGAAGTTGATTTCGGAGCATCATTTTTGAACAGGAGCTTCTACCGTTTTGTGGCATATGAGAAATTCCCTAAGCCCCGGCCCTGTCGATTTTGGTCAAAAATGAAAATTTCAAAAGTGCCCCAATTTCTGCTTTAAACTTTAGGTACTATCCCAAAATGTATCACTGAGGTGACAGAAGTTGATTTCGGAGCATCATTTTTGAACAGGAGCTTCAACCGTTTTGTGGCATATGAGAAATTCCCTAAGCCCCGGACCTGCCGATTTTGGTCAAAAATGAAAATTTCAAAAGTGCCCCAATTTCTGCTTTAAACTTTAGGTACTATCCCAAAATGTATCACTGAGGTGACAGAAGTTGATTTCGGAGCATCATTTTTGAACAGGAGCTTCAACCGTTTTGTGGCATATGAGAAATTCCCTAAGCCCCGGACCTGTCGATTTTGGTCAAAAATGAAAATTTCAAAAGTGCCCCAATTTCTGCTTTAAACTTTAGGTACTATCCCAAAATGTATCAATGAGGTGACAGAAGTTGATTTCGGAGCATCATTTTTGAACAGGAGCTTCAACCGTTTTGTGGCATATGAGAAATTCCCTAAGCCCCGGACCTGTCGATTTTGGTCAAAAATGAAAATTTCAAAAGTGCCCCAATTTCTGCTTTAAACTTTAGGTACTATCCCAAAATGTATCAATGAGGTGACAGAAGTTGATTTCGGAGCATCATTTTTGAACAGGAGCTTCAACCGTTTTGTGGCATGTGAGAAATTCCCTAAGCCCCGGACCTGTCGATTTTGGTCAAAAATGAAAATTTCAAAAGTGCCCCAATTTCTGCTTTAAACTTTAGGTACTATCCCAAAATGTATCACTGAGGTGACAGAAGTTGATTTCGGAGCATCATTTTTGAACAGGAGCTTCAACCGTTTTGTGGCATATGAGAAATTCCCTAAGCCCCGGACCTGTCGATTTTGGTCAAAAATGAAAATTTCAAAAGTGCCCCAATTTCTGCTTTAAACTTTAGGTACTATCCCAAAATGTATCAATGAGGTGACAGAAGTTGATTTCGGAGCATCATTTTTGAACAGGAGCTTCAACCGTTTTGTGGCATATGAGAAATTCCCTAAGCCCCGGACCTGTCGATTTTGGTCAAAAATGAAAATTTCAAAAGTGCCCCAATTTCTGCTTTAAACTTTAGGTACTATCCCAAAATGTATCAATGAGGTGACAGAAGTTGATTTCGGAGCATCGTTTTTGAACAGGAGCTTCAACCGTTTTGTGGCATATGAGAAATTCCCTAAGCCCCGGACCTGTCGATTTTGGTCAAAAATGAAAATTTCAAAAGTGCCCCAATTTCTGCTTTAAACTTTAGGTACTATCCCAAAATGTATCACTGAGGTGACAGAAGTTGATTTCGGAGCATCATTTTTGAACAGGAGCTTCAACCGTTTTGTGGCATATGAGAAATTCCCTAAGCCCCGGACCTGCCGATTTTGGTCAAAAATGAAAATTTCAAAAGTGCCCCAATTTCTGCTTTAAACTTTAGGTACTATCCCAAAATGTATCACTGAGGTGACAGAAGTTGATTTCGGAGCATCATTTTTGAACAGGAGCTTCAACCGTTTTGTGGCATGTGAGAAATTCCCTAAGCCCCGGACCTGTCGATTTTGGTCAAAAATGAAAATTTCAAAAGTGCCCCAATTTCTGCTTTAAACTTTAGGTACTATCCCAAAATGTATCACTGAGGTGACAGAAGTTGATTTCGGAGCATCATTTTTGAACAGGAGCTTCTACCATTTTGTGGCATGTGAGAAATTCCCTAAGCCCCGGACCTGTCGATTTTGGTCAAAAATGAAAATTTCAAAAGTGCCCCAATTTCTTCTTTAAACTTTAGGTACTATCCCAAAATGTATCACTGAGGTGACAGAAGTTGATTTCGGAGCATCATTTTTGAACAGGAGCTTCAACCGTTTTGTGGCATATAAGAAATTCCCTAAGCCCCGGACCTGTCGATTTTGGTCAAAAATGAAAATTTCAAAAGTGCCCCAATTTCTGCTTTAAACTTTAGGTACTATCCCAAAATGTATCACTGAGGTGACAGAAGTTGATTTCGGAGCATCATTTTTGAACAGGAGCTTCTACCGTTTTGTGGCATATGAGAAATTCCCTAAGCCCCGGACCTGCCGATTTTGATCAAAAATAAAAATTTCAAAAGTGCCCCAATTTCTGCTTTAAACTTTAGGTACTATCCCAAAATGTATCACTGAGGTGACAGAAGTTGATTTCGGAGCATCATTTTTGAACAGGAGCTTCTACCGTTTTGTGGCATGTGAGAAATTCCCTAAGCCCCGGACCTGTCGATTTTGGTCAAAAATGAAAATTTCAAAAGTGCCCCAATTTCTGCTTTAAACTTTAGGTACTATCCCAAAATGTTTCACTGAGGTGACAGAAGTTGATTTCGGAGCATCATTTTTGAACAGGAGCTTCAACCGTTTTGTGGCATATGAGAAATTCCCTAAGCCCCGGACCTGTCGATTTTGGTCAAAAATGAAAATTTCAAAAGTGCCCCAATTTCTGCTTTAAACTTTAGGTACTATCCCAAAATGTATCAATGAGGTGACCGAAGTTGATTTCGGAGCATCATTTTTGAACAGGAGCTTCAACCGTTTTGTGGCATATGAGAAATTCCCTAAGCCCCGGACCTGTCAATTTTGGTCAAAAATGAAAATTTCAAAAGTGCCCCAATTTCTGCTTTAAACTTTAGGTACTATCCCAAAATGTATCACTGAGGTGACAGAAGTTGATTTCGGAGCATCATTTTTGAACAGGAGCTTCAACCGTTTTGTGGCATATGATAAATTCCCTAAGCCCCGGACCTGTCGATTTTGGTCAAAAATGAAAATTTCAAAAGTGCCCCAATTTCTGCTTTAAACTTTAGGTACTATCCCAAAATGTATCACTGAGGTGACAGAAGTTGATTTCGGAGCATCATTTTTGAACAGGAGCTTCAACCGTTTTGTGGCATATGATAAATTCCCTAAGCCCCGGACCTGTCGATTTTGGTCAAAAATGAAAATTTCAAAAGTGCCCCAATTTCTGCTTTAAACTTTAGGTACTATCCCAAAATGTATCACTGAGGTGACAGAAGTTGATTTCGGAGCATCATTTTTGAACAGGAGCTTCAACCGTTTTGTGGCATATGAGAAATTCCCTAAGCCCCGGACCTGTCGATTTTGGTCAAAAATGAAAATTTCAAAAGTGCCCCAATTTCTGCTTTAAACTTTAGGTACTATCCCAAAATGTATCACTGAGGTGACAGTTGTTGATTTCGGAGCATCATTTTTGAACAGGAGCTTCTACCGTTTTGTGGCATATGAGAAAATCCCTAAGCCCCGGACCTGTCGATTTTGGTCAAAAATGAAAATTTCAAAAGTGCCCCAATTTCTGCTTTAAACTTTAGGTACTATCCCAAAATGTATCACTGAGGTGACAGAAGTTGATATCGGAGCATCATTTTTGAACAGGAGCTTCAACCGTTTTGTGGCATATGAGAAATTCCCTAAGCCCCGGACCTGTCGATTTTGGTCAAAAATGAAAATTTCAAAAGTGCCCCAATTTCTGCTTTAAACTTTAGGTACTATCCCAAAATGTATCACTGAGGTGACAGAAGTTGATTTCGGAGCATCATTTTTGAACAGGAGCTTCTACCGTTTTGTGGCATGTGAGAAATTCCCTAAGCCCCGGACCTGTCGATTTTGGTCAAAAATGAAAATTTCAAAAGTGCCCCAATTTCTGCTTTAAACTTTAGGTACTATCCCAAAATGTTTCACTGAGGTGACAGAAGTTGATTTCGGAGCATCATTTTTGAACAGGAGCTTCAACCGTTTTGTGGCATATGAGAAATTCCCTAAGCCCCGGACCTGTCGATTTTGGTCAAAAATGAAAATTTCAAAAGTGCCCCAATTTCTGCTTTAAACTTTAGGTACTATCCCAAAATGTATCACTGAGGTGACAGAAGTTGATTTCGGAGCATCATTTTTGAACAGGAGCTTCAACCGTTTTGTGGCATATGAGAAATTCCCTAAGCCCCGGACCTGTCGATTTTGGTCAAAAATGAAAATTTCAAAAGTGCCCCAATTTCTGCTTTAAACTTTAGGTACTATCCCAAAATGTATCAATGAGGTGACAGAAGTTGATTTCGGAGCATCATTTTTGAACAGGAGCTTCAACCGTTTTGTGGCATATGAGAAATTCCCTAAGCCCCGGACCTGTCGATTTTGGTCAAAAATGAAAATTTCAAAAGTGCCCCAATTTCTGCTTTAAACTTTAGGTACTATCCCAAAATGTATCAATGAGGTGACAGAAGTTGATTTCGGAGCATCGTTTTTGAACAGGAGCTTCAACCGTTTTGTGGCATATGAGAAATTCCCTAAGCCCCGGACCTGTCGATTTTGGTCAAAAATGAAAATTTCAAAAGTGCCCCAATTTCTGCTTTAAACTTTAGGTACTATCCCAAAATGTATCACTGAGGTGACAGAAGTTGATTTCGGAGCATCATTTTTGAACAGGAGCTTCAACCGTTTTGTGGCATATGAGAAATTCCCTAAGCCCCGGACCTGCCGATTTTGGTCAAAAATGAAAATTTCAAAAGTGCCCCAATTTCTGCTTTAAACTTTAGGTACTATCCCAAAATGTATCACTGAGGTGACAGAAGTTGATTTCGGAGCATCATTTTTGAACAGGAGCTTCAACCGTTTTGTGGCATGTGAGAAATTCCCTAAGCCCCGGACCTGTCGATTTTGGTCAAAAATGAAAATTTCAAAAGTGCCCCAATTTCTGCTTTAAACTTTAGGTACTATCCCAAAATGTATCACTGAGGTGACAGAAGTTGATTTCGGAGCATCATTTTTGAACAGGAGCTTCTACCATTTTGTGGCATGTGAGAAATTCCCTAAGCCCCGGACCTGTCGATTTTGGTCAAAAATGAAAATTTCAAAAGTGCCCCAATTTCTTCTTTAAACTTTAGGTACTATCCCAAAATGTATCACTGAGGTGACAGAAGTTGATTTCGGAGCATCATTTTTGAACAGGAGCTTCAACCGTTTTGTGGCATATGAGAAATTCCCTAAGCCCCGGACCTGTCGATTTTGGTCAAAAATGAAAATTTCAAAAGTGCCCCAATTTCTGCTTTAAACTTTAGGTACTATCCCAAAATGTATCACTGAGGTGACAGAAGTTGATTTCGGAGCATCATTTTTGAACAGGAGCTTCTACCGTTTTGTGGCATATGAGAAATTCCCTAAGCCCCGGACCTGCCGATTTTGATCAAAAATAAAAATTTCAAAAGTGCCCCAATTTCTGCTTTAAACTTTAGGTACTATCCCAAAATGTATCACTGAGGTGACAGAAGTTGATTTCGGAGCATCATTTTTGAACAGGAGCTTCTACCGTTTTGTGGCATGTGAGAAATTCCCTAAGCCCCGGACCTGTCGATTTTGGTCAAAAATGAAAATTTCAAAAGTGCCCCAATTTCTGCTTTAAACTTTAGGTACTATCCCAAAATGTTTCACTGAGGTGACAGAAGTTGATTTCGGAGCATCATTTTTGAACAGGAGCTTCAACCGTTTTGTGGCATATGAGAAATTCCCTAAGCCCCGGACCTGTCGATTTTGGTCAAAAATGAAAATTTCAAAAGTGCCCCAATTTCTGCTTTAAACTTTAGGTACTATCCCAAAATGTATCAATGAGGTGACCGAAGTTGATTTCGGAGCATCATTTTTGAACAGGAGCTTCAACCGTTTTGTGGCATATGAGAAATTCCCTAAGCCCCGGACCTGTCAATTTTGGTCAAAAATGAAAATTTCAAAAGTGCCCCAATTTCTGCTTTAAACTTTAGGTACTATCCCAAAATGTATCACTGAGGTGACAGAAGTTGATTTCGGAGCATCATTTTTGAACAGGAGCTTCTACCGTTTTGTGGCATGTGAGAAATTCCCTAAGCCCCGGACCTGTCGATTTTGGTCAAAAATGAAAATTTCAAAAGTGCCCCAATTTCTGCTTTAAACTTTAGGTACTATCCCAAAATGTATCACTGAGGTGACAGAAGTTGATTTCGGAGCATCATTTTTGAACAGGAGCTTCAACCGTTTTGTGGCATATGATAAATTCCCTAAGCCCCGGACCTGTCGATTTTGGTCAAAAATGAAAATTTCAAAAGTGCCCCAATTTCTGCTTTAAACTTTAGGTACTATCCCAAAATGTATCACTGAGGTGACAGTTGTTGATTTCGGAGCATCATTTTTGAACAGGAGCTTCTACCGTTTTGTGGCATATGAGAAAATCCCTAAGCCCCGGACCTGTCGATTTTGGTCAAAAATGAAAATTTCAAAAGTGCCCCAATTTCTGCTTTAAACTTTAGGTACTATCCCAAAATGTATCACTGAGGTGACAGAAGTTGATATCGGAGCATCATTTTTGAACAGGAGCTTCAACCGTTTTGTGGCATATGAGAAATTCCCTAAGCCCCGGACCTGTCGATTTTGGTCAAAAATGAAAATTTCAAAAGTGCCCCAATTTCTGCTTTAAACTTTAGGTACTATCCCAAAATGTATCACTGAGGTGACAGAAGTTGATTTCGGAGCATCATTTTTGAACAGGAGCTTCTACCGTTTTGTGGCATGTGAGAAATTCCCTAAGCCCCGGACCTGTCGATTTTGGTCAAAAATGAAAATTTCAAAAGTGCCCCAATTTCTGCTTTAAACTTTAGGTACTATCCCAAAATGTTTCACTGAGGTGACAGAAGTTGATTTCGGAGCATCATTTTTGAACAGGAGCTTCAACCGTTTTGTGGCATATGAGAAATTCCCTAAGCCCCGGACCTGTCGATTTTGGTCAAAAATGAAAATTTCAAAAGTGCCCCAATTTCTGCTTTAAACTTTAGTTACTATCCCAAAATGTATCACTGAGGTGACAGTTGTTGATTTCGGAGCATCATTTTTGAACAGGAGCTTCTACCGTTTTGTGGCATATGAGAAATTCCCTAAGCCCCGGACCTGTCGATTTTGGTCAAAAATGAAAATTTCAAAAGTGCCCCAATTTCTGCTTTAAACTTTAGGTACTATCCCAAAATGTATCACTGAGGTGACAGAAGTTGATTTCGGAGCATCATTTTTGAACAGGAGCTTCTACCGTTTAGTGGCATGTGAGAAATTCCCTAAGCCCCGGACCTGTCGATTTTGGTCAAAAATGAAAATTTCAAAAGTGCCCCAATTTTTAAACTTTAGGTACTATCCCAAAATGTATCACTGAGGTGACAGAAGTTGATTTCGGAGCATCATTTTTGAACAGGAGCTTCAACCGTTTTGTGGCATGTGAGAAATTCCCTAAGCCCCGGACCTGTCGATTTTGGTCAAAAATGAAAATTTCAAAAGTGCCCCAATTTCTGCTTTAAACTTTAGGTACTATCCCAAAATGTATCACTGAGGTGACAGAAGTTGATTTCGGAGCATCATTTTTGAACAGGAGCTTCTACCATTTTGTGGCATGTGAGAAATTCCCTAAGCCCCGGACCTGTCGATTTTGGTCAAAAATGAAAATGTCAAAAGTGCCCCAATTTCTGCTTTAAACTTTAGGTACTATCCCAAAATGTATCACTGAGGTGACAGAAGTTGATTTCGGAGCATCATTTTTGAACAGGAGCTTCAACCGTTTTGTGGCATATGAGAAATTCCCTAAGCCCCGGACCTGTCGATTTTGGTCAAAAATGAAAATTTCAAAAGTGCCCCAATTTCTGCTTTAAACTTTAGGTACTATCCCAAAATGTATCACTGAGGTGACAGAAGTTGATTTCGGAGCATCATTTTTGAACAGGAGCTTCTACCGTTTTGTGGCATATGAGAAATTCCCTAAGCCCCGGACCTGCCGATTTTGATCAAAAATGAAAATTTCAAAAGTGCCCCAATTTCTGCTTTAAACTTTAGGTACTATCCCAAAATGTATCACTGAGGTGACAGAAGTTGATTTCGGAGCATCATTTTTGAACAGGAGCTTCTACCGTTTTGTGGCATGTGAGAAATTCCCTAAGCCCCGGACCTGTCGATTTTGGTCAAAAATGAAAATTTCAAAAGTGCCCCAATTTCTGCTTTAAACTTTAGGTACTATCCCAAAATGTTTCACTGAGGTGACAGAAGTTGATTTCGGAGCATCATTTTTGAACAGGAGCTTCAACCGTTTTGTGGCATATGAGAAATTCCCTAACCCCCGGACCTGTCGATTTTGGTCAAAAATGAAAATTTCAAAAGTGCCCCAATTTCTGCTTTAAACTTTAGTTACTATCCCAAAATGTATCACTGAGGTGACAGTTGTTGATTTCGGAGCATCATTTTTGAACAGTAGCTTCTACCGTTTTGTGGCATATGAGAAATTCCCTAAGCCCCGGACCTGTCGATTTTGGTCAAAAATGAAAATTTCAAAAGTGCCCCAATTTCTGCTTTAAACTTTAGGTACTATCCCAAAATGTATCACTGAGGTGACAGAAGTTGATTTCGGAGCATCATTTTTGAACAGGAGCTTCAACCGTTTTGTGGCATATGAGAAATTCCCTAAGCCCCGGACCTGTCGATTTTGGTCAAAAATGAAAATTTCAAAAGTGCCCCAATTTCTGCTTTAAACTTTAGGTACTATCCCAAAATGTATCAATGAGGTGACAGAAGTTGATTTCGGAGCATCATTTTTGAACAGGAGCTTCAACCGTTTTGTGGCATATGAGAAATTCCCTAAGCCCCGGACCTGTCGATTTTGGTCAAAAATGAAAATTTCAAAAGTGCCCCAATTTCTGCTTTAAACTTTAGGTACTATCCCAAAATGTATCAATGAGGTGACAGAAGTTGATTTCGGAGCATCATTTTTGAACAGGAGCTTCAACCGTTTTGTGGCATATGAGAAATTCCCTAAGCCCCGGACCTGTCGATTTTGGTCAAAAATGAAAATTTCAAAAGTGCCCCAATTTCTGCTTTAAACTTTAGGTACTATCCCAAAATGTATCACTGAGGTGACAGAAGTTGATTTCGGAGCATCATTTTTGAACAGGAGCTTCAACCGTTTTGTGGCATATGATAAATTCCCTAAGCCCCGGACCTGTCGATTTTGGTCAAAAATGAAAATTTCAAAAGTGCCCCAATTTCTGCTTTGAACTTTAGGTACTATCCCAAAATGTATCACTGAGGTGACAGAAGTTGATTTCGGAGCATCATTTTTGAACAGGAGCTTCAACCGTTTTGTGGCATATGAGAAATTCCCTAAGCCCCGGACCTGTCGATTTTGGTCAAAAATGAAAATTTCAAAAGTGCCCCAATTTCTGCTTTAAACTTTAGGTACTATCCCAAAATGTATCACTGAGGTGACAGTTGTTGATTTCGGAGCATCATTTTTGAACAGGAGCTTCTACCGTTTTGTGGCATATGAGAAAATCCCTAAGCCCCGGACCTGTCGATTTTGGTCAAAAATGAAAATTTCAAAAGTGCCCCAATTTCTGCTTTAAACTTTAGGTACTATCCCAAAATGTATCACTGAGGTGACAGAAGTTGATATCGGAGCATCATTTTTGAACAGGAGCTTCAACCGTTTTGTGGCATATGAGAAATTCCCTAAGCCCCGGACCTGTCGATTTTGGTCAAAAATGAAAATTTCAAAAGTGCCCCAATTTCTGCTTTAAACTTTAGGTACTATCCCAAAATGTTTCACTGAGGTGACAGAAGTTGATTTCGGAGCATCATTTTTGAACAGGAGCTTCAACCGTTTTGTGGCATGTGAGAAATTCCCTAAGCCCCGGACCTGTCGATTTTGGTCAAAAATGAAAATTTCAAAAGTGCCCCAATTTCTGCTTTAAACTTTAGGTACTATCCCAAAATGTTTCACTGAGGTGACAGAAGTTGATTTCGGAGCATCATTTTTGAACAGGAGCTTCAACCGTTTTGTGGCATATGAGAAATTCCCTAAGCCCCGGACCTGTCGATTTTGGTCAAAAATGAAAATTTCAAAAGTGCCCCAATTTCTGCTTTAAACTTTAGTTACTATCCCAAAATGTATCACTGAGGTGACAGTTGTTGATTTCGGAGCATCATTTTTGAACAGGAGCTTCTACCGTTTTGTGGCATATGAGAAATTCCCTAAGCCCCGGACCTGTCGATTTTGGTCAAAAATGAAAATTTCAAAAGTGCCCCAATTTCTGCTTTAAACTTTAGGTACTATCCCAAAATGTATCACTGAGGTGACAGAAGTTGATTTCGGAGCATCATTTTTGAACAGGAGCTTCTACCGTTTAGTGGCATGTGAGAAATTCCCTAAGCCCCGGACCTGTCGATTTTGGTCAAAAATGAAAATTTCAAAAGTGCCCCAATTTTTAAACTTTAGGTACTATCCCAAAATGTATCACTGAGGTGACAGAAGTTGATTTCGGAGCATCATTTTTGAACAGGAGCTTCTACCGTTTTGTGGCATATGAGAAATTCCCTAAGCCCCGGACCTGTCGATTATGGTCAAAAATGAAAATTTCAAAAGTGCCCCAATTTCTGCTTTAAACTTTAGGTACTATCCCAAAATGTATCACTGAGGTGACAGAAGTTGATTTCGGAGCATCATTTTTGAACAGGAGCTTCAACCGTTTTGTGGCATATGAGAAATTCCCTAAGCCCCGGACCTGCCGATTTTGGTCAAAAATGAAAATTTCAAAAGTGCCCCAATTTCTGCTTTAAACTTTAGGTACTATCCCAAAATGTATCACTGAGGTGACAGAAGTTGATTTCGGAGCATCATTTTTGAACAGGAGCTTCAACCGTTTTGTGGCATATGAGAAATTCCCTAAGCCCCGGACCTGTCGATTTTGGTCAAAAATGAAAATTTCAAAAGTGCCCCAATTTCTGCTTTAAACTTTAGGTACTATCCCAAAATGTATCAATGAGGTGACAGAAGTTGATTTCGGAGCATCATTTTTGAACAGGAGCTTCAACCGTTTTGTGGCATATGAGAAATTCCCTAAGCCCCGGACCTGTCGATTTTGGTCAAAAATGAAAATTTCAAAAGTGCCCCAATTTCTGCTTTAAACTTTAGTTACTATCCCAAAATGTATCACTGAGGTGACAGTTGTTGATTTCGGAGCATCATTTTTGAACAGTAGCTTCTACCGTTTTGTGGCATATGAGAAATTCCCTAAGCCCCGGACCTGTCGATTTTGGTCAAAAATGAAAATTTCAAAAGTGCCCCAATTTCTGCTTTAAACTTTAGGTACTATCCCAAAATGTATCACTGAGGTGACAGAAGTTGATTTCGGAGCATCATTTTTGAACTGGAGCTTCAACCGTTTTGTGGCATATGAGAAATTCCCTAAGCCCCGGACCTGTCGATTTTGGTCAAAAATGAAAATTTCAAAAGTGCCCCAATTTCTGCTTTAAACTTTAGGTACTATCCCAAAATGTATCAATGAGGTGACAGAAGTTGATTTCGGAGCATCATTTTTGAACAGGAGCTTCAACCGTTTTGTGGCATATGAGAAATTCCCTAAGCCCCGGACCTGTCGATTTTGGTCAAAAATGAAAATTTCAAAAGTGCCCCAATTTCTGCTTTAAACTTTAGGTACTATCCCAAAATGTATCAATGAGGTGACAGAAGTTGATTTCGGAGCATCATTTTTGAACAGGAGCTTCAACCGTTTTGTGGCATATGAGAAATTCCCTAAGCCCCGGACCTGTCGATTTTGGTCAAAAATGAAAATTTCAAAAGTGCCCCAATTTCTGCTTTAAACTTTAGGTACTATCCCAAAATGTATCACTGAGGTGACAGAAGTTGATTTCGGAGCATCATTTTTGAACAGGAGCTTCAACCGTTTTGTGGCATATGATAAATTCCCTAAGCCCCGGACCTGTCGATTTTGGTCAAAAATGAAAATTTCAAAAGTGCCCCAATTTCTGCTTTGAACTTTAGGTACTATCCCAAAATGTATCACTGAGGTGACAGAAGTTGATATCGGAGCATCATTTTTGAACAGGAGCTTCAACCGTTTTGTGGCATATGAGAAATTCCCTAAGCCCCGGACCTGTCGATTTTGGTCAAAAATGAAAATTTCAAAAGTGCCCCAATTTCTGCTTTAAACTTTAGGTACTATCCCAAAATGTTTCACTGAGGTGACAGAAGTTGATTTCGGAGCATCATTTTTGAACAGGAGCTTCAACCGTTTTGTGGCATGTGAGAAATTCCCTAAGCCCCGGACCTGTCGATTTTGGTCAAAAATGAAAATTTCAAAAGTGCCCCAATTTCTGCTTTAAACTTTAGGTACTATCCCAAAATGTTTCACTGAGGTGACAGAAGTTGATTTCGGAGCATCATTTTTGAACAGGAGCTTCAACCGTTTTGTGGCATATGAGAAATTCCCTAAGCCCCGGACCTGTCGATTTTGGTCAAAAATGAAAATTTCAAAAGTGCCCCAATTTCTGCTTTAAACTTTAGTTACTATCCCAAAATGTATCACTGAGGTGACAGTTGTTGATTTCGGAGCATCATTTTTGAACAGGAGCTTCTACCGTTTTGTGGCATATGAGAAATTCCCTAAGCCCCGGACCTGTCGATTTTGGTCAAAAATGAAAATTTCAAAAGTGCCCCAATTTCTGCTTTAAACTTTAGGTACTATCCCAAAATGTATCACTGAGGTGACAGAAGTTGATTTCGGAGCATCATTTTTGAACAGGAGCTTCTACCGTTTAGTGGCATGTGAGAAATTCCCTAAGCCCCGGACCTGTCGATTTTGGTCAAAAATGAAAATTTCAAAAGTGCCCCAATTTTTAAACTTTAGGTACTATCCCAAAATGTATCACTGAGGTGACAGAAGTTGATTTCGGAGCATCATTTTTGAACAGGAGCTTCTACCGTTTTGTGGCATATGAGAAATTCCCTAAGCCCCGGACCTGTCGATTATGGTCAAAAATGAAAATTTCAAAAGTGCCCCAATTTCTGCTTTAAACTTTAGGTACTATCCCAAAATGTATCACTGAGGTGACAGAAGTTGATTTCGGAGCATCATTTTTGAACAGGAGCTTCAACCGTTTTGTGGCATATGAGAAATTCCCTAAGCCCCGGACCTGCCGATTTTGGTCAAAAATGAAAATTTCAAAAGTGCCCCAATTTCTGCTTTAAACTTTAGGTACTATCCCAAAATGTATCACTGAGGTGACAGAAGTTGATTTCGGAGCATCATTTTTGAACAGGAGCTTCAACCGTTTTGTGGCATATGAGAAATTCCCTAAGCCCCGGACCTGTCGATTTTGGTCAAAAATGAAAATTTCAAAAGTGCCCCAATTTCTGCTTTAAACTTTAGGTACTATCCCAAAATGTATCAATGAGGTGACAGAAGTTGATTTCGGAGCATCATTTTTGAACAGGAGCTTCAACCGTTTTGTGGCATATGAGAAATTCCCTAAGCCCCGGACCTGTCGATTTTGGTCAAAAATGAAAATTTCAAAAGTGCCCCAATTTCTGCTTTAAACTTTAGTTACTATCCCAAAATGTATCACTGAGGTGACAGTTGTTGATTTCGGAGCATCATTTTTGAACAGTAGCTTCTACCGTTTTGTGGCATATGAGAAATTCCCTAAGCCCCGGACCTGTCGATTTTGGTCAAAAATGAAAATTTCAAAAGTGCCCCAATTTCTGCTTTAAACTTTAGGTACTATCCCAAAATGTATCACTGAGGTGACAGAAGTTGATTTCGGAGCATCATTTTTGAACTGGAGCTTCAACCGTTTTGTGGCATATGAGAAATTCCCTAAGCCCCGGACCTGTCGATTTTGGTCAAAAATGAAAATTTCAAAAGTGCCCCAATTTCTGCTTTAAACTTTAGGTACTATCCCAAAATGTATCAATGAGGTGACAGAAGTTGATTTCGGAGCATCATTTTTGAACAGGAGCTTCAACCGTTTTGTGGCATATGAGAAATTCCCTAAGCCCCGGACCTGTCGATTTTGGTCAAAAATGAAAATTTCAAAAGTGCCCCAATTTCTGCTTTAAACTTTAGGTACTATCCCAAAATGTATCAATGAGGTGACAGAAGTTGATTTCGGAGCATCATTTTTGAACAGGAGCTTCAACCGTTTTGTGGCATATGAGAAATTCCCTAAGCCCCGGACCTGTCGATTTTGGTCAAAAATGAAAATTTCAAAAGTGCCCCAATTTCTGCTTTAAACTTTAGGTACTATCCCAAAATGTATCACTGAGGTGACAGAAGTTGATTTCGGAGCATCATTTTTGAACAGGAGCTTCAACCGTTTTGTGGCATATGATAAATTCCCTAAGCCCCGGACCTGTCGATTTTGGTCAAAAATGAAAATTTCAAAAGTGCCCCAATTTCTGCTTTGAACTTTAGGTACTATCCCAAAATGTATCACTGAGGTGACAGAAGTTGATTTCGGAGCATCATTTTTTAACAGGAGCTTCAACCGTTTTGTGGCATATGAGAAATTCCCTAAGCCCCGGACCTGTCGATTTTGGTCAAAAATGAAAATTTCAAAAGTGCCCCAATTTCTGCTTTAAACTTTAGGTACTATCCCAAAATGTATCACTGAGGTGACAGTTGTTGATTTCGGAGCATCATTTTTGAACAGGAGCTTCTACCGTTTTGTGGCATATGAGAAAATCCCTAAGCCCCGGACCTGTCGATTTTGGTCAAAAATGAAAATTTCAAAAGTGCCCCAATTTCTGCTTTAAACTTTAGGTACTATCCCAAAATGTATCACTGAGGTGACAGAAGTTGATATCGGAGCATCATTTTTGAACAGGAGCTTCAACCGTTTTGTGGCATATGAGAAATTCCCTAAGCCCCGGACCTGTCGATTTTGGTCAAAAATGAAAATTTCAAAAGTGCCCCAATTTCTGCTTTAAACTTTAGGTACTATCCCAAAATGTATCACTGAGGTGACAGAAGTTGATTTCGGAGCATCATTTTTGAACAGGAGCTTCTACCGTTTTGTGGCATGTGAGAAATTCCCTAAGCCCCGGACCTGTCGATTTTGGTCAAAAATGAAAATTTCAAAAGTGCCCCAATTTCTGCTTTAAACTTTAGGTACTATCCCAAAATGTTTCACTGAGGTGACAGAAGTTGATTTCGGAGCATCATTTTTGAACAGGAGCTTCAACCGTTTTGTGGCATATGAGAAATTCCCTAAGCCCCGGACCTGTCGATTTTGGTCAAAAATGAAAATTTCAAAAGTGCCCCAATTTCTGCTTTAAACTTTAGTTACTATCCCAAAATGTATCACTGAGGTGACAGTTGTTGATTTCGGAGCATCATTTTTGAACAGGAGCTTCTACCGTTTTGTGGCATATGAGAAATTCCCTAAGCCCCGGACCTGTCGATTTTGGTCAAAAATGAAAATTTCAAAAGTGCCCCAATTTCTGCTTTAAACTTTAGGTACTATCCCAAAATGTATCACTGAGGTGACAGAAGTTGATTTCGGAGCATCATTTTTGAACAGGAGCTTCTACCGTTTAGTGGCATGTGAGAAATTCCCTAAGCCCCGGACCTGTCGATTTTGGTCAAAAATGAAAATTTCAAAAGTGCCCCAATTTTTAAACTTTAGGTACTATCCCAAAATGTATCACTGAGGTGACAGAAGTTGATTTCGGAGCATCATTTTTGAACAGGAGCTTCTACCGTTTTGTGGCATATGAGAAATTCCCTAAGCCCCGGACCTGTCGATTATGGTCAAAAATGAAAATTTCAAAAGTGCCCCAATTTCTGCTTTAAACTTTAGGTACTATCCCAAAATGTATCACTGAGGTGACAGAAGTTGATTTCGGAGCATCATTTTTGAACAGGAGCTTCAACCGTTTTGTGGCATATGAGAAATTCCCTAAGCCCCGGACCTGCCGATTTTGGTCAAAAATGAAAATTTCAAAAGTGCCCCAATTTCTGCTTTAAACTTTAGGTACTATCCCAAAATGTATCACTGAGGTGACAGAAGTTGATTTCGGAGCATCATTTTTGAACAGGAGCTTCAACCGTTTTGTGGCATATGAGAAATTCCCTAAGCCCCGGACCTGTCGATTTTGGTCAAAAATGAAAATTTCAAAAGTGCCCCAATTTCTGCTTTAAACTTTAGGTACTATCCCAAAATGTATCAATGAGGTGACAGAAGTTGATTTCGGAGCATCATTTTTGAACAGGAGCTTCAACCGTTTTGTGGCATATGAGAAATTCCCTAAGCCCCGGACCTGTCGATTTTGGTCAAAAATGAAAATTTCAAAAGTGCCCCAATTTCTGCTTTAAACTTTAGGTACTATCCCAAAATGTATCAATGAGGTGACAGAAGTTGATTTCGGAGCATCATTTTTGAACAGGAGCTTCAACCGTTTTGTGGCATATGAGAAATTCCCTAAGCCCCGGACCTGTCGATTTTGGTCAAAAATGAAAATTTCAAAAGTGCCCCAATTTCTGCTTTAAACTTTAGGTACTATCCCAAAATGTATCACTGAGGTGACAGTTGTTGATTTCGGAGCATCATTTTTGAACAGGAGCTTCTACCGTTTTGTGGCATATGAGAAATTCCCTAAGCCCCGGACCTGTCGATTTTGGTCAAAAATGAAAATTTCAAAAGTGCCCCAATTTCTGCTTTAAACTTTAGGTACTATCCCAAAATGTATCACTGAGGTGACAGAAGTTGATTTCGGAGCATCATTTTTGAACAGGAGCTTCTACCGTTTTGTGGCATATGAGAAATTCCCTAAGCCCCGGACCTGCCGATTTTGATCAAAAATGAAAATTTCAAAAGTGCCCCAATTTCTGCTTTAAACTTTAGGTACTATCCCAAAATGTATCACTGAGGTGACAGTTGTTGATTTCGGAGCATCATTTTTGAACAGGAGCTTCTACCGTTTTGTGGCATATGAGAAATTCCCTAAGCCCCGGACCTGTCGATTTTGGTCAAAAATGAAAATTTCAAAAGTGCCCCAATTTCTGCTTTAAACTTTAGGTACTATCCCAAAATGTATCACTGAGGTGACAGTTGTTGATTTCGGAGCATCATTTTTGAACAGGAGCTTCTACCGTTTTGTGGCATATGAGAAATTCCCTAAGCCCCGGACCTGTCGATTTTGGTCAAAAATGAAAATTTCAAAAGTGCCCCAATTTCTGCTTTAAACTTTAGGTACTATCCCAAAATGTATCACTGAGGTGACAGAAGTTGATTTCGGAGCATCATTTTTGAACAGGAGCTTCTACCGTTTTGTGGCATATGAGAAATTCCCTAAGCCCCGGACCTGCCGATTTTGATCAAAAATGAAAATTTCAAAAGTGCCCCAATTTCTGCTTTAAACTTTAGGTACTATCCCAAAATGTATCACTGAGGTGACAGAAGTTGATTTCGGAGCATCATTTTTGAACAGGAGCTTCAACCGTTTTGTGGCATATGAGAAATTCCCTAAGCCCCGGACCTGTCGATTTTGGTCAAAAATGAAAATTTCAAAAGTGCCCCAATTTCTGCTTTAAACTTTAGGTACTATCCCAAAATGTATCAATGAGGTGACAGAAGTTGATTTCGGAGCATCATTTTTGAACAGGAGCTTCAACCGTTTTGTGGCATATGAGAAATTCCCTAAGCCCCGGACCTGTCGATTTTGGTCAAAAATGAAAATTTCAAAAGTGCCCCAATTTCTGCTTTAAACTTTAGGTACTATCCCAAAATGTATCACTGAGGTGACAGAAGTTGATTTCGGAGCATCATTTTTGAACAGGAGCTTCTACCGTTTTGTGGCATGTAAGAAATTCCCTAAGCCCCGGAACTGTCGATTTTGGTCAAAAATGAAAATTTCAAAAGTGCCCCAATTTCTGCTTTAAACTTTAGGTACTATCCCAAAATGTATCACTGAGGTGACAGAAGTTGATTTCGGAGCATCATTTTTGAACAGGAGCTTCAACCGTTTTGTGGCATGTGAGAAATTCCCTAAGCCCCGGACCTGTCGATTTTGGTCAAAAATGAAAATTTCAAAAGTGCCCCAATTTCTGCTTTAAACTTTAGGTACTATCCCAAAATGTATCACTGAGGTGACAGTTGTTGATTTCGGAGCATCATTTTTGAACAGGAGCTTCTACCGTTTTGTGGCATATGAGAAATTCCCTAAGCCCCGGACCTGTCGATTTTGGTCAAAAATGAAAATTTCAAAAGTGCCCCAATTTCTGCTTTAAACTTTAGGTACTATCCCAAAATGTATCACTGAGGTGACAGAAGTTGATTTCGGAGCATCATTTTTGAACAGGAGCTTCTACCGTTTTGTGGCATATGAGAAATTCCCTAAGCCCCGGACCTGCCGATTTTGATCAAAAATGAAAATTTCAAAAGTGCCCCAATTTCTGCTTTAAACTTTAGGTACTATCCCAAAATGTATCACTGGGGTGACAGTTGTTGATTTCGGAGCATCATTTTTGAACAGGAGCTTCTACCGTTTTGTGGCATATGAGAAATTCCCTAAGCCCCGGACCTGTCGATTTTGGTCAAAAATGAAAATTTCAAAAGTGCCCCAATTTCTGCTTTAAACTTTAGGTACTATCCCAAAATGTATCAATGAGGTGACAGAAGTTGATTTCGGAGCATCATTTTTGAACAGGAGCTTCAACCGTTTTGTGGCATATGAGAAATTCCCTAAGCCCCGGACCTGTCGATTTTGGTCAAAAATGAAAATTTCAAAAGTGCCCCAATTTCTGCTTTAAACTTTAGGTACTATCCCAAAATGTATCAATGAGGTGACAGAAGTTGATTTCGGAGCATCATTTTTGAACAGGAGCTTCAACCGTTTTGTGGCATATGAGAAATTCCCTAAGCCCCGGACCTGTCGATTTTGGTCAAAAATGAAAATTTCAAAAGTGCCCCAATTTCTGCTTTAAACTTTAGGTACTATCCCAAAATGTATCACTGAGGTGACAGAAGTTGATTTCGGAGCATCATTTTTGAACAGGAGCTTCTACCGTTTTGTGGCATGTGAGAAATTCCCTAAGCCCCGGACCTGTCGATTTTGGTCAAAAATGAAAATTTCAAAAGTGCCCCAATTTCTGCTTTAAACTTTAGGTACTATCCCAAAATGTATCACTGAGGTGACAGAAGTTGATTTCGGAGCATCATTTTTGAACAGGAGCTTCAACCGTTTTGTGGCATATGAGAAATTCCCTAAGCCCCGGACCTGTCGATTTTGGTCAAAAATGAAAATTTCAAAAGTGCCCCAATTTCTGCTTTAAACTTTAGGTACTATCCCAAAATGTATCACTGAGGTGACAGAAGTTGATTTCGGAGCATCATTTTTGAACAGGAGCTTCAACCGTTTTGTGGCATATGAGAAATTCCCTAAGCCCCGGACCTGCCGATTTTGGTCAAAAATGAAAATTTCAAAAGTGCCCCAATTTCTGCTTTAAACTTTAGGTACTATCCCAAAATGTATCACTGAGGTGACAGAAGTTGATTTCGGAGCATCATTTTTGAACAGGAGCTTCAACCGTTTTGTGGCATGTGAGAAATTCCCTAAGCCCCGGACCTGTCGATTTTGGTCAAAAATGAAAATTTCAAAAGTGCCCCAATTTCTGCTTTAAACTTTAGGTACTATCCCAAAATGTATCACTGAGGTGACAGTTGTTGATTTCGGAGCATCATTTTTGAACAGGAGCTTCTACCGTTTTGTGGCATATGAGAAATTCCCTAAGCCCCGGACCTGTCGATTTTGGTCAAAAATGAAAATTTCAAAAGTGCCCCAATTTCTGCTTTAAACTTTAGGTACTATCCCAAAATGTATCACTGAGGTGACAGAAGTTGATTTCGGAGCATCATTTTTGAACAGGAGCTTCTACCGTTTTGTGGCATATGAGAAATTCCCTAAGCCCCGGACCTGCCGATTTTGATCAAAAATGAAAATTTCAAAAGTGCCCCAATTTCTGCTTTAAACTTTAGGTACTATCCCAAAATGTATCACTGAGGTGACAGTTGTTGATTTCGGAGCATCATTTTTGAACAGGAGCTTCTACCGTTTTGTGGCATATGAGAAATTCCCTAAGCCCCGGACCTGTCGATTTTGGTCAAAAATGAAAATTTCAAAAGTGCCCCAATTTCTGCTTTAAACTTTAGGTACTATCCCAAAATGTATCACTGAGGTGACAGTTGTTGATTTCGGAGCATCATTTTTGAACAGGAGCTTCTACCGTTTTGTGGCATATGAGAAATTCCCTAAGCCCCGGACCTGTCGATTTTGGTCAAAAATGAAAATTTCAAAAGTGCCCCAATTTCTGCTTTAAACTTTAGGTACTATCCCAAAATGTATCACTGAGGTGACAGAAGTTGATTTCGGAGCATCATTTTTGAACAGGAGCTTCTACCGTTTTGTGGCATATGAGAAATTCCCTAAGCCCCGGACCTGCCGATTTTGATCAAAAATGAAAATTTCAAAAGTGCCCCAATTTCTGCTTTAAACTTTAGGTACTATCCCAAAATGTATCACTGAGGTGACAGAAGTTGATTTCGGAGCATCATTTTTGAACAGGAGCTTCAACCGTTTTGTGGCATATGAGAAATTCCCTAAGCCCCGGACCTGTCGATTTTGGTCAAAAATGAAAATTTCAAAAGTGCCCCAATTTCTGCTTTAAACTTTAGGTACTATCCCAAAATGTATCAATGAGGTGACAGAAGTTGATTTCGGAGCATCATTTTTGAACAGGAGCTTCAACCGTTTTGTGGCATATGAGAAATTCCCTAAGCCCCGGACCTGTCGATTTTGGTCAAAAATGAAAATTTCAAAAGTGCCCCAATTTCTGCTTTAAACTTTAGGTACTATCCCAAAATGTATCACTGAGGTGACAGAAGTTGATTTCGGAGCATCATTTTTGAACAGGAGCTTCTACCGTTTTGTGGCATGTAAGAAATTCCCTAAGCCCCGGAACTGTCGATTTTGGTCAAAAATGAAAATTTCAAAAGTGCCCCAATTTCTGCTTTAAACTTTAGGTACTATCCCAAAATGTATCACTGAGGTGACAGAAGTTGATTT